>NC_091140.1:10810008-11141397 GCF_041381155.1 Argopecten irradians | reverse complement strand
CGGGGAAAAGCACGGACCTGCTGTCAGTACCTGGCAATTGCTACACATGGGATTAGAGCTCGCGACCAAAATTCTGATAACGATGATTGACATGCCATGAAATTTGTCTGTTAACTTCCTGGTGCAAATCCATGCTTAGATATATGAACTAAGCAGCCTCTATATAACATCGACTGATAACAGGGACATTTTAAAAGGTGTAATCTAAAACTACAGTGTGTTGTCGATATCGTTAACATGATCATGGAGATAATTGAATTTCTCATACTTTTCCCTTTTGCTCTAGGAAGTGGCAACAAACACATCCAAACCGTGGATTTATCCACGAAACAAACATGGTATGAAGCCTCTGTTGACAGTTCGTGTCTACTGGTAGGACTAAACAACGAAGGTGACCTTGATGAAAACATAGGTAACCTCGTAGATGTTAATTTGGGATCAGTTACAACAGCCTGGATAGGAGGGCACGCTAAACGTGTATGGGTTAATTTCGAGGGATGTTATTTTGGGATCTTTACCCACAATATCAGTGGTAGAGCGCAATCATCACACGAAGATCCAGCTAAGCAATGCCTATTGTATTGTAACTATGGTAGTTTCGTTCTCACAAGCGATAGGTGCATTTGCTATGAGGAAGTTAAAGAAACATTCGGCGGTTGTCTTGCGGGCAATTGTTCAAATGAAAATTACGCTTATTGTGGATACGGAACTAATACTTACATCCCTAACCTAGTGAAATACTGTATGTGTCACTTCCGCTTGGAAAACGATTCCACGTTAATTTCTGGTGAAGGTAACTGTCTGTCAGTAGAGTTCAAGCCACACCAGGAATTTGTCGCTAGAAAGTGTAACCAGAAACATGGATCGCTTTGCTTTGTTCCTTACTCCAATGGAAGTTATCCCATTGAAAGCGCATATGACTGGATGCATTCTCTGTTGGAATGCTATAATCATAACAAACAATTTGTCAACAGAAAAACCAGATTGATAGGTGTTCATAATGGTACATATTGGATCGGAGCGTTTGCGATGGCATACAACCTATGGGGCCAGCCAACAAACACAAATGATGGTTGTTTAGCTATCAGTTTAACACAAGATCGGATAATACCAGTTGTACTTCCGTGTAACACTCTACTCCATTCCGTATGTACAAAAATAACGAGTTCAAGTCAGACGACAACGTTACCGTCTATATACAGATCAGTAGGGACATCGGGATATCTACCAAGTGTCGATGAAGCGTCAACCATACCCACAAATGAGTCATCAACAATTAAAACCAATGAGTCATCAACAATTTCCATCAATGATTCAGCAACAATTAGCAGCAATGAATTGTCAACAGTTACCATCAATGAGCCAGGCAACACAACATCTACGAACACATTGGACGTTTACAATACCTCAACAGATGTAACATCTGGTAAGCAGTATAAGAGTCCGGTACCAGTTATAGTTGGTTCTGCTGTAGGGGGTGTTGTTTGTGTTGTTGCGGTTGTTGCTTTCGTTTTATATTTGCGTCGACATGGAAAACTTCCGAAAGAAAATATTTCTGTTTCAAGCAAGTTTTCGTCACCACATTACGCCGAGAACACAAATGTCTATGACTATGTCGATGACGGTGGTCAGCGGGAATCCCATATTTATACTGAACCAAAAAGGGACGATGAGATGTTATATGTGAATGGCGCCTATTTGAAGCATCAACAGGATCTCGTTCAACAGAGATCTAAAGATAGCACTTATTGTGGACTGACACGACATAGTATTGAGGAACACATGTATGGACGCTTAGATGTGGCTAATGCAAAATGAATTACAGACGGGGTTTAAACAGTGAAAAACTCAAAATATTCTGTATTTGCACATTACAGAGTTATCTGTCCTTGCATATATGTATTAATTGTGACGTCAAATGCGTACCGTCATACTTTTTCAGAACAAATGAAAAACGTGTTATTTGCTCACAAAATATTGACATCACAATAGAAACCTACCCACCAGGGAGACAGGTATTCAAAGACAGAACACGGTTGCAGACTAACGACGGCAATCTAAAGATAGAGTATCCCTAATGTATTTTATAACCAACTACTATCGGTTTGCTGTCTTTGTCTTGGCATCCCCCCATGCGGTCTTAAAGGTTATTGATAAAAATTCAAATGTATTTATAGAACAAATGTTTCACTTGCATAGGTTATAAGGTTTATTATATACCGCACGCATTTTAAAATAAATGCAGAATGTCGACAAAGATCTCTTAAATAAACTTATACATTTATATCGTGTGCAGAGTTCTAAGCATGTTGTCTGTATTGGTATCGATTTAGTCGTCCCCAATAAAATCACCATCAAACACCATCACCATCGTTTTAAGTCATTTTTGTATCCTAGATAAGAACATGATTCGTACGCTGTAAATATCATCAAGGAATGGTAATAGTTATACAACACCATATATATTTGTGTTTACAAGTGATGATCAGAAGAAGAGGGCAACAGCCGGAAACATAACCACTTTTAATGCCTTATTATGTTTTTATATCGTCGGTTTGTAAAATTAAACATAATAATAAAACGTGTTCTTAACATGAAATGTATAATCGGCGCAGGGAGAGACGTGGCACCGTCACCACTATAAACACTGTGGTCCCCACGTCGGATAAACGTAACAGACAATGTATGATGCACACTCACAAAGGGATATGTGTTGTGATGCTATATCATTATTAGTGTATGTAAATGAATTGAATTTAAAGTGATTATTCTATTTCGGTTGTCATCAATGGTTTTCAATATGGGTAACAAACTGGCTAATTAAAAGCTCATAATATTTTTTTTTAATGTGAATAGAATTGCGAAAGGTAATGATCAGTAAAATAATTTAGATGAGCGGATGGAATTCTCAAGCAATTTAATAAAGGTGAAATTGAATGATTACTGTTGCAATGTATTTCAGCATGATTTTCGAAAGTCAATACAAAAATTGACCTAAATTCCCGAAAATTATGTTTTTGAAAATAATGAGATAAGACCAATATATTGAACGACCTCTATACTCGTGGATATCACTGTGTAATGTGTTATATTTATCATTACCACACTTGTCATAAATGTAACAGTAAAGATATGCTTATCGACGGAAAAAGAAATACATCTTATATGTATACAAGGATCGAGTAAATGTTACATAGCAGAGTTGTAAGGTATTGTTACATGTAGGTATAGACAAGGTGAACGTAACTTCACTCACAATCAGAACCTGCACAGAATGAACCATAGAAGACAAAAATCGGTCCCATTATAATCTGTCTGTTGTGACATCATCGTGTATTTTCCAAACAGGCAATAATGCCCGTTTAAAAATTCAATGCTGGCCTGATTCCCACCATTCAAGGCTTTCATTACAATGGTATAATAGTTTTGTTAATGGTGTTTATTACATTATCCATTTTTCGTCTCCTGAGAGTTTATTTTGAGTTATCAAGATTATGTGTCTTATTATGATAGTTTCTTGAAACACTATTTCCTTTATCTTCCATTTAAGACATCCATCTTTTGCAATTATCTGTTTAAATAATCTATATACTAAATATCTCTTCATAAATACGTTTACCTTACGCCATGAGTACCATTGTCATTATCAGATTTTTAATATTTCATACTCAAATTATATAGTAAACCGATACACCGTCCTTTATCTTACCTTCCTGGTTCATGTTGTTTTGTTTACATTACTGTGAGAAAATACACATTTCGGCAGCACCTGCGGATAGTCGTCAACCCGATCGGTTTGATATATCATAACGTGTGCTTCTGCATTTACTTGGCATCATAACGAATGATACAGCTTTTATGGAAGGAACAATCTCTGATCAACAACACAGAGGAATGGATGCATTCTATATGTGTATTATTTTTCTTCTCTCTTTGAAAAGTGGTTGTGGAATTCAAAAAAATGGTATATTTATCACGAAATATATCATGTAATGACGCTTCCAGTCACTCAACATGTCAATTGCTAGACCTGACAGGAGACACTGACATTATTGGTAATGACATATTTGGAAGTAATCAGTCTGCATGGATTGGCGCGTACTCCAAACGTGTGTGGATAAACTTTGATGGGTGTTACTATGGGAATTTTAACAATGATAATAGCGGAATACACCTGACAATGCCAGGGGATCCAGCTAAGTATTGCTTACGGTATTGTAACTTTACGAGTTTCGTTCTCACCGAGGAAAAGTGTGTATGTTACAATGATGTTTCAAGCAAATCGACGACCGGTTGTATTGCAGGCAAATGCTATGACACAAATTACACGTATTGTGGTATGGGTACCACATTGGATAGAGCAAACACAACAAATCAGTGTATGTGTCACTTTAGTTTGGAGACACAAATGAACTATCAATCAGGTACCGGTGACTGCCTAACAGTTAGCTTCCAACAGTATCAACAGCCAAAGTTTGTTGCCGCGGATTGTAGTGATATGATTTATCCTCTGTGTTCCAGGTCAGATGGATCATATGATAGCTTTGTAATATA
Organism: Argopecten irradians; assembly: GCF_041381155.1. NCBI lineage: Eukaryota > Metazoa > Mollusca > Bivalvia > Pectinida > Pectinidae > Argopecten > Argopecten irradians. Next base: position 11,136,843 of record NC_091140.1, on the reverse strand, counting down.
TCAGAAATTAAATTGGTCCAACTCTCTATTAAATTGCTACATGCTTGAACACAACACACAGTTTGCTAACAAGTCCACGAGGTTGCAAAGTATACCAGCTAGAAATCCTCGTTACTGGGTCGGTGTGTTTGCGGTGAGTTACAAGGTATGTAACAATCCCTCCAGTACAAATAACGGATGTAAAGCAATCAAAACAATCGATAACAACCTTTCACGTGTTGATGTACCTTGTGACACTTTACTTCCAGCGTTATGTGTAGACACTTTGGTACATCCACAAGTTACAACAGAACAGAACATTCGCAATTCCTCATATGCATTTAACAATCATACAATGACACCTTCTCAACGTGGCGGCACAGAACAGAATACAACCAAGATTTTCAATCAACAAACAACTAAAAGTTTACCTGTTGTGACATATGCTGATCATCCTGACCCCAGTACTCCAAAGGAGTCTTCTGTACCAGTAATAACAGGCTCTGTGGTAGGGGTGTAGTGATTGTAGTGACCATAGTTATTGTTGTGTTAGTGTTACATCGTCATGGGGCGTTCAGTAAAGATACCACAAAAAGTGGCAGGCGTGACGATATAGAAATGAGTAGGGCGTTGAGTAAGGATACTAAAAACAGCGGAAGGCGTAACATTATAGAAATGAATGGGCCTTTAAGTAAGGATACTAAAAACAGCGGAAGGCGTAACGATATAGAAATGAGTGGGCCATTGAGTAAGGATACTAAAAACAGCGGAAGGCGTAACGATATAGAAATAAGTGGGGCGTTGAGTAAGGATACTAAAAACAGCGGAAGGCGTAACGGTATAGAAATGAGTGGGGCGTTGAGTAAGGATACTAAAAACAGCGGAAGGCGTAACGGTATAGAAATAAGTGGGGCGTTGAGTAAGGATACTAAAAACAGCGGAAGGCGTAACGGTATAGAAATGAGTGGGCCGTTGAGTAAGGATACTAAAAACAGCGGAAGGCGTAACGATATAGAAAGAAGTGGGGCGTTGAGTAAGGATACTAAAAACAGCGGAAGGCGTAACGATATAGAAATGAGTGGGACGTTGAGTAAGGATACTAAAAACAGCGGAAGGCGTAACGATATAGAAAGGAAAAACACCGATAAAGTTGATAACAATTGTACAGAAGTTATATCTAAAACTGATAATTGCTATAACCACCTAAGTGAACTAAAGACTAAACAAAACATGTCAGGCGACGAGGAGTTATATAATCATACGGGGGTTCAAAGTGACACATATGGCCGACTTCATAGGAACAACGATCAGTATGACAACGGAAGTGAGTATGATCATACATTTAATCATACAGCGAGTGGTGCATACGGGCACCTAAACAGTGTTTATCCGCGTGGTGACAATGACGAGTATGACCATACGTTTACCGGTGCATCTGGTGATACATACGGGCGTCTGTTTGAGAGTCATACAGATTCTGGTAATGACGATGTCTATGATCACACGAATAACATGTATGGTCAGCTACACGCCGGTAAACGTCGTGATGGTGACGATGTCTATGATCATACGAATAACACGTATGGTCAGCTACACGCCGATAAACGTCGTGATGATGACGATGTCTATGATCATACGAATAATACGTATGGTCAGCTACACGGCGGTGAACGTCGTGATGATGACGATGTCTATGATCATACGAATAACACGTATGGTCGGCTACACGCCGGTAAACGTCGTGATGATGACGATGTCTATGATCATACGAATAACACGTATGGTCGGCTACACGGCGGTAAACGTCGGGATATTGACGATTTTGACGATGTATACGACCATACTGGAGAATAAGGTAGCATGTATGGTCACATTAATATGTCCAAATATCCGTCTGATGCAGAAAGCCACTATGACCATATTTGTGGCACATATTCCAGTACATTTAAGATATAATATACCCGTGAAATTTTTAAAAGATTTGGAAATATAAATAACTGTTATTTGATAGTATTGATATAAAAAAACAAAAACAATTTTGGACTTTCATGATATGATGCTATTACTACATTATAAAATTTTATAATTATTTTTTATTTGTTTTCATACTAAATCCTACTTTCTGATTGGCAGATTCTTTTTCTTCATATACTATTAAGAAAAAATCCGAGAATGGCGCGAAAACCCGACAGTATCATAACGTTACAATAGAGACGTCGACGTTGTGTATTGATTTAGAAAAAAATAATCCACGCGGATTCACACAGTTTGCAAACAAACTGTCGTTCATATCCCGATGAAATTAAAGAATAGTGACATCAATGCTTAAGTGAAAAAATATATACATGTAACTTTTTACATCATAGTCATTGTTGTGTGCCCACTGCTGATGCTTTACAACATATGCCATTGGTGATGAAATACATTGTAATGTTGAGTGAGTATTTAAATTGGTTTTAATGATGCTGTCATGCTTACTTATTTGTTTAAAGTTGTTAAATGATCGCCCAAATAGAATATCCTATTTTGTTACCATCTGTACATTACTTCAAATCCTTTTATAATATAAATGTAACATAAATAATTGACAATATTAATTTGTCGTCTTGCATCTTCCATTTTGTGCAAATAATTGAAAATAAATCTATAACTTAAACATTAAACACAAAATAATATTTTTCTTTAACAAGTTTCTTCAGAAGATAAATCACTGGAAATGCCGTTTTCAGTATATCAGGCCATAGTTGTCTTTATACGTACTTTTGCATATCTAAAATCTATCAACCACACACAAGAAAATAAACAAACTTTTCTGTGAATTGGTACATGTACAGGTAAAGTACATTGTTCCCTAACAATACAAAATATAATAAGTTATCATATTTAGTAAAGACTTTAATTTATGATCTTTTGAGTTGTTAGGGAGCATTACTTCCCTGTTGAACTCGATTTTGTTTCATTTTTTATTTCCAGGAAAAGAATATTTGTGTTTGTTTTTCAATCACAGGACCTAAAACATATCTGCAAGCGGACGTGTAATAGAAATAAAACTATGGCTTCCCTATTACAAGGAACACTTACTGATGTACTGTATAGGTGTTAGATTTCGCGGGTGTAAAATTTCGGGACTTGCTGTTTGCGGTGGTTTATTTCCGCGAATCACCATTGTAGCCTTTGAAAGCATTTTATTAAATAACTAGCACGTAATATCATACGGCCATGTCATAAATATCGTACACATGTGTAATAACACTATTGTGACGCCACAGGTAGATTTGACGTCATAATCTACATATGACGTCGCATGATTGTCCCAGTAGACGGAAACGTCACATCCGAGCCTGATTTCTAGTGTTTTATATAAAGAGTTTTACTTATATTTCTATTTATAAAAGTTATGTGATAAATAGAATCTTACACTTGTGACTATGTGACATATTATATAGCCACTCATGTAAGATCCTCTAAATGTGCTATGATATATAAAAACAGTGTGGTTTTGGACAATTTCGCGAGATAGGGTTAATGCGTGTATTAACCGAAATTAATACGGCGAATATTAGGATAGATACATACAGTAGTCATATAGAACTTCACTTTACCTATTATGAAAACAGCATTTTATATACAACCGAATGTTATTCCAATAGATACTTTATTGTTTATGTTACCAAATCAAAAACCTGATATCGATGTTTTGGTTCTATGATATTTGGAGAATATGAATGGAGGTTTCTTTAGGAAGGAGGCCTCTTGGAGTCATTCTAATGAAGTTCTATATAATCCAATGAAATATTGATATGGATCGTTTAATAATTTAATGCGATGAGTGGCATATTATATTATTTAGCAAGTCCCATATTACGTAGCCACGGGTGTAATATTGTATTTAAAACATACTGATATTTGTATGGAAACAAAGACAAATAATTTAATGCCGTTACTATATAAGAATGGCTAAATCAGGCTCGGATTCGAGATTTCTGTCTTCCTAGACAAACGTGCAATGTCATATTTTGATCATGACGTTATTATTACCTATGACGTCACAATAGTTTACTTACACTTGTGTGTTACAATATTTACGGCACAGCCAAATGACATGGCTAAACAGGCGAGTTATGTGATATAATGAATTATGTGGAAATCTTATCATTCAACATACCTTTCAGTGTTTGTCTAGAGGGGTAACACTTTCAAAGTGATAATATGCGTGAATAGTTTGCTGTCGAAGATAGGATTTTTACAGATAGAAAAATTAGATTGTTCTTTGTACAGCATACGTTTTAAATGTTTTATCTGTCTGCCCTGGCCCATGTAGTCGTTAAGCCTGTAGTGTATAACCTATAGGGGGTTCATGTTATGATAAAATACGTAGTTTTGTAGTGAGTAGCGGTTTGTATTGCACACTGTAAAAGTCCTCTGATGTTACAGAAAGTCTAGTTACGTTTATAATAGATGTTTTCACTGAAGGGAAGTATATCATTCTTATTTTCACCATAAAATCTTACATTTCACATATCCGTGGGTTATGCTTATTTATGCCGTTTTAATATGACCCCTAACCCTTACTGCTAGTTTGGTTATTTAGAAGATATGAAAGAAGCCTTCTCTTCTATCACCATCATTTTGATCGGCAACATTTTTATGTTGACTTCCTGCGTGAAATCAAAGGCGTATTTTCAATGTCAGTTTATTTTTAGGATAAATTTGATTGCAAAAAAGGAAGACTTACTTTTAAGACAGGCCTATTTTCGATCTATGCGCATTATCGTTACACCACAATGTTATAACCAGGCTATTTACGAAAGACCTAGACGTACATTGGCAATGCGATAAATAAATCAATATGTTAGAACATTCTTTTTCATTATTGAGTGAAAAAAATGTTGGCAGTTGCTTACCTGTGGTCCGTCAAAATCGTTGTTTATTCTTAGAATTATAATCTAATGTGAAATCGCCATGTAGTCTACCTCTGTTTGTGTTCGAGGTAGGTTGTGTTTGTTGTTGGTGATTTGTAGCGATGGTAACAGAGAGTTTTTAAAATAGCTGATTTATCATACAAAGACTACCGATATTATTTGTTATAAATAAACTTATCATTTATACAGACCACATTATATTTTCAAAATTTGCTGTAAGAACAGGACCAAAACGTGATCGCAAATTCATTCAGCTATCTTACCTTGACACGATAATTTACTTAAAAAATAATGTGTTACAATATCTTGTACAGAGACCTAAGAATGTTACCGATTTCGTTCCCAATAAATTCAGTATCAAACAAATCGTTTTAAGTCAATTCATGTATCCTAGATGAGAGCATGATTCGTACGCTGTAAATATTAGTAGAAAAGTGTCAATCTTCCCACTGTAGTAGACTGTTCTAACAGAAGGGGCGCACCTCTCTTAGATCAGTCTCATATGCATGATATATACGTGTACACTAACGATATATAGTTAACCATTAAAAATCAAACATAACATGTCATTAATAGTGGCTACGTTTCTGGGTGATGTTCCCCTTCTTTAGGCCAACACTTGTATCCACAAATAGCTATGTTGTGCTGTTGATAGTAACACAACACCATGTATAGTTGTGAAAACAAGTCATAACCCGAGTAAGGGGAGATTACTCGAAATATTTTGTTTTTGTTTTGTTTTGATATCGCTGATTTGTAAAATCAAACACGATAAGTGTTATTGAGAAGAAGGAGATATCAGGTATTTTTTTAAATGCATCTTCAATGTAAATACTGCTGCTTCCACGTCGAATAGACGGTGCCTGAATGATGCAGACTCAAGGACTGTGGGCTTTAATGTTATATCGTCAGTGTTGAAGGATAAAACAAAAAGACTTCAAACTTTTGACTGATAGTCACAATACCTTACTATATATATGCAATTAATTTTGATAAAAAATATCTTGTATTATAAGACATAAAGGTTGGGAAACGAAATACTATATTTTCTATTTTTCTGTTAGATTTTTTTTAATTATATATCAATTTAAGTGTTGAACTACTATTTCTACACACCAAGATATGTTCTTCAATTAAAGATTGTAATACAAAATTTTAATAACATAATATATAACCATGATGATGTTGGTTTCATCACGATTTCACCTAATGTACAAAGTATCGTCTTTTTGAAGTTTTGAGTCAATAATATATATCCCTGATTAATTTTTCATTATCTCCGTGAATTACCTCCGCCTATGCCTACACGCTTTGTGTACAACAACATATTGGGATGTAGTTTGGCCGTTTGATATCAAAAGAATAGCAGGACATCGTATGGATACACGTTAAGCGTCACTCTCTTGGAATCCTCAAAGAATATCTCTGTAGGCCTGCAATTGATTGATATATATCTCCTGAAATTACGTCAGTTTCACCAATACGTACGCCAGTGTTAGTAACCCCTTGAATATTAAAGATGCTGCTTCGACACAAATATTATGACCTAGGCCATATAGATAGCGAAGAAACCTATTATTTATCATTTATATTTTACAAATATCGACCTGTTTTCAGGTGGATACGGTGATTTATCAACTAAAGGAAGTAATATATATATAATATTACCCGAAGCCAAAGGCCGAGGGTTATATCACTTTCGAGGGTTGATAAATCAACGTATCCACCTGAAAACAGGTAGATATCTGTTTTATAATATGGCATTTACATGATGTAAACATGTATATGTACAATTATTTCCTCTTCATGATATTGAGTTGTCCCTCTCCCCGATGCATAATAGTCCTATTGAATAATTTTGAAGAGAAAAGTAAAGGCTGATTATATCAATAAAATAGAGAAAACACCACTTAATACATTTTACTTATTGTTTGAAAAATCTGACAAAAAAGTACACACAAATATTGGCATGGTCACCTTGATTCCAGTAAACCTGCTGCACTCCGTCACATCTCGCTGAATAATGACGTCACAATAGATATTTGACGTCACGAAAATTCCTTCACGCTATATTTGGGTACTACATGGACCCATTGGAATTAAGGATTAACCTCTTAATTTGCTTATTGTATGAGATGATAAACCCAATGGAGCACGAGGTAAATTGCGTAAATGCGAAACGTTTACGTACATTTTACCGACTGCTCCATTGGGTTTATCATCTCATACACTAAGCAAAGGAAGTGGTTAATCCTTATATTTACAATATTTTCTTTAAGCAATAAAATCAACAAAAACAGATACAATCATTTAGCGCGTGCTATCCGCCGTCAAATTTATACTGCCGTCATGTTGATCCATGTACACCAGCCATTCAAAAAAGCGCGCCGTTAAGTGACCACTTAATCCCGCCTTTTTTCTCCATGATGTCACAGAAAATAGTTCTCATATTTCAGTTATTTTATTCATGTGAAATAGCAATAATACATTAAAAATAAATGCGTTTTATTGTATGTCTTATGTCTCCGATTGTCTCGTACATGTGTTATTTTTAAAGATTGGCATGTGATTTTGTGGAAAGTCAAAGTAAGCCCGCCAATGTTTATAGATATTCATACGCACCGAATCGGGTCGCGTTCTGCACTCAAGTAATTGGGAAATAAACAGATCTGCCCCAACATAGCTTATCGATACAGAAACAGTGGTAATTGTAAATATTCTTATATCAACCTATGAAGTGATTGTGATTTCTATATTTGGGTACGACCTGGGAGTTTTGGAATCTTACATATGTATATCAACCTGGGATAACGTCACAATGCATAGTTCGGAAATTCTGGTGGATATCGTGTTGTATCATGGCGGGAAAGTGTAGTTTCAGCCAATCAGGAGCGAGCAAAACACATAGCCATGTAATAAAACACGTTGTTTTGATTTATTCGTTAAGATAAGATTAAATCTCACCTGTTGTAGGTAAAAATCATGTGGAAAAATTAAAACATGCGTTAAAACCAATCGTTATGAGAATGATATCAAATGACCTGAAAAAAAACAACATTAAAATATATATTTGTATGCATATATCAATTGATTGATTCATATACCGCCGTACAAATCGCTTTGTCGTTTATTTATAATACACTTTGATTGTTGTGACATATTTCCTTGAAATAAAAACAGAATCTATCCCAGTTAAGATCAATTCGATGTGCTACATTACGAAGCTGATTCCGTTTCTTTGTTGACGTTACATGTCTATTTTCATGAAGTTAGCAATGATGTCTTTTGAAAATAACCCTTTAAAAAAGTAATAAGTTGAACAACCTTTACAACATACATCAGACAGAAATCTCACCGAGCACCGTGTACTTGTGATTATATTTACCATTGCGTCATACACGTAACAACAACGGTATGTATGTATGTCAGGTAAGGGATATAGGCAATATAAACAATTTATTATGTGAATTGATGAAAAGATCACAGCCACTTTTGTGTTAATATTGGGCAGTCAATATGTAAAGGTTATTGCATGGCTTTAGAGTAATAAGGGATTGATTACTCCCAAGTGAAGCGAGGGGGTAATAAGTCCCGAGTGACGAGAAATCATGCAATAACTGACTTACTGCATGCTTCTTAACTTTGAACAAAAAGACAGGTTGATTGAAAACTGTCACCCTTCCATCCCTATACCCGTGACTCTCCCATTGTTCTCGGATAGATTTACAAAAAAAATGTACATGTACCTATTCTGTTTGTGAGTACTTTTCGGTACTAGGGGTTCTTTGCTCAGTGTTAATAAATCAGTTTGTCATTATCCATCGTAAGGAGCACATTGATTTGTAGAGAAAAAAACTTTAATTATGCTGTATTTCACACCAAAATATTTAATATATAACACATATGCGCATGTACAGTATGAAACGACTGGATTATTATCAAGCTCTGTTCAACAATTGGATGAGAAAAAGAGAAATTGTTGGAAACATTAAATGTAAGTATATTGTATTTAAAATCAATTCCATCTATGATCTGTATACATGTAATTCCTAAGTGTCATTTGTTGTGTGAAGGTTCCTGCATGATGAGTTAAACCTTTTTACTTACATTGCTTTGAAGTTGATATTCAACTATCATATGATAATCTTTAATAAATTAATTGAAACATTAATTATTTGAAGCATTTTGATGTTTATTTAAAAAAATCCTTATTACATTTTCTTTTTAAAAGTCTTGTCAGCATTGGTTAGTCGATATATTCATTGACCTAATCATTAGAAAAAGATGGGTAATAATTGTCTCTCCTGTCTCACAGCTTTGTTATCATGGTTTACTGCACACATGTACAGCCCCTTTCATGGTCAAGTAATAATGATTGGCCATGAAAAGGGATTATGTGTGGACTCAACTGTGGTATAGTAATAGATTTATTGGTCACAGTGTTCCTTTTTGAGAGGTTGGGAGTATGCATTAATGGACTTTTACACTGTCCATTTAGTATGTGCAATCGACCATGCAGTATATTGATAATTATTGGACAGTTTCAATATTAACGCTAGATTGAAAAATAAGTTGTTAGGTACAAAACAAGGAAAGGCGGTTTGAGATAACGTCTGAAGTCAATGTATATGTTGATTATGGATGTACGTTGATATACTGTTCAATAATCTACTGAATATCTACTATATTTACTGAATATTACATGTAACAATAGAAAAGTTATAAATTATTTGTTTAGTTTAGCGCAGTATCATCAGAAAAAAGGTCATACAAGGAAGTTCCAGGTTTAAGGAAAATTAGCGATCAGTACCTGGCAGCTGTCCAGCATACGTTTCAAAGTCACGACCTAATAAAGAATAATTTGCAGTCCTGTTAATTATTCGATTACTGTGGCCACAAATATATGTAATAGATTAAATATTTATTATAAAAGTAGCTTGATAGTTTGTAATGTGTTATTTGTCAAATGGTTTCTCTTTTCCATCATCAGTGTTGAAGTGGCTTACTTACACAACACCATCATTTATTTTATCAAAACTACGATATCTTAGCTACCAAGTCCTTTCTCGTCCATGATCATCCTTATCTTTTGTCACTATCTCAAGTCTTGCAATTTACTTCAATATACACAAAAATACGGAGATTATTCATCAAAATCATTTTGTTTATGATACATGTAGTTTGTTGGGCGTTTCATCCTAACATTACCACTAAATAGATGGATTAAGTTATGCACAGATTTTTTTTATCAACAAACGTGTGCTGAACGTTGACCTTAATTCCTACATTAACCTGAACAATTTGAGTTGTACATAATGTATATAATAAGATATGGACATAATTAAGGATTGATATTCATTTTGACTCCGTATCCGGTGGTATAAATGTAACAACGTATTATGTGAAACCCACAGGCCCAGTTTACCAAAAAAATTCATACTACTGTACCAATTATGCAAGAAGAATAGTCCTTAAATATATATATCCCCATTTTTGGTTTTAGACAGACTGCAGTTGCGGTCGCCATGGGTACTGTAATATATAGACTGCGTAAACGCTTTTCTACACGCAACCAGATTTTTTATTAAGCTTTAGAAAAAAAATGTACATATCTAGTGTTAAGTTTTCAGCATTTGATAAGTTCTTACATGAAGTCTTTTTGTCGTTATCTTTTAGTGAAGAAAAAACTACGTGTACTATGAACCTATAACTAGTGATAAATCAATATCGTAATTATGGAGCGGATTATGCTATACGCTGATTGCTCTGTTATCAACATGCGTGTCCTAGACTTTGCCCTTAGGTTTCAACTTCCTGGTTCAGGTAAAGCAAAACTAATAAACTTTATCTATAACAATCCGTCTAGCATTTTATCATATATTTATATTATACAGGACTGCCAAAGACGAAGTAAATCGACAACTAATGGAGTTTTAAGTCGAAAGAGAACATACAATTCATAAAAATGAATTCGGATACAAACGAGGGAAAAAGTGTACAAATGAATTTAATTATGTTTTGTGTTTTTGCGCTGTATTCAATGAATATAAGCTGTGTACATTCCCAAACATTATACTTATCTAGGAACCAATCATGGGTCAGCGCCTTTAATGACAAGACATGTTCAATGTTAGGGACCACCTCCTCTGGAGAAATTGAAAAGGACACTGTAAATATACATATAAGCAAAACTGATTTGAACTTTCATCAGCCGGTCTGGATTGGTGCGTACGCAAAACGTTATTGGATAAACATGGAGGGCTGTTTTTATGGATATTTCAAACACAACTTTATTTCGAAAACACAAAAACCATACGGTGATCCGGCTGAGGAATGCTTACGACATTGTAACTACACAAAGTTTATACTCACAGAGAAAACGTGTGTTTGTTTTGACTTTGTAGATGGCTTTTCAACTGGTTGTAAGGCGAGTCAGTGCTATAATAGAGAGTACAGTTACTGTGGACACGGAACAGCTCAAGATACGAAAAATGTAACAAATTACTGTATGTGTCACTTCAGTTTGATTCATGACGTTTCACAAATATCGGGTCTTGGTAATTGTTTGACTGCTGTCGTTCGACATGTTGAAAAACAGTTCAAAGCTCGCAATTGTAGTTCGGAAAATCAACCCCTGTGTTATGTACTGCCAAACGTAACACAAGGTTTTCCGATATTGACTGAATACGACTGGTGGCATTCCCTCTCAGAATGTTATAATAATAATTCACAATTTGCTTCTAAATCAACTGATATTTCAGTAAATAACTATTTGACTTATACCTACTGGATTGGTGCGTTCGCGGTGACATCTAAGTGGTGGGGCCGTCCATTAAGTGCCAATGATGGATGTATAGCAGTAAAAACGGAGAACAGTCAATTAAAACCTGTTGTTTTACCGTGTGACGATCTACTGCAGGCGTTATGTGTAACCTACCCGGTACAAACACAATCAAACATCAAAGGAATCACAGATTTTGTTACCAATAACGGTATAACTCAAACAGCGACTTTTTATAATATAACATTTAGTCTGGATACAAGCAGTATCAACCCTTCTTCTTCAACGATCAGCGAGCAGTCATCTCTACCGACAATAGTTGGGTCTGTTGGAGCCGGTGTGATTATTATAGTGGTCGTTGTAGTAGTTGGTTTACTGTTATATCGTCGTAGGGTATTTAGTAAAGTTCCTAGTGCTAACGATACACAGAAAGGTGATGGCGTAGAAATGACTGCTAAAGTGGATAAAGGCAATACCGATGATGCAAAAGTACCCGATACTGTTAATGATCAGATAGGCGAGCTTAAAACGAAACAGCACATTTCAGCCGAAAATTTCTATGATTATCATAGGAACAACGATAAGTATGACGACGGGAGTGAGTGTGATCATACCTTTAATCATACAGCGAGTGGTACATACGGGCACCTAAACAGTGTTTGTCCGCGTGGTGACGATGACGAGTATGACCATACTTTTATTGGTGCATCTGGGGATACATACGGGCGTCTGTTTGAGAGTCATACAGATCCTGGTAATGACGATGTCTATGATCACACGAATAACATGTATGGTCGGCTACACGCCGGTAAACGTCAGGATGGTGACGATGTCTATGATCACACGAATAACATGTATGGTCGGCTACACGCCGGTAAACGTCGTGATGGTGACGATGTTTATGACCATACGAATAACACGTATGGTCAGCTACACGCCGGTAAACGTCGTGATGATGACGATGTCTATGATCATACGAATAACACGTATGGTCAGCTACACGCCGGTAAACGTCAGGATGGTGACGATGTCTATGATCATACGAATAACACGTATGGTCAGCTACACGCCGGTAAACGTCGTGATGGTGACGATGTTTATGATCATACTAGTAGCCACTATGACCATACACATGCTACTTAGTATGCTTCACTTGTTTCGAGAGGGTGAATCAATTTGGAAATATAAACTGTCAATATCATTTAATAACAATGTTCTTTGAGCTTCCATGATATTTTGTGATATTTCGTAAAAAATGACAAAACAATACAAAAATCAAGTAAATCTTTGTTATATTGGGTGCGCTCACTGTTCATGCTTTGTAATATATGCCATTTGAGATGTAGCTAATCTGATATTTACCGACATTGTAATTATTTGAATGATTATCTTAATTGGTTTTTAATTAGCCTGTTTTAGTCTTATGCATATTAATAATAATTATTTTAATTTGTCGTCTGGAATATACTCTTCTTACCGTTCCGTCTTTTAATGTAAATGTATAATAAACTAATAGGTAATACTTAATGGCATGGCTTTCACACATAATATAGTACTTATGTGTTATTCTTTATTCAAAAGTTCTGATAATTAAACTTATATCAATAACATTGAAATAAACACAAAATTATTATTTTCGTGAGAGATCAAATTACTGAAATTATATAAAATATATATGTCATTATATTTAGCCATAGCTAACATTATGCGTTATTGTGAATTTCTGAAATCTATCAACAAGCAAGTTGAAAAAACACACATAAGAAAATAAACACAAACTTTTCTCTGAATTGGTAAGGTGATGTACATTCTTCTCCAACAATACGAAGTACTGCAATTGATCATGTATAGTGCAAAATTTTGATTTATGATATTATGAAGTTGTTAGGGGCCATGACTTCCGTATTGAATTCGTTTTGGGTTTTTTTTTCATTATTTATTTCCGGGGAAAATATTTGTGTTTGATTTTCAATCTCATTACCTAGACCATACCAGCACACGGACGTTAAAAAGAATATAAAACATTTATACAATAAACAATTACTGTTATAGATTATAGAACCAAATACCCTTCCTAGGTAATGTTTTGAAAACAACGTTTGTATAAAACCCAATATTATAGTATTCCAATAAATAGTTATATGGTTAATGTCGACAAAAAAATCATTTTGGGTGAATCGATCATCTAATAGTCTGTCTTTGTAAAAATATCCTGGATATATAAAAAAATGAACATTCGAGTATTTGTTTGTTTTAGAAATGCATTCCTTTTGGAATCGATATCTGTATTTTGATTCTGTAATATTAGGAGAGCATGGATGGTAGTTTTTTATCAATGAGGCCACTGGAATCCTTCTAAGCAAGTTTTATATGATCCAATGATTCTATTGATATACATTATTGTATATCATGTCAAACATTCAAAGAATACAATAACGCTACATTTCAGTTATTATCACCTAAATGATACTTGTGGAGGGTACAGTACAGACCTCCTAATCATTTAAGCGTTCTCTCTTTCACCTTATGAGACGACTACCATAATAATGACCGATATCCCGTAATATTCAATATGGAAAATGTTACATGAGTGGCTATGTAATATGATTTTTATCAAACTAGTTCAATGACTTGATGATCTATTTAGCGCACATTAATTTATTTATGGAAATATAGACGAAAACAATTAATATCGCTTCTATAAAGGAGTGGACCAATCAGGCTCGAAGTTGACGTTTCTATTTACTGAGACAATCGTGCGACGTCATGTATTATCTATGACTTCAGTATTACCTACGCCGTCACCATAGTTTAATTACACGTGTGTCTTACGATATTTTAATATGACAATGCCGACTGAAATGACAGAGCAGATCAGTGATAAAATGATTTTTTTAAAAAGTGGAAGTAATACCATTCAACATACCTTCCAGTGTTGTCTACACAGGAAAGGTAATACTTTCAAAGTAATAATATGATTGGATAGTTTGGCTGTCGAAAGTCGGATTAAAAAAAAATAGATCGATAGATAAACCAGCTTGTACTTTGTACAGCAGAGGTTTTGAACAATCTTTATCTGCCTGTCCTGACCTGTACAGTCCTTAAGCCTGTATAGTTTAATATGTAAGAGGTCCGTGTTAGGATAGCATACCTAGCTTTGTAGTGAGTAGCGGTTTGTATTGCACATGGTAAACAAATTCCTATGATGTTAAAGAAAGTCAAGTAACGCTTCTATGTGGCTGACATATAACTGTTTTAAATCTTATAAGGATCAAAACCGAAGTGACATTTATTAAAAGAAATTATTTACAATATACACAAGCAATCGAAGAAGGGTGCAATTTATATGTGAAAATAGAGAACAAAAGAACGTATCTGTCAAACATACATAAATAATACTGAAAAAGACCTTAATGATTGTCATGATGATGTGTCTGTAAATATATATGTACTAACTGTTGTGAAATTATTTGTAACATACCTGGGATAATTATATAGAGGGTATTCCTTGTTTCTTGATGAATACACACACTTATGAGGTAACAATCAAAATGATATTTATGTTGTCAATGCCACATTCCGATTGGTCAAGAGTGAGTGAACAATTACAATTGATACTACTATTTTCACTAGAATATCTTTCTTGTTTCTTAATAAATACAAGTGATATTGTATTGAGTGAGGTGGAAACTTTGATATTCTCCAAGAGTGCACAGCACGAGTGAAAATATGTAAGTTTCTATTTCGCGAAATGAAATATTAATTGCATTCATTAAGAAATAAAAAAGGAAGGAAACTGGGATATTATTCTGAGATCTCTATTTGACAAACAAAAATTAGCGAATACTGGAATTGAACACTTAAAAAAACAATCTAAAAATTGCAAAAATTTATTTGGGAGAGATGTTCTAGAGGCTTGGTGTACGACCTTAAGTTCAAGTAATATTTACAATACAAATATTTTAGAAAACCCTATTTAGTTTAATAGTGAAATCAGAATGAATCATAGTTATTTTTAAGAATTTATGGTATGAAAACTATAAATTCTTAAATTCTAGTTATTCTATTTATCTATAACATTTTGAAAACAGACAAATCCATATATAGTCTAGAAGAATTTCATGAAACGTATAATATTCAGACCAATTTTCTAGAATATCAGGGTATAAAAAATGCCATTAATCATGTCATCAGAAACAATCAACAAAGTTTTGACCCTGAAAAAAATATAACTCTTCCTAACATACCAATAAACATCAAATTGATTTTAAGTTGTAAAAAAGGTGTTCAAAATATATATAATGTTTTAATTAAAAATGAAGTTATAGCGAATGCTCCAAATAAATGGAATCAAAATTGTGAAATTGATCGGGATGGATGGGGAAATATTTATAAACAACCTTTTAATGATACTACTAGCTCCAAGCTTCAATGGTTACAATTCCGAACAAATCACAGAATACTAACTACAAAAACATTTCTTTTAAAAATTGGTAAATCAAACAACAATCTATGTACATTTTGTAAAACACATCTAGAAACAATTACTCATATATCTTGGGACTGTGAAAATGTATCAAATTTGATTGAGCATTTAAGAATTTCTATAATTACTAATAATTTAAGTCTTAGATTTGAAAAACAGGATTTTATCTTCGGCAAACAAGAAAGTTTAAATACTAATTTCCATATTGAAAATTTGATACTGCTTCTAGTAAAACAATACATTTACAACTACAAATGTCTAGAAAAAGAACTCAATTTAAACAGTCTAAAAAATCATATTAAATTTGAACTAAAAGCTCACAGGATTATAATATCCAACAGTAATTTAAAGCGGAAACCACAAGCACTTGCAGAATTACAAAATTGGTTAAATGTATAATATGTCCTGTCTTTGGTGTATTTTTTTTATCAAGAGTTGTCTCCCCTAGTTCATTTTCTCACTACATCTGTAGGAAGGGAAATAACTCTTGATAGATCTTTTATGTGAATGGTAGTATGTGTGTATTTGTTACGTTAATAAGTTACTTGTAAATATATGTATGTACAGTGTACATACGTTAAAATATTCAATTTGAAATAACTTTACAAATGTAACTTCTATTGTACTTGTCTTCCATGTATCTTCTGTATATGTTGTGATGTGTGTATTTTTGGAAAAAAATGAATAAAAAATAAATTAAAAAAAAATAAATAAAAAACATTCTTTTTTGTTACTTTTGTTTTTCTCCCTTCCATTTACAGAAGACCTTCACTACTAGTTTAGCCGAAGGTTATTCCACCATTGTACTATACAGAGTTATTTAATCTTGCTAATATCACCTCATATTTTTGTGAGCATAACGTCATATTTCTACACAAAATTATGACGCCATTCACATGTATGTGCACAAACTAATGACGTGACAACTAAAATGATATTTTCTATGTTCACCGTAAAACCTTATATTTCACTGCGAAAAATGTAATAAATGCTGTTTGTTACAATTGTGATTTTCTTTGTTTTGTGTTATCTATTTCAAACCAAAGTACTGTTCTTTAAAGATAACTAGTTGTTTTTGAGGAAGCCTATCCTTATCAAATTCAACAAATCCAGGGGTTACATGAATCCCCTAGTTATCAATACATATCCTTATTTTTGTCGATATGACCCCTGGCCCTTATCGCTAGGTTGGTTATTAAACTGAAAAAAACATGCCACTCGATCAATACCGACAGTCATTATATAAGTCTTCGTTATTCATTCCTGTGTTAATTTAT
Source organism: Argopecten irradians (assembly GCF_041381155.1). Taxonomy (NCBI): domain Eukaryota; kingdom Metazoa; phylum Mollusca; class Bivalvia; order Pectinida; family Pectinidae; genus Argopecten; species Argopecten irradians. The sequence continues at coordinate 11,119,398 of NC_091140.1, read as the reverse complement.
GGTGGGTTTTGGGTTTTATCAGTTTAATGACCTATTAACAGCCATGGTTATGTAAGGACGTGCCAGATTTCGTTGATGGAGGATATCCGTGGTATCCGGAGAAACACCAGCGACCAGCGGTAAGCACCTGGCAATTGCCCTACATGGGATTCGAACTCGCGACCTAGATATGGATGGCTTGTGATAATATATTTTAATCACTCGGCCACCACGGCCCAGTTATATGGTATATCTTACAGTATAGTTGAGCAACTGAATGGTATGATCTTAGTATATATAAGAGCTCATTTAAAATGAAATTTTGTGATAATTCACATTTTCAAAAAATGCGTAAGAAAATGAAAACGCACCAGCGACAACGTATTACGACACTTCAGTTTCACGAATATTTCTTAAATTTAAGGAATTCCTTAACTTGAAATCCCCACATGAAAGCATTACAGAAACCACATTTTAGAGAAACTTCCTGAACTTCTGTAATACTTATGGATAATGTTAAGGTAAGTTAAGGAATTTATTAAAGTAAATATTAAATAAATGTTTGTTAAACTGGGACCGGATACACATGATTATACAGGAACGAAACAAACGTGTGCGTTGGCCAGTCGGAATAACCCCAGAGATTCAATCGTTATATGCCTGATCTAGCTGGCTGATGATAACTGCTAAGAAGACACAACTATATAACAGATGTCGTTTTAGACAAGATCGTATCATGCGTCCTGACATGGACACATTTAATTTCTCGAGATAAGAAAATGCTTGTGTGAATATTGATTTCGTCTTGGTGGTGGGATACATATTGAGTAATATATATTGTCAAGAGATATTCTTTTAAAAAGGGTTGATGTGATTCATTGATAAGCTGTGTAATTGATAATATAAAACTCGACGTTATGTAATAAACGTATACATGTAGAAGTATCAATGAGTAGTGAGTATAGAATATGCAAACAAAACATACTTCGTACGAGAAGTGTACATGTTTAAGATTTTATTATGTAATGACGTGGCTATCTGTACATGTGGTATCATTGACAAGCCCTTCTGACATATGTTCTTTCGATAAGGTGATAATACCCAGTAGTTACTAGTCTCTACCTTGATAGCAGGAGTATGTGGCCTGTCCTGATGTCTTTCTACCTGTAAAACAGCAGCGACTGCACAAGAAAATAGTGAAACAGCTACTATGGTATATGCATCACCATTAACATTAGTCTATGGTATTTTTACCATACAATCCGTGGTTAATTCAATCAGTAGTCATGGAAACTGTACGTGTGAGCACGCTGATGGTTCGGCTTGTTTACAGTTTCGTTGTACCGGGAGTAACTGTGGTGACCTGAGTTTCTCTGATGATTTCACATGTCTGTGTGAATCAGTGATGCCAGAAAAAAATGGCTGCCAGGCTCTGAGGATTTCTGGGAATGATATGGAATGTGAGACAAGGGACTGTATGCAACTTTATCCATATATTTGTTCTGACTACTATAACAATTTCCAGATATACCCGAATGAGAACGGAAGATGGGCAGATGCAGTTCGGACGTGTGAGCAACGTAACATGCAATTAGCTACTGACAACTTTTCTAGAATTCACTATAATAGGGACATCAATTTATGGACAGGCGTGTTTTACGGATTTATACCTAATAAATATTTATATCTACCAAGAAATCGAGTACTTAAATCTAATATAAACAATAAGCTTACCTTTATGAAGTGTGTGCTACAACCTAGAATGGTCTCGAATATTACCCACTCACACTCAAGTACTGTTAACTTATCTCCCACAAGCTGCGGAGGTCTGGAAAGCACCACCACTAATAACCAAGCTTACTGGACCACAGAAGTGTCAACAAACACAAGTTTATCGTCTGAGGACAAAGGAAGTAGTCATGGGAACGTTGCTTCCATTGTCGTACCTACCTTGGTAGTGTGTATTGTAGTTGTACTAGTAGCAGTATTTGTGTGGAGATTCCGAAAAAGCAAGAAACGAAACAATAGAAATACACAACAATCGCATGTCGGTGACTTCTCCAGAAGTGAAAATAAGTTAACGGAAAGGAACACAGGGAGAATCGTACGGGCACAGATTCCAGTATCAGATGATCAGTCTTCTTGTGATGGAACACGTGGACGCGGTACAATGGAATATACGTCGGAACACGAGAACAACGTTTATGATATTAACAGTATTATTGAATTAGATGATAACACATCTGACCACGTTCTGGATCGTAGTGCTCAAGTCGTAATACCCAAACAATAAAACAGCTACTAATGTCATGTTTAATCACTAATTAATATACATTGTATGGGGGCTAATGCCATGTTCAACCTCTGGATGATATGCATGTGTACCACGGAACAGCTAAAGTATAATGTACAATTACAACCTCATACGCAGTATACTACAGAAACAACTAACGGCATGTACAATTACTACATCGCATACCGTGTACCACAGAAACAACCGATGTCATATACAATCACTTATTTGTATATCGTGTACCACAGAAACAACTAATGCCATGTACAATCACAACCTCATACACAGTATACCACAGAAACAGCTATTGTCATATACAATTACAACATCGCATCCATTGAACCACAGAAACAACCAATGTTATGTACAATTACTACATCGCATACCGTGTACCACAGAAACAACCGATGTCATATACAATCACTTATTTGTATATCGTGTACCACAGAAACAACTAATGCCATGTACAATCACAACCTCATACACAGTATACCACAGAAACAGCTATTGTCATATACAATTACAACATCGCATCCATTGAACCACAGAAACAACCAATGTTATGTACAATTACTACATCGCATACCGTGTACCACAGAAACAACCGATGTCATATACAATCACTTATTTGTATATCGTGTACCACAGAAACAACTAATGCCATGTACTATCACAACCTCATACACAGTATACCACAGAAACAGCTATTGTCATATACAATTACTACATCGCATACCATGAACCACAGAAACAACTAATGGCATGTACCATCACTTAATCATATACCGTATACAACAGAAACAAATAATGTCAAAAACAATCACTAAAAGATATACATGTACAGTGTAGCAAGCAATAGATAATGTCATGTGCAATCACTTAATCTTATACAGTGTGCCACGGAAACAGCTAGTACTATGTACAATCATTACATCCCATACAGTGTGCCATATAGGCATTTATGGAATCGAACATGATGGGTTCTATCATAATTTGACAGGCCTGGAAACGGAATGTTAGCAACAGTGGAATTGACATATCCTGAATCAATGGCTCGAATTCTCGGAACGAACATATATAAGCAGTGATAAGAAATGAGATTAACACTTTATTTCGATGAAAAATACATCATAATATGTCTAGTAATAGTAGAGGCCTAGAATACACATATATGCTCATTTATTTATTTAAGATGTTCAATTCCAAACAGTTGGGAAACAGCATTTAATTGGTGTATCATTATGTCATACTTTCCCCTCTATATGTCGATTATAAATATCTTTTATTTTTAAATCCTCTCCGGTTTGTTTTTGTTTTCAAGTATTTGTTTTCAACTTTTGTCTTATCTCGAATAAAGATATAAAGCAGAATTTATATCTCACGCTTAAAACCAATAGCATTTTAGTCATTGTTCATTCTCCTTAAATCAATGGAAAGGACAATAACTACGTACCAGAAAATGGCAAAGTTATCAAGGGTGTCAAGGACAAGAGTTGGTAACAAACTATTTTGAAGGAAACGACCAGTTCTACCAGGTGTGTCAATGAAGTGTAGAATAATATGATCGTTATAAGTGTTTATTTACATTATATCACGATTTGGTAATTTAATGATAACTGTGTAGTGTTTATTTACATTATATCACGATTTGGTAATTTAATGATAACTGTGTAGTGTTTATTTACATTATATCACGATTTGGTAATTTAATGATAACTGTGTAGCTATTGATGACATCACTCAGCCCTAATAGCAATCTATTGTTTTGATGTTATCAAACATGATACGGTAAAAGCGATATCTTTAAATATTAACCAATGAAAAGGTACACGTGGTATTGTATAAATCACATGTATAAATGATAGCAGACTAATTGTGAAAAAGTACATTCAATTTGACATAAACGTAAGACAGGCAACAGTTTGTTAAATGTGGTGTTCTAATTTAACAGAGAATTTGAGACAGATGTTTCAATATCAGCGGAGGAATGAAGCTAGACCATTCCGTTTTCTTAAAACATGGTACATATATAGTGGTGTTTATATATTCGGAATCGTTTACTGTGCCAGAAGGAACTGTTAGGAAGAGAGATATCTGGAGGACTAATCAAGAGAGAATACGGGGTTTAATATATTCAAACGGATGGCTGGGAGCTCATGTTCAGCATACCGGAACTGTCTTGTTCGCCGGATGTTACTATGGAGGCTTAAACTTAGAGCCGGGATTGATTGTAAATACGGATCATATTCTTCATTGTAATTACTTCTGTCATGGCTCTGGTTTTATGTTTTACCACAATATATGTTATTGTATGTCTGCCGAGAATAAGACGACTGCAGTGTCCTGTACGGGACGACGATACAATGGTTCTTCCGTAATTATTTATGGTACAGGTATGATCGGGAGTTATCACTGTTTGTGTAGATACACCCGAACAGAACAGGAACCACACCAAGCATCACATGGAATATGTATCGAGGCTGTTTTACAGAAGAATGGAACCTTAAGCGACTGCCATGGATTTCCTTACCATGGATTAACTACGGATGAAATATCAGAAGGTGATCTTGACTTAACCAAAGTACAACTTTATGTAAATGGAAGTAGTGTTTCTTTATGGAAAGTAACTTCGTTAGAACTTAATACTCGTGTTTATTGGACTGGAGCTGTACAAAGAGACACGTTTCAATGGGATGGTAGACAGGTGCCAACAACCAAAAACGAAATCAATTGTGTTGCATTATATGCACGTATTCCAGTCTCCATTGGCGATAAGGAGATGATCATTAGAAGGCTTTTCCCTGTTAAATCTCTGTGCAATGATTTGTATCCTGCAATTTGTATTCAGGAAGACGAGGAAAAGAAAACAACATCTGAAACTGTTTATGACAGCGTTACAGGAATGCCTAGTGGATCTTCTACATTGGCAGGTTTAGATGTAATGGATGACCATGCTCCCACAACCTCGCGACTTGATCCGACATTTTCGAGCGAGATGACTTCGCCGACACAAGACCGTACTATGGGATCACACAGTACGTCCAGAACAACCAACATATGTCCGTCTCGCCCAACCACTTCGTCAGTGAACACGGACAGCGAGACAACCATACAAACATTTCTACCTACAGACGGAAATGGAAACGTTTCCAATTCATCTAGTTCCCAAGTCGTAAACGTAACTCTTGGATATGATAGTGAAACTGTATATACTACTAGCAGCACAGTGAAGAACATTTCTTATGAGGCTACCCCCTCAGGAGGTGACGATCGGACTACAGAGCCTGTGTGTGGTACAGCTACAGGAAGCAGAAACAGCAGTCTGATTGCGTCTGTTGTGGGCGGAACAATGTCCTTTATTGTGATATGTTGTGTAATTTTGGCTTTTTATATCAAAATAAAACGAAAGACGGTAAAGGACAGCGACACGCAACGGAGCCACAGTGTGACCGTTCAGAATTCTGAATATGAACATGTTTACGAAAATGAAGTTGCCACGCCAAAATTCACGACAGACGGGACTTATGAATCCGTAGATAGCCATAGCAAGTATATCAATGTACAGGAAAAATCAACTGACGCCAAGCCGAGGATTGAAACAAGTGACAGTTCTGAGGAATTGTACGAGTCTTACAAACAGTAAACATCAATAAAGAGGATGATCTAAAACTATATTGCAGGTAGTCCTAGACTTTTAAAAAAAATCATCTAAGATTGTAAAGATAACTCTGACCAGACTATAAATATACAGCTCTCTATCTATCTAAACCTGTGGGTATGATACTGATATACCTGTTTTATGAAGGATACAATTATCGAAAGAGTCTATGATAACCACAGGGACTTGTAACGTAGGTTGTGAGAAAGTCTGCTGTGTATACATGTGTACTATATACTATATAAAAGGACAAGGGAACCAACGACTCGCTTGGAAGAGGTACACCTGCCTCTACAAAAGTCGCCCGTATTCCGTCAAACATGGATAAATATGTACATATTTAATACCAATATATTCTTAAATAAATTTTCGACATGGAAAACACAACTTCAAACACGAAATAATATATTAACATACCTTTATTTCACTATGAACGTGGAAAATGCAGTCAGATATCACCGATGTCGTTTTGCCTGTCCACTGAAATCTAGGTCAAAAGCACTCATATTCCCTTGTAACAAATTTTGTATGCATTCATTTCACTTTCTGGTGATATTTTCCCATTGCAAATACAAATAGGCTATCTCTGATAACTCTTTCATTAATCCAATCCAAAAGCTAAGCGAGGAATCACACTTTTTTTATCCAGCACTCGACTCTTGTTCGTATAATCCGCCATATTGTAATTGATGATGGGTACCTTTTTGGTGTACTCGCCCTTACCCGATACTACACTGAAATTCTGTACTCAGACTCTGTATAAATTAAGTTTCACGGTTTAGGTTCTTAGAAGAACCTTTATTTGAGATGCATATATCATTAATTGAAGAATCTAACTTAAATGGAGACTCTAATGTTGTACTTGACCGTTACCACATTGATATTGTAGCTTTTAGTGTACAGACACCGGGTATATGGTGTTTCCAGTCCGGGTCCGGGTATGGGGTACACAATATCCACACAAACGTGTTTAACCTAGATTTCAGTGGACAGGCAAAACGACATCGGTGATATCTGACTGCATTTTCCACGTTCATAGTGAAATAAAGGTATGTTAATATATTATTTCGTGTTTGAAGTTGTGTTTTTCATGTCGAAAATTTATTTAAGAATATATTGGTATTAAATATGTACATATTTATCCATGTTTGACGGAATACGGGCGACTTTTGTAGAGGCAGGTGTACCTCTTCCAAGCGAGTCGTTGGTTCCCTTGTCCTTTTATATAGTATATAGTACACATGTATACACAGCAGAATTTCTCACAACCTACGTTACAAGTCCCTGTGATGATAACTGGGCTGTGCGCTCACAAAGGCAAAGTTTCCTAACCTGGGATCCACCAGAATTTCACCCTAGTGTCAATGTCAAGGGTACTAAAGTGCCATATGAAACGTGACGTTAAGCGTTATCTAAACACTGTAGGTGTCCTGCAGAGACAGTTATCGTTATAAACTGATAGAGTCTTACATTAGTTAGTCAGGTAGATGTATTGACCCGTGTGAAGTACACGTAGTTTGGCTGGTAAGCAAAATTTAAAAATAATCAATTTGATTTAGTTTTCTTCTAGTATTATATCAAGGAACTGTATTTGTTATTTAGAAGCATTTTATCCCACAATCATCCTATTTAAGATCTCTAAGATGATACATACTCGGTGCAATATTTCACCTTTGAAAGTGTGAAAGCTTCAATTATTTATAAAGATAGAAGTGTAATATCTCATACAAGATTACAAATTACGTAATGTCGTCAAGAGAATTGTCGAAAACGTTTACAATTGTAATAATGTTCGGTATGAAAAGACTCCAAACATGGTGAAGTCAAAATAGAACTACTTCTATGTACAATGTAGCTTAATTTCTTTTCTTTTAAATACATGTATAAGAGCAAAAAATCATCAAGAATGAGCGAGTTAAGTACAATGAGATAACTTAACTCTTATCCCGAAATTGACACTATGACACCTAAACCCCATTACACACCTTGGTATATTCTTATCAAATTGACTGATTTAGAAAACCGACAGGTAAATTCTTCAACTTATCTCCAGCAGGAAGTGGTAACAAATTATAAAACCCTTTCATATGTGGATAGGAAGGATATGGATATTCTCTCCGAGAGTCACAAGATATTGTAAAACTCGAGGCTTGCCGATTGTTTTAACATCGTGTGATCCCAAGGGTAGAATATCCTATCCTTCATATACACATTTGAAAAAGTATTTATCTCTCATACCTTGAAGTGTTATTGCAATTTTACAACTACATGTATGATATCCCATCATTTTGAAGTACGTTCGAACAAAGCCGTGACTGCAAATTAATTATTGATGCATTAAAATTTAGTTTATTACCTACGCAAGTCCCGTTGTTTGCATCTTTTATAGTAAAACCAGCATAGCTTATGAAAAGTTAAACTTGTACAGATAAAGTAGTAATTTTGTTGTCGGCGTATTGCATGGGTAGCCGACATGAGTGTAATGCATACACTGTAAGACCAGCAAGTATTGCACCCATAGGTATGAGAGAAAATAATTCAGAAAATGTTATTGTGTTGCTTTAGTATGTCTTGTGAAATATTTTGAAAATGAAAAAAAAAATGAATAAATAAAAAATAAGTGAATTGGGCTTTTAAATATTCAACAACAATGCATATTTCAATTTACCATTAAAAACTGGGTTAATTATTCAAAGAAATGATTACAGCACAAAGCTTCACCAAAAAAAGATTATAACAAACTATCGTTAATGTTATGAATATTATGGGGTGTCAATTGTATTTAACGTTTTCTATGCGTAATTGATAAGCAGTTTTGGATACACATGTACATTAGAATAAAACCAATTTTACTATGCTTATAACGGTTTTTGGAACTGACGTGACATACGAAGTTGAACGGTTCCTTTGTTTTTAAATTTTGAAGCCTTGTTAATCTATCCTCTCCCAAGCGGCGATTATAATGATTAACATTCCTCATTTATGAATTACAAGGTCGCCATGTTTAATCACTGCCTTATTATATTTGTTCTCACATTCATTCGATACAAATACTAACTATATCGATTCACACAATTTATTTAAGCATCGTTGTTTAACCAATTATTAATAACATCACTTAAATTGTTTACCATATCCATTTTATTTCCGATTTTAAAGAAATAGTGATAACCTTTATAATTATTATTATCAGTTCAGATTTCCCCAATATAATAATTCTCTAGACAATAGCACAGTCGTTTCCATGTGATTACATATTTACAATATGCCATTATTGATAAACCACCTGAATATTCTATCAGAACATTACCCAGCACCTGACGTGTATAGCGTCTTATACTCCCTGGTTGTTACTGCATGATACAACAAGCGCCAAAGGTTTACCACTCAATAAGTGTGTAGTAAATGTGACGGACAAATGTAATGCCACATGGAATAACCGTAACATTATTTCACACCACTTTCTTTATTCTGAAATAAATAAAGTAGTCGAACACAGCAGGGCAGACTAGTTCATGTGAACTCGATGTTCGACTTTGTGATTAATAAAATCGGTTACCTGTAAGTGATCGAGATCGGGTTATCTCAGTCGAGGGCTAAGATTTTGTAACATAATCCCAAACGAGGCGTTAGCCGAGGTTGGGATGTTACAAAATCTTAGACCTCGTCTGAAATAACCCGATCTTTATCACTTAAAGGTAATAGATTTTTTTTCTCGCGCCTCTAAGATATAATAAAACCATCTATAAACGCATTCAGAGTAAAATTATCCCGTCTTGGGCCTCCTGGTTCAAAGCCGATTGACCATTTCATCTGCGCTTCGAATTTAGTCATTCCGCGTAAAACTATAGTTCGGTTATATCAAAGAAAAAAGCTGATCAATCGGTACATACTATTTTAATCATTAAAAACAACAACCAAACAATGCATGGTAAATGCTGAATGTACATATTTTTAATAATATTGATTGTCTGAAGCGTGTGACGTCATCGATTCGAGAGTATGACGTAACATGCGCGGACTGTTTCATGAATGGTGTAAAATTCCGCCAAAAATCGCGTAAAGGTACCAGACAGATCGGACGAGATAGAAAAATCTAGCACTGGGTATCATGTGAGATTTCCCTGTCCGAGGTGCGAGAAATGACTTTACGTCACTACCAACTTAAATGCACATGGTGTTTCCGTATGGGCTGTTGTTACTGGGGTTTGTCGCAGCCACAGGTAATAGTTCTAAATAGGAAGTGGTTTACATTGACAATTGACTTTGCTTCATCTAATATGCATGTATCTGTATTTCTACCTTTACAAATAATCAGAAGCATTGCTTGACGTTTAAGTTATCTCAAACGTTCCATCATGGAATATCCATTATATGCATCAATAATATCTTTGATGACAAACCATTATCTAAATTTTGATATCCACATTATTATCTTCATTAGACGTAAAATGACAGTACAATATGTTTAAGAGGTATGTCGGTACGAGATGAAACCTCAGTAGGTAAGCGTGTACGAGATGGCAAAAACTGTTGACAGGTGAGCGCATGCGTGTCAAATCGAAATGTCGCGAGTAATATTCCGTTAGTTGTATTAAAAACAATTAATATAAAATTCCTTACCAACCTGAAGAATATGTTTCACAATAATGAACAACATAGATAAAATAGTTAATGAAATAACATAACATTGACAACATTGAGTTGATTAACCATCCTTAGTTATGTAGTACAGTACAGTAGTACAGTGTATGTATGTGAGGAACTACAGGATAATGTGTAATATCCAATAAATGAGGAAGTATCATTGTGGAATTGTGTGGATATATACATATTTAAATCGCACAATTAACATGTGTCAGGACAGGAATAAGAAATGATACAAACATAATTTCCTTCGTATACTGTATTACAGGGAGCATTCGTGTATAATTTCTTTGGTAGTTTGAAGGTGTTCTGTAATTTCGTGGATATGATTATTCATGATTAGCCGATGGAGCAAAAGTGACTATAATACAAAAACAAAATTATTTTTTTTATTTGTGATTTCACAGAAACCATGAAAACTACGAAAGTTTTCACCCAACCAACCTATGTTATACGATATGTATAGAATATTTTCTAAATAGAGTTATGAATTCACTAAATCATAAAAGTTAAAAAATTTAGTTTAAATAAGCTGTAACTATAAGCTATATTAGATTTGTAAGATGATGTCTCCCATTCGGTATGATCATAAAAAATATCATTATTTTAACTAAAAATCGATTTGTTGTTAAAATAACAACTAAATAGTTTTAGTATGGGGGTTGATAAAAAGCAAATAATGAGAAAGATTTACCCAGACGTAGATATGAACATGAAATGTTAGCTGCATATTGATGTTATTTGTATTGAGCATGACCCTATCCCACTGGTAAAATGGTACCGATAATGTTATCAAAATCGTAATAGTTATTTCATACATGCAGATATATACCGAAAGTAGGAAAATGGAAATAGACTTAGGTTAGCCAGACGGAAGAGTATCATAAAATTATTCTCTGTCATTTCAACGATGTAAAAGTATCAATTTTTGCATACCAAATCAAGATAACTTACAAATAGGTTTAAAGGTAGAGTAAATGAGAATACCATTTTCATAATTTTCATACTCACGAATCACGGAAAGCTTTTACATGTTATTCAGCACCTACAATTACCACCATTTTGAGAATTACAATACTTACAACGTATAGGTTTTTAATTTTACAAGGACAACTAAGAGATGAAAATTATTTTGGGAGTACTTCCATACATCATTAATTTCATATCTACAATGAAGTGCAATGAGTACAAACGGTCATGCAATTACGTCCAATAAGGTCTAGAATTCCATTTGACATTTATACATGAATGATTGATCCATGTAGGTGTGTTTCCATCAAACAATACATAAGGCATAAACACATAATTTCACAGTGGATAAATTCAGTATAATTAGGCATCATACGTGTTTGTCTGCCTATTTGAACGATTTTCACAACACAATTCAGCAACCACTTCCACAAATCTAACAAGCATAACCTAGTTAAAGACTTCAAAAAGTAAGAAAAAAATCTACATTCAAATTCTTTTATTTATTTAAATCATTAAACTGACATGTTTGTCCTCGCACATGAGAGTTTTAATTAATTACAGATTACACGGATGCAAAATATGTCTAGATGTCCTATATCGAAATATAAATAGTACACTGTTACTAAACTTTAACTCGATTGCAGGGACCAGATTAATAGTTCGAGGAATACGGGTATTAGAGCCATTAAAGTCTGGTCATCGACAGGCAGAACAATGATTTCCATAGTTTACAGTTTACAGTATCCAGATATATAAAGTTTATAAACATACACATTGTGTGTATTGAATGAATCATAACTACAAATGTGTATGATATCACTGGAATGTCAACTAAAAAACGTTTATCATATACTATAAATATATCAGATATCGATTGGAAATGAATGTGAAAGTTCCTTGTAGATAAAGATATCACAGGTTAAATCAAACCCTTTGATCAGTTTTATAATCTATAAGTTTACATATCTCGGCCATCATGATTTTATCTATACAATAGTATGGTGACAATGCGAAAAGCAAACAAAGATATCAATGTTATTGATACATCAAGTTACATTACGTTATAACAAGTAGAGTGAATTTATAATATTTATCAGAAAAGATAACATCCCGGAAGTTTATCATATTAGACCGTATGGTTGTATAGTCACTGGGACTGACATTAGAGCGTGGAAATGCCAACAATCACTTCCAAGGACAAATTCCATCAAGGAAGAACGACAGACGGGTACAACACTGGCGGATAAGATGTCGGAATATTCAGTTTTGATCAAAAGAACGTTTCTTATAATTTGTGTTTTTGGTTTTGTTTACAATGACACAACAACATCCTCTTCAATATCGGTGTACTCGTCACCTAGAAACTACAGCTGGTCAGATGCCCAGTCCAAGTGTGTATTGCTCGGGAGTGATCTATCCGGTGGACTATTGTCACATCCAGTAAATATCACACACTCATTGGATATCTCAAACGGATGGATAGGCGCTCATGTTAAACCTAAGGGATTCGTCAAGTTCGACGGATGTTTCTTTGGCCGTTTACCCTCTGAGCCTGGTCTGAATGTGAGTACGGATCACATTCTCCACTGCAATTACTACTGCAACGGTTCTGATTTTATGTTCCATCGTGATATTTGCTATTGTATGACACCTGGATATAACAAAACTGGAAGATCCTGTACTGGACGGCGCTATAATGAAAATCCTATCGTTATCTATGGCACTAGTGAACAGTTACACCCTTATGTTTGTCTATGTGGGTATAGGCAAATTGCAACTTCGTCATATGAACAGTCGCAAAAGGTTTGCATTAACGAACTCGTTCAGGGAAGTACATTTAATAATTGTCTTGATTCATCAAACCTTAATCAAACTATAAATGATATACTCAATAGTGTTTTAACTTTTACACCAGCCCAGCTGTATATAAATGACAGAAACACTACTCTTTGGAATGTGAATTCTGCACATATGGACTTCGGATATAAAGTATATTTGACAGGCGCCGTTAAACGAGACATATTTGCATGGGGAATTGATAATAAAGGAAATAGCGCAGAAGAATATCAAGGCTGCGTTCAGTTGTTCACAGATATCCCTGTTATCCGTGTTTTATACGTTAACAGAACTAAATCTATACGTAAAAAAATCCTATTTCCCGTTAAATCGCCATGCCATAGTAGCAAGCATGCGTTGTGTATAAGTGGTCGTATACATTCTACAATGAACCCATCTACACCATCAACAGAAACATTAGAAACTGCATTACCCTACAACAAAACACCATCCAGTTTCAGTGTGTCTTCTCGCTATGACACCACGATTAATCAACTCAGTAGCACCATAGTGAATACGTATAAGTATGATTCAGAAAGGCCCAGTAAGACTACTTCGTCAATACATCAAACCACTACTAGGACATCACACAGTTACCCTCAAACGTTAACTAATTTAATTGACACGACGGACAATTATACAACGCTGCACACACAGGTGTCAACAGAAAGTAGTGAAAGTGTCGGCAGTCCATCTGGATCTGAAATCGTAACACCTGAATTAGTTAGTGAATCTGTCCATACTACTAGGGATACAGTGAATGACACTTCTAATCAATCAGCTTGTTTACCAGGCGACATTGAGATTGACAAACCTCTATCTGAGCCATCATCAGACAGCAGGGAGAGCAATCTGGTGGGCCCAGCAATAGGGGGAGCTGCAGCGTTTATTGTTATTCTTATTGGCTGTGTTACCTCAATATACTGTCTTAGAAAGAGAAGACACAAACAGAGAAGTAGGGAAACAGGGTCAAATAGTATGTCTATTCCGAACTCAAAATGTTTTAATGAGAATGTGATGTCCGACAAAAGTGTGATGGAAACTTCGAATAATGAAATTAGTTATAGTAAGATAAAGGCATCATCCATGGATCTTAATTGTTCGGATGGAATGTACGATTCTTTTTCAGGCAAACATCGGAGAGAAGATGGCCAGGATCACTACGATCATACTGACATCGGCAGTGGTTATGGCATCCTCAAAAAGGGGGATAACTGCAGGAGGCAATCAGACGACATGTACGACCACACGAGAATGCCTCAAATCAATTCTGGAAGAGAATATGATTCGTTCCAGACTACTAAAGGAATGTCTGAAAAATGTGACACAAATGATTACGATACGAGCTTCGAGTACGGCTGTCTAAATCAGAAATTTAACAGGACCGAAATGGACGACACGTATGATCACGCGCGCACGTATGACCAGAACGACACTTACGATTCTTTCCAGCACCATAGAGAAAGGTGTCCTCATGACCATGGTTCTGACGCGGATTACGGACGGCTACAGAGTATTGGTTATAGCATGGAGACAGGCGATGACCTTTATGATCATTCTAGGGGTCGGGATAACATGTACGATTCCTTCCAGTCCGGGATCAAAACAGATCATGTATCGGATTATTATGACTACTCCGGTATTGGAAATGTTTAATGACGATGCATTGCTACATTTCCATTGTGCTAGTTTGTCAAACGTATAGATGGAATCATCGTTTTCATGTCGTTTATTAATTAGGATAAAAAAAACTTCTTTGGTGATATATCTTCATTACGCCTACCTTGGTCGGAAACTCATGGACATAATTAGAGACAATTTGTACCCTTATTCGTTTGATGTATAAGCCTGACTTAACTGATCGAAATGATAGAATTGCGACTTATTTACTTCCATGTTATCTCAAAGCTTTATATTCATATATGTTACAATTATCCCAAAATAATTCAATCGTGCTAGCAATAAGACTTTTCATTTACAGTGGCATAAATAATCAGGATTTATCACATAAGGCTAACTACATATATTTTTATTTATGGAGCTATTATACACACAGTGTTGACATTTCAAATCGACACATTCTTAGCGTTTATAATTATCGTTCTGGTATAAATATTTCATATTTGGTTTTTTAACAAAGTCATGCTCGTTTTGGACGCTTACTATTTCATTAATATTAATTTTTATAGGACTACAACTAATCATACACTACACGTAACAATGTGTAATAATGAACAACGTCATAACTAGGCGATGGAATATCAGTTAAGGTTTTTTATAACGAATGATACACTTTTATTTTGGCAGATCACACATGTAATGTTTTTATCTACTTTAGTATGTCAGGTATGTTAGAGAGAATAGATGTACATATAAATGATTTCTCATGTTGTAAGGGACGTCACTCGCCGTAGATGAATAAAAGAAGTCTCTATTGTACAAACTTCATGACTGTGTTTTTTGAGAGAGAAAACATTCAATCCTATTCCACTGATGGATTTTTATATGCAAAACGTTCATGTTTTTACAACATCTGCTAGGCAGAACTTCTTTAAATTACGAATCTGAAAGTGTAGATAAATATCGGAAAATAACAAATTTTTTTCATAATCAGCACATACAGTGCACATGTAAAATTAACGAATATGAGAGACAATATTTAGATATTTAGATAGTACTGTATTATCTGAATCAAAGGAAATGTTATAATGTAAGCAAATTGAAAAATGTCACGTCATTGAGATAAAAAAGAGATTTGTCATGAATACCTGATCACCATAAGGAAGTAGAACAAAAGAGCTAAATTAGTTATAAACCATGTTAGATGTTATCGTCCACTGATTAAGACTGACAGTCGAGCACGCGATAACCGGGTACAATTGCTTCTTTATCAAAAGGAGTACATTTATACAATGTAGCTATCTATTTTCATTCAAGCTCACAATGCCGGTTAAACATTTTTGTTGAGATAAAAATCATTTCTCTAAAATGATTTGCAGGTGACCCCTTTAAATCATCCCTGTTTCTATTGAAATTGGGCGGTCATCTCTCTTTTAGGGCACCTCTTTACCACCTGAAATATGTTATATTTTATCTCAACACGAACTTTTATGTTATACTGAATTTCCATTACATATATTAAAAATAAATATTACTTAAATCAGTAGTTAAATCGGAAATAATTGGCAGATTTCAAATGGACAATTTTTATAGTGTTTATATTTATCTTTCTTATAAACATTTGTTCAGCCAAAAGTATTTCATATTTATTTTCATGACTATTTCTTTTTTAAATTTATGATTTCCTTTCCATTGATAATGAAGACAACATGCCACTTTCTAGTAGAATTTAGGGTTCAGATTAAGGTCCTTGACATTTTTTATCCATAACTCTTTTTCGTGTTATACGTGTATATATGATCAAAATAGTATAATGTGATGCGTTGTATGCATTTACTCAAATACAAAGTTAAATGCAGTGATACAATTATAGGAGTATCACATATTAATTATCGTATAGCCGGTTATTTTCGCAGGTAAAAAATCGCGATTTTGACTTAGAGAGGGAAAATCAAATTTAGATTTCGCGATATGGCTATAAGAGTAGATATGATTTATTTATTATGTATTATTTCACAGACTTAGACCACACCAAACTAACGCAACAATAGTCTTGTATCCCCGCGAAAATTACCGGGTTAACGCTGGAGTCCCCCAGGGATCTGTCTTAGGCCCTTTTTTATTTCTACTATATATTAACGACATAACTAATATTGTTACTAGTGATTGCAAATTGTTTGCAGATGACACTTCGATAAGTGAAGTAATTGATAATAACCAAATCTATGCTGCCCATACACTTTCACAAAATCTGTCGAATATAAGTACCTGGGCCCTGAAATGGGACATAAAGTTTAACCCCACTAAAACTGAATCATTAATATTTTCAAGGAAACGAAAAGTCATTCATCCCGATATATACTTTGACAATAACACGATTCATACATCTAGCACACATAGACATTTAGGAGTTTTACTTTCTGACGATTGTAAATGGATTCATCACATAGATTATGTATACCAGAAAGCATTTGAAAGGATAAATATTTTAAAAACATTAAAAAAAAAGAGTGTCACGTAAAACTCTTTTAAACATTTATAAAAATTATATTTTACCTATTTTAAAATAGGCTGATGTTTTATGGGATAACTGTACTGAACAATGTTAACTTCTGTTAGAGTCTGTTCACTTAGAAGCCGCTAGGATTATAACGGGATTGCGCAGATGTACCTCCCATGATATACTTTGTAAAGTACTAGCTTAGGAATCTCTCTCTGATCGGCGTCAAAAGCACAAACTTATTCTTATGTTTAAGATACATGTACTCCGTGGCTTTGCTCCACAGCATTTGATTGAAATTGTACAACCATTTTTATATCAGCCTGAAAATGAGAGATATCCACTAAGGATGACAAGATAGTTTAATATTCCTATGTGCAGAACTGCAAGTTAATATACTAGGTTTTTTCCAAGTACCTTTAGAGAATTTAATTCTTTCGCTTTAAACTTTGATTTATCGAATGTTAATACTGTTGCACAATTTAAAACACTCCTTTTTAACATTAATAGAATGGAACATGATATAACAAATACCTTTATAAACAAAGGTTCTCGAATTATGAATATTACTCTGTGCCAGCTCAGAAATTCCTCTAGCAATCTAAATTCTTACCTATTTCGCGATCATTTGAGAGATTCTCCAATTTGTTCTTGTGGCCTTGTGATGAAACAGCCGAACACTATCTTTTCATATGTCCTTTATTTAATGAACAAAGATCATCACTCAGAACCAAAATACATAATCTTACTGTCACAATACGCGGATGATACCTCTTTAGCTTTAGATGGTTCTGAAAGATCACTAAAAGAATCAGTCAACGAACTTAATTCATATGCTAAAATTTCTGGTCTTAAAATTAATGTTACCAAAACACAGGTAGTCTGGATTGGTAGCAAAAAATTTAGTGGAGACACCTTCCTTCCAGATTTAAATTTACAATGGGGTAAGCATAAATTCACACTTTTAGGGATAGACTTCCATGTAAATTTACATGAAATACCCAAATTGAATTTTGATAAAAAACTAATTAAATTAAAGTCATTGATAAAGACCTGGAAAAGAAGGAGTTTAACTCCTATTGGCAGAATTCATATTATCAAATCTCTTCTTATTTCACAGTTCAATCATCTCTTTATTGCACTTCCGAATCCGGATGAACAATTTCTTTCAACAGTAAATTCTATTCTTTTTGAATTCCTTTGGAACAGTAAAACAGATAAAGTTAAAAGAGAAGTTGTCATCCAAGACTATTTAAATGGTGGCTTAAAAATGATCAATTTAAAAGCATTTATAAACTCATTAAAGTTGTCTTGGATTCGAAGGCTTCTTCAGACCACATCTAAATGGCAACTTATTTTGAAAAAACTATGTGAATATTGATTTACTTGTTAATTGCGGCAATGATTATGTGCAGAAATGTCTTAAAAATTGCAGTAATCCTTTCTGGGTAGATGTTTTTAAAGCCTGGTTCCATTTGAATTCTTTGATTGAAAAAAATAGTCTTATTGATAATTCTGTGTTGAAATCTCCACTGTGGTTCAATGAAAATATACTTATTGGCCACAAAACAGTCTTTCTAAAGAATTTTTTTGACAAAAAAATTCTGATTATAAACGACTTAATATCAGACCATAATACTGGACGTTTTTACAATTTTCAGGAAGTCATTCGTATATATAAAGTAAAATCTAATTTCCTTCAGTACCATAGCATTGTGTCAGCAGTTAAAAAGTTCATATCATCCAATGAATTCACTAAAAGTAAAGTACCATATCCATACATACCAATAAACATTGAAATATTCTTGAAAAATCGAAATGGTGCTAAAGACTTTTATGATATTTTCATCAAGAGAAATACTGAGCCAACTGGTAAAAAGAAGTGGAATGAACTTTTTGATTTGGATGACACAGCATGGGCTATGATATACAAAGTTCCTTTCACTGTTACAAAAAATAGCAAGCTGCAGTGGCTTCAATACAGAATCAATCATCATATCCTAACTACTAACTCCTTTCTCTTCAAATCACATTTAGTTATATCGCCTTTATGTACTCTTTGTAATTCGGAGAATGAAACTATTCAACATGTACTGTGGGATTGTGTTGAAGTAAAAAATTTACTTAAAAGCCTTAGAATTTTATTAGATGCTCTTTCTATCCCATTTTCTTTCAATAAGCAATCCTTTATTTTTGGTCTGATATCTGAAAACCCCGACAACTGTAAATCTGAAAATGAAATTCTTCTCATTATAAAAGAATATATCTATAAAATGCGGTGTTTTCACAAGTCACTTACCATAAATGGGCTGATTTGTGCTTTGAAACAATTCTACAATTTGCAAAAATATATTGCAAACGGTAAAGGTGATTTGGAAAAGGAAAAATTTGAAAAAGAATGGGAAACATGGGGAAAATTTTCTAAACTATAGTAGATATTCGTCTCTCCTTAAACCACTCTCCAATGCTACCAACAGTGTTGCTGATCCATCTTTTAAGAATAAGCAGATGTTTTTATTCATATATCATCAAGTTAAATTTGTATAAATTATCATTGATAGTACCATCCTCTTTCTTCCTTCCTACTCCTTTTTTTTCTCTCTCTCTCTCTCTTTCCTCTCTATACTCTAATATTCACTCAAAGAAATGTAATTAAAGGAGTAAGAAATGATACTTTATAAATTATATATAATTACCTCTCACTACTGGAAGAGGAAAGCAATAGGTTAGGTGAGGCACCCTCGTCAGCCAATATATACATTGTCTGGAATCTAACTGTAGTTGAGAGGTAAAATTGTGTGTCCATGTGTTTGTTCATATTTAATATTCTACACAACTGTACTGTACAAACAAACATATCGGTATTCATGTGCTTCTTAAAGCAGGGTTCAAGTAGTCAATGAAAAGGAAATTTAAGTCAGGACATTTCATATTTTATACAAACCATTTTGAATGATAGTTAGTTCCATTATAGTATAAATATTAACATTTGTTTACTTTGCCATGAACTCTATCTCAGACCATCTGAAACTTTACAGCTTAAAATGCCTCAATTAAAAATAGGCCTGAGATTACAAATGCAGTTTTATGAAGTTTCAAGTTTTCTTGCTTTTACTTATTTTTTCTTCTGCTTGAACCCTGCAATTTTACGTGTCTTTTGAATTTAAATAATACGTATAAAAGTTGAATGGATCCCCTCCTGTGTGAGGGCAACTTGTTTCTAAAAAAAAAAAAAAAATACATAACTCTAATATTCCCCACTCGCATTTTAACACAAAAACTTTACTGCATGGCTGTGACAAATGTGATGAAGAAAAGAATAGATATTTATTGCGCATATCAGAATATATATCTGAAACTAAAAGATTTTTTTAGATTTTTCTACTATGATAGGTTGGGGAGATACACTAATAATAATATTCATTTATATTATAATGTTAAATGTTATAATATTTTGTTGATAATTGTACTATACCGGATTTGTTTGGAGATGGCTAATATAGGCTTTGCCTGTTGCCAAATCCATTTGCATATTATTTGCAATAAAATTGTTGAAATGAAAATTACCGGGTGCCTGGTATGTGATTAATTACGCTGAGCTGCTTCATTAACCACGTATCCTTAAAAGTAAGCATACATGATAAATATTATAGAGAAAAACATCAAACGATCAATCTGTACTGCAAAATGGATGTTCAAAATCATTGGTCTTTACTAGGTAAATTATTTGTTATCTAATTGTTTAACACTTTCCCTGAACCACATTAATGAGTTTTAAAATGTCCCTAATCTATATCCTATCATGTAGTGCTTGATATCATTAGTTTAGTGAATGTTTGAATAACAGTCAAAATAAGGAAGTTGGGCGACCATTTTTATTTTAGGGTACCTAGTTAACACTTCAAACATGATTTTATTGAAGCAATTCAATTGGTTGATAGATTAATTAGGGTTTCCTTTTCGTGGAAACCATAAAATGCAGGTCGATAATGAAGACAACATGCCACTTTTAGATTGATTTAGAGATCAGATGAAAGTCCTTGACATTTGTAATCTACAAATCTGTTTCGTGTCACACTTAGTGGTTTGTTTTATATAAAATAATGTCAACGTGATACGTTATATCAATTTAACAAATTACCAAATCTATCAAAGGGAGTGATAGGAAGAGTGATAGGAATATCACACTTTAATTAGTATGTAGTCCATTATTTTCACGATTTTGACTATGGAAATCAAATCGGATGTGTGTAATGGTATAGTACATTTGATTTATCTGTTATTCATTATTTCACAGATTGTGACAACGTATGCTTCAAATATGTATAAATGATGTATATTTGTAGAGAAAAATATTGGCGCTTAGACATAAAAAAATAATCTGTACTGCAAAATGAATGTTCAAACGTTAACGCTGTGGTCTAGCTAGATGAACAAGGATGGGCCACAAACACCAACCATTCCGTAAATATGTGGTTACTTATTGGTTTACATGTTTCGGATGGCTAAGCCAACCGTTATCAGGACATTTATTGGTATTTTCAGCGCTAAAGTGCAAAATACGGTTATTTATATGTTAATATTACTTTTACATATATGTGATGTTTTATCTTTTTGAAGTCCGCTTGTTTTGCTCCGTCCATTGTGTTGATCACGTATTTGGTAACAAATAATATGACAACATTTTTCATTAAATTATATCTTTATTCCTCCTTAAACGAAACGTAACATAAACAAACTAGAATACAAACAATATTAGGTGCAAGGCACTAACAAACGAAAAAGTGACATATCGTATTTAAAGAAAACGGAGAACACACGGGGAAAAAAGAGAGAGAGTGAAAAAAAAAAGAAGAAAAAAACAGTTCCAGAATACTATCATTAGTTGAATTAGATAAGCATGTAAATGAAAGCATAAACGTAACTGTTGGCTACCAACAAATATGTTGAATTTCATCTACTGCACAAAGTAAGTATAAACTTACAAAAAACGGTATAAGCACAGACATTAATTGCACCATCATACAGGAAATGTTATATAGAGTATAAAACAACATGGATAAAGTTCATCGGATACATTGGTATGCAATGGTATACATCGGATTCATTGGTATGCAATGGTATACATCGGATACATTGGTATGCAATGGTATACATCGGATACATTGGTAATCGGATATATTGGTATGCAATGGTATACATCGGATACATTGGTATGCAATGTATACATCGGATACATTGGTATGCAATGGTATACATCGGATACATTGGTATGCAATGGTATACATCGGATACATTGGTATGCAATTATATACAATTGATGAGGCGGAAACTCCAAATATGCTGGAAGTTGTGTTTATCATTTGTTTTTAGAACATCATAATAAGATGAATAAACCAACGTTACGTTTTATAAGACGCGGATTTGTTGTTTTGTCAATGTGATAAATGAAAAATGAGTATGTACTAACAGCCTTGATTAACCAGACTAGAAACCCAGACAACCTCTCTAGCTTATTGAGGTAAAGCCCTATTGAAGAATTCCTATAATGGTAATGAAAAAGACACATACTCATCTATTATGTATATGGTATAAATATACGTACCGTGACTGGACTGGATCTATCATTAGTGGCAGGCCACTGCTGTCTACTTCAGATCCTCGGTCCTAGTCAGGCCGCGACGTCTTCCCCATCTTATATCAGGGATCGTGTGAGCTTGTCAAGCATTCATAGCATTGGGGTCAACGTCCTCGATATTCCAGGGGTTACTATCACTCTCGTTTATCCATTCCTGTTATATGTCAGAGTAAAACTGAGGGCAGTTCAGGAGAACAATCACAAGTCTGCAGATATTTACTATGAAGATAACAAAGACGCCCAACTTTAAAGTCACCAGTCAATTACAATGTATCATTATTTAATTCTTTTGATGTACATCAAAGGATCGAAATACCTGCTCATCTGTTATCGCGCACAGAGCCTTCAGTTTTCCTATAACATATTGCATGGGAGGATAATAAGACTTTGATAGTAAACCCTGGAATATCGAGGATGTAGGATACCGGAATTTTGGGTTATAGAAGTTTGTCTCTTGCAGGTGATGGTTTCAAGAAAGAAGGTGTACGGATTGACGTAAAACTGAACTAGATCGGTTATTGGTGAAAAGAAAGAGCATCCTTCTTGTAACAATGTTTGTAATTTACTCGTCTGTCTGACCACCATCACATATATTCTTTTATAGAGTAATCCGCCCAATACCATTGATTTCGTCCGTGTAATATGGCATTAGGATATGTTACAAGTGTAACATAACCTAGAGCGCTTTTCATTGGCCGGGAAACTTTATGAAACTTGTCTTCAACATTCAACTATTGCTCGCCAAGGCTCGCAATAATAACAGCATCTTAGACACGTTTTATAAAACCTCATATGAAATGAACACTCATTTATATATGTATATGTACATTTGTGTGTGTACACCAACTGCGCCGATATCGTGTTGAACAGTAATTTCTATAGATCATTTGTAATGGAAAACATCTGCATGTTTGAAGCAAGGTCAAGGAGTTCAATTCAAGTGCCTATTAATATTTATAGCCAACGACATGCAACATATATTACTTTGATAGTTATATGTACAAGGTTGTTTAAGTTATTCTATTTGAAAACGATAGTGAGTGAGTTAGTTAAATATGTTAAATGTGACATAAATTGTTTAGTGAGACAGTGCACATACATTGTACGTAATTATAAAAAAAACCTACAAAACAATACAATCTCACGTGACTCTTATGCTCTTCTATATATGTCTTACTTTTGTTTGAACAGTTACCAGTCACTGTAAACATATCACACTGTATTAGTAAGTAAGAGCAATGCTTTGTTTAAGAGTTAAGTCACGGTCGGTTGATCCGAATGTATACCCGTCTCGGATCCAGTAACACGATAAATAGAAGGGTATACGTATATAAACACAATGGTCTAAGGTAGACGATAACCGGAGAAAACTTTACCAGTGTTACATGTGGAGCAGGATCTTATAATACAACTGTACAGGGCGGGTCTACCTGTACCGAGTAGGTGCTGGGACACGGGACAGTTGTACGATCACTTTCCTCTCCAGTGACATTGATGTGAGGAGAAATCTGTACAGGATTACTACTGGGACATGTAGCTGATACAAGGAACACTATATTTTGAAGGGAGCTACCAATGGTAAATACATATTAACGTGTACGGTTCAGCCATTCTAATATCGAAAAAGTATATACTACATGTTTGTGTTTGTTGCTGTTATTTAGGGCCAGAATTTCTCAATTATAGATGACACCACTAATAAATTGTATATCTACCGAGCTGTAAACGGGTGGCCATTGGCGTTTTAAAGATTGCAAACCAGTTTACAATATACACCAGTGAAGAAATAATTTAACCCGTGACTACTGCAGAATAGAGAATGTTACTTTAGAATGCTATACTGTAGCTGTAATTACCTGTGTTACTGGATACGTCGAACTGTTTAGAGAGCTTGTTGACACATGAGATTTGTGGTGTAAAGTGTAGTTAATATAGAAAGCAATCTTGTGTAGTTTTATTAACTTCCTGCGTGGTGCGACTGCATAAATCAAATATCAAGTATATTATATCAGCGACAGTCTTTTACGAAAACTATAAATCAATTCTCTGATCAAACAATTACATCACAGAATTACACACTCACAATCATTGAATATTTAATCGTATCCTACATACAGGTATATGTGGGGATGTTTTAATAAACACACTAACCTTTCACTTGAGTGGACTGAGCCTAGTCTCTCTATTGGACCATAATGCATCGAGTGAATCATGAACTTCATTATATACACCTTCAATTTTCCACAACATTACAACTTGTTTCATGCTTGCGAAATACACGTCAATGAACTCTGAACATGATAAACGTTTCTATAATTGTTCAATTGAAGGGTGCTAAACGTAAAGCTTTAGTAGACTAGCAGTTTAAACGTGATACATATCTATCACTTCAAAACGTCCAAAAAACTCCAAATTTTCTTATTCTTAGCCGCCAACTAGAAGACACTGCATAAACGAAGACAATGTGGACGAACATTTGGAATTATTTTTATTAAATGTGATAAGATGTTCCATTTGTAACAATTTTGGTATATCATATGTTACTTCACAAATTCTAATATCCAACATTTAGAAGTAGTTTCTGTAATGGAGTTACATGTTGTATTATAAGACTCTTTCATACGTGGATATGAAGGATAGGGATATTCTACCCGAGGTCACAAAATGTAGTAAAACCCGCGGCTTGCCGAGGGTTTTACTACATTTTGTGATCCCGAGGGTAAAATATCCCTATCCTTCATATCCACGTACATGAAAGAGTATTTTTCTCTCATACTTCGACGTTTTAATGCAATTTTACTACTATCATTTTCCGCCATTTTGGAATAAATTCGAAAAAATGTAACAGGATTGCATTTTAAATTTCACATGCATTAACATTGTGTGACATTTTCAACTCAAGTCCCGTTGTTTATATCTATTAAAGGCCCAATATCCGTATCTTTTTTCATTCCCCCCCATGATTTAGAAGAATTTTGAAGAAAAAAAACCTGTTGTAAATCATGAAGAGACAGGACTAAATCGAAGTGAAGATGATTCGAAATATTTTGATAAAAATCAAATAAATATTAAACATCGCTAGGTGGGTCCCACTTCGTCAAACAAGCCGAAGTTAGCCGATATTGTAACGTCATTGCCGAGAACGTCATGTGACTACCTTAACTACGTAACGTCTGTCCGAACTCTTCCGAAAACGGGTCATGAACTTTCCGACCTCTGTTCGGTAATAATCGTAAGTTCTATGGCGATCACTTTTAAATGAAGGCATGTTTACGTGTATCGATTTTCAACAACTGCTGTACCATAGTTATTAAAAAATCATAAAAAAATATTTTATTAAACGAATTTGATAGGTACGTATAGTGTGGCTTTAAAGTAAATCCAGCCTAGTTTCTAGAAAAAAAAAGTTAAAAATTGCACAAAGAAAATAGTCATTATGTTGACGCTGTGACGTCACGAGGCTTTATTGCATGAGTAGCCATGCAATACAGCCTCAGGCGACATGATTGTATTGCTCTAGACCAGCCAGTATTACACGTGTAGGTATGAGAGAACAGTATATTCTATATATAATGTCAGTTGTAAAAAAACATTGATCTGTATGTTACAGCTTCCTCTCCTTGGAACATCTGAGTTGGATGCGGTCATTCTGAAAGGCTTCGACACCACGATCCTATGACAATGGCGCATGCCAGGAAGTCATCACGCGCTTGTGAAAACTTCTTCGCGGGATTTGTGATATTTGCGTGTGGACTGTCCATCATTATAACAACGAAATCCCAAACAATTACAAGAGCAAAAAGGAAAATCGATTCTTCGCGAGAGCTACAAGAAAACAGGAAAACTTTCCTCTCTGTTCTCAATGAAGAACGTGAAAAGATGGACAAGAGTGATGCATATCGACATCCGCCAATATCAGACGGCAACATAGATGACACGGTAGTAAAAGGCTGGTTTCGTAGAAAACCAGTGGACAGATACGTGCCAACGACATTCCATCCAATTCTGACTAAACCTGAAATTATCACAAGTTCAGTATGTAAAAATACGGAGGTAGACATATTGGTCATTTCTGTAAGTTACTGGGGCAACGCCGACAAGCGTGCCGCCATTAGAGGCACATGGGCAGCCCGCGACACTTTCATCGATATTGGAACTCAAGTTGTGTTCTTCCTTGGACGACCAACCACTGCTGCAGACCAAGCTAAAATAGAATCGGAAGGTCAGACATATGGAGACATAGTTCAAGGTGACTTTGTTGATGCCAAGGCTAATATTTCTATGAAAGGCCTACTCGCCCTCCAGTGGATCAACAATAACTGCCTTCATGCCAAGTACGCCATCAAAGCTGATGATGACATGTTTGTAAACCTCTTTTACGTTATGGAATTTGGGTTGTCGGAACTATCGAGACAAAACAAAGTCATTATGTGTCAGACGCGACCGAAGAATTCTATTGAAATCATTAGAAATAAAAGCAGTAAATGGTACGTGCCTCCAGAAGTACTACCTGGTCGTACGAAATTCCCTGCTATGTGTTACGCTAACGTTGTATTATTGACAATGGATGTCATTCCGGAGCTGTACAGAGCCTCGTTTTCAATGCCTTACTGTACCGTTGATGATGCATATATATTTGGTATGTTAGTTGAACTCGCGAAGGATGTTGAATTCCAATCGATCGGTGAGACAATCTCTATGGACCAAAATCAAGCATTTGAGGATCTTTTGTCGCCAAATCAGCCTCAATACCTCGCGAGTGCTGTAAAACAAATAGAATATTTCGGCAAGTTTTGGAATACCGCATTAAAGAGAGTACCAAGATGGGCAAAAGTTCATTTGAACAAAAACATTAAAACGTGATAAAAGAAATATATTTACATAATTAAAAAGAAGTGGGTATCACAAAGTTTGTGTAAGGAATTATGGCTAACATTTATTGGTTAATTATAATACTTGACCTATCGACATTCTTATAAAATAATGATAAAGTGTGTTAATGTACATTTATGTACTGGATTATTGTGTGAAATACGAGATAATCTATTTGATATTTAAGCTTGATCCATATGGAGAAATCATAAATCCATGAAATCCTGACGACCCTCAATGGTAATGGGATTACACTTCCATCAAGCTGTTGTTCACATGAACGAATACAAAAAATTCTGAAAATTGGAAATGAAACTCGTAATTTTGATGTTTAAAATTGTAGTTGCAATAAAGAAGTTTCATCTCTTTGTAAATAGTTTTTTTAGGGTATTCATCACTCGTCAATAAACAGTAACCAGATACATACCAATCGGTGGCCTTTTATCATTTAATGTTGAATCATTTACTATGAGAACATTCTGTCCTTGGAATGATTCCAGTTTGTTTTGATTTCAACAAATAAACATGTTTATGTTAACAAACACCTTTTTATTATTGCCATAAACATTTAGTCTTCCTTCTACGTGGTGTTATTACTCCCTCACCTCGGATTAAGTCACCTGGAGCGTGCGCACTCAGCTGAATCTTTACTCTTTATTCATGGCTAAAACAGCGTTTCAATAAGCATTTAATGCAAATTTCATCTAAAATTCATATCACTTGGTCTACGTGCGAACATGTGTGTCTAAAGCCTTAAATATAGTTCGTACAATTTTTCTGTTTAAGATATACAATGTGATTATGTATCTTTTTATAATATCAGTCCGCATCTCTATTTCCAAATGAACGTGTATCAATATCAACACAAACACTATTACATGTTGTACATTATTTGTAAGTGGTTTATCAACCACACCTACTGAATTATGCGTGCCTTCGCAAATGCGAGAATGTAACAGGATCGCTTTCTCTATGGCCAGTACAACTATCCAATATCATATATTGTCAACAAATGGTCGTTGTTTTGATTACGTAATGCGTGACATATCTCTATATTTTCCATCACCTTCTTACCAAGAGAATGCCTACTAAGCCGCTTGAAAATGTGAAAAAGACAAAAGTTCCACCTTTTCAAGGATTTAAAATTTTTTGAATTTTATCTTTTTACTGCCTAAGGTCTCCCTTGACATCACCTGAATTTTTGCATTGTGAAAAAAGTTATGGGTTTTGTCCCCTGGGCGCTACACACTACATACATTGTAATGTTAGTTTTCTGCTCCTGGAGTGGGACGACTGTTTTGTCTGTTGTCAGTATAATAGGTTGCGTGATGTTGAGTATCTTTGGCGACATGTTTCAGGAAGATATCACTATTACAAGGAGGCAGAATACTAATATATACAATTCGACCCCTCCCCGAACGTAAAGACGTTCATATACACAACACATTCCATACATGAGAAACCGTTCTTAAATGAGCTAAAAGTCCTTCCAATTCATATAATTCAATTTAATCTCGCAAAGTTCCAAATTTCATGAGGGACTCTTTCCTTTTTACTTGCTTATGGTCTATCGTTGTGTGATGTTCTGTTCCATGACCAACCAATCTGAACTGAAAACCATACTAGATACATATAATTTCCTTGAAGTAGTCTGTTTAAAACCTTATTTAGTTTAATATAGTGACAAATCTCTTCAAAATATATACCATCGATCTGACATTCAATTCAAGACTTTGTCTTTTTTGTTTTCTTAACAACTAGGTTAATTATCCAACACTAATGATGTTTATGTAAATGTAACATACATTGATTAATAATGTGCCAGTTGGTCATCGGACTGTAAAATAAACAAAGACTCTGGGAAATAACATTGTACAGCAGCAGATTATGTCACGTGGAAAAGAAAAACGTAAAATTGATCGAATCGAGAGCAAAATTAGTTATGGGAACAATACAGTTTTTGTCAACATAATTACTGTTTAATGTAAGTCTCTTGTAAACATCTCGCTGACATTAAGTAGTCATTTCAGTGTCTATATAAGCCGACAGAAATCGTATACATAGTTTACATATACAACGTAATTAATCTCTTACGTTTCAACACGGAGAAAATATTACCAACCATGATAATGCATAAAATATGCATTATTCGTATTAAGTATACTCCTTTAAGATATTGGAGGACAAAACTTTGTAAATGTTTAGGTTCATCATTCAACCATTAATGTCACGATTTGTTTTCAAATATGTTTTAAAGTAGGAATTGTTTTTGTTTGCAAACTGTTTGAATCTGGGTAGCGGATTATTGTAAAAGTAAAATAAAAAAATACCCTTTCATGCTATAATTTTTTTTTTTTTAAACTGGATAGTATTTCTTACAATTACGTTTAAGACCATTTGACAAAATAAAATACGTTTCAATGTACGATTACATTGTTTTACAATGTATTGTTTGTACACTGTATTCTTTTACAATGTATTGTTTTTACAATGTATTGTTTTTACAATGTATTCTTTTACAATGTATTGTTTGTACAATGTATTGTTTTCCAAACCAATAAGAAACGTCAATGTCTTTATTATGATCTCGCGATAACTTCGTGTTCTCGCGATAACTTCGTGTTTTCGCGCTATTTACGGACGAGTAATTTTCCAAAGTGGTATAAAAATAAGATTTAGCATGGAAACAAAGAAAAAACGATGATTATGATTATTTTTGTTATCATTAATGATCACATTAAAATATCTTGGTAGAATTCTAACAAACAGTCATTACAAAAGTACGAACACGTGGAGGCCATTAGGTCGACAAGTGTTCTTTTTTTCTATATACTAAAGACGTATTATTAGCATTTTTAAAAAACAACCCCTCTTTGTGTTAATTTTGGAATTCTAGTAAGTTGTAAAAAAACAATTTCTTTGTTAACATATTAGACACCTATTGTTAAAGGGACCTTGACCCTATTATCAAAATGGACTGTCCCATTCATGCACATTTTTCCTTTTGTTAACTTGTTGTACTCCTACATGTAATATACTGTAAGCCTTATTATTTAAATGAACTATCCGTTAAAGGCATAAGATTTACCGGTTCCTTACATTATTTCACAGAGATGACATGTTTCAGTCACCAAATCAAGTTATAAGGAAAAATACCCAGTCCAAGCAATGAAAGTAATGGATTTTGCGTAATATTTTCGAAAATAGAACAAAACAGCCATTTCAACATTAAGAGCGTTTTTTTTTTATTTTGGATAGTGATGAAACACTGAATATAAGATTAAATGGACAGTCCGTAGATTTGAAATTTGGAAGAAAAACAATGAAACCAATGCCCAGGAAATACTCAAATTGGCACAAATTTCGTGTTTGCATGTGCTACCGGTGACGAGTGAGGAAGGATTTCCAGCAAAGATGTAATAGGCTAATATTGTCATTGAAACATTAAAATACATGAAATGTGATTGATATATATCGTAAATAATGATTAAAATAAAATAAATCATATAATCAAAAACTGTGGAACAATTTCACTACTGATTGTATGCGGATTGATAAATATTATCAATATTTCTGGAACGATACACAAATTTACAAAGGAATCATAAAGTTCTTCAAGTCCATAAACAATGTAACTTATTGTCTTATATGGATCCCATTCGGGCTGGAATGTGTCCTTTAGATTAAAGGGTTTGGATATGTGTTTTAAATTTTTCATCATTTTTGGTTTCTTTACAAGTATGTAGAAAGTTGATACGGCATTGGAATTTAATATACATTTGTAGCATGTATTTAAGAAAAAACGTGGATTTTGAATGTCTATATTCATTGTCCATTGTTTAGTTAACTAACTTGATCACTAAAACCTTCACCTCAAAAGTGCTGCCAAATATATTACTTTTATTAGTCCATTAATAACCTGTAACTTCCCCATACGTTCGAGCTTATTGGACAGCGACATGTAAATATTGGATACTCGAATCACAATGGATGACATTATAGCTTGTTTTAGGGTTTTCATATAAGCCGAATACATCTAGCAGATTTTTTCTATAAATCATATGGTAAGACACCAGCCATCATCTATAATCCAGGGATTACAATCACTGTTGTAATATTCACCCCTGAAATGTATGATTTCAAAACTGAAGACATTGTGTGCGATAGTAGATGCCACAAATCGATTGGTTTTTATGCATATCAACATAATCTAATACAATGTGTTTGATAGTATGACTTTGAAGTCACTCTCTACAAAATCTTCATAATCTATTGTAGGCCTGCAATTGGTCAGTTTTTTTCCTCCTAAAATGTCTTCATTTTATTATGACATATTCCAGGGGACAATACGACGGTAAAAGTAATAATCCCTGGAATATCGAGGATGGTCACCAGTAACGTCAATACATTAAACAAACACTAAAAGTAAGGGTTGTCAGTTGTAAGTATGGTATGTTGTAACTGGTTTTATTGCTAAAACAAACAACACGACAACAAACGCACTCACCAGATCCAATATATTACATAAAATAAATGATAGGTCGTTAACGTGATATTAACTACATCTAAATTTCATTATAGGCCAAACCAATCATGAATGTGTTTTTTAAAAGTGAACTTAATGTGTTGGTGGGGAAGTTAAAAATTCCTCTTTGAGATATTTTTAACTTTGTAACCGTGTTCTATATAACCCCCACTTTAATATCAATATTGAGATGTTCTGGATTATGTTATATTTCATAATCCTGTTACATAATTTTATAAAACTGAATTATGTGTCAATTTGTTTACTAAATATTTGTCATTTTATATATAATATTATATTACTTTGATATGAGTTTAATAAATATCTTATAATAAATTTGTCACCTTACGGTGGCCATTTTCAATTCATTTAACTCTTTTATTTTCTGTATGTGGAGTGTGCATAAAATGACATTAAGTTTAGCTGTAAATGGGATGGTACAACCTACTATAAGATTGTATATCGGCACAAGGACGGGACTGACTGTTGGGGATAGAACATGGAGATAGATTGCCATGGTACTATTGGTCTGTCCACGACATCGATATCGCTGTATTACAAAGGATACATAGATTTATTTCTGACAAATTAGGAATCTGTATTTCTTAGACGGTCAGATCTATAATACGATGTTATTGGGTTTTTTAATGAAACAAAATTGTAACATTCACAGTCGGATTTTTTCTTTAAAACAGTATTTTTGTGGTTAGTTATTCCAGTGTTCGTTTAATTTATGTTCGAATTCCTTGACAACTTTTGCGTACACTGCATGTGACGGAATTGAAGGGTGCTCCATACATCGACAGCTCTCTATGTAAACAAGTATTTTCTTACATTTAATTTCGAGAGTGTTTTGTAAACCTTGAGGTCATATCACGGTGTTGATGAATCTTCCCTGATTTTGAAAATATTTGACACCTCTAAATCATATTTCCCTATCAGTACTTTGTAGACTTCTCGTGGTATATGGCAAGCCCTTTAGCCCAGGTATTTGATTAGTTGCACAATGGAGTCTGCAGAGTGTTGTCCTGTTTAAATGAACTATCGATAATTGAGAATGGTTAATAAACAAACATATCGTATCGTATCCGATTAAAATACAACTGCACTTGAGAACATTATTTTTACTTGTTTTTCTCAAAACTGTTCTCTCGAAAATTCCATAATATTTTTTACCAAATACTTCCCTACTTTTGAGATTGATTGTAGTGAAGCCTCTACCTGTTCGTGCTATTAAAGATCTCACTACAAGTAAGACATCAAAGACCTTTACTATTAGGGAATGAACCGTCACCGTTGATTATAAGCGAATAGTGTAAAGCCCAGGATACTATTGTTGTCAGAGGTCCGGATTCAATTTTCTATATCTACAAACAACACACATAATGTGAATACATTTCAACATCTACACTACACAATGCCTTTTTTTCATTCCTTTAAAAACCTTTTAGAAGCAACCAGTGTTTGAGTAAAGGCAAGATAAGTGTTCCTTTCGTTAAACATGATTTCTATTGATTGGTTATTTTTGAAAGTATATGGTGAATGGTGAACCACTGTAAATCCGTAACAGTTTTAACAAAGCCAGTGTACAAGGAGTATATAATATATGAAAGCAAAGCATTAACATTCTGCCACCAAAGGGTTATCTTAGCTATTTTAGAACAGAGGACCGGAACAAGCGTCTCAATTGCATATAATTATTTCTTTTGTAAAATTAGAAAACAACTCCAAACCAAATATGTTTCCAAACGTAATATAACGGACGGAGTATTTGTGATGAGGGTAGATATTTCAATGTAAGAAAATAACTCAAATATTTTGCTTTCAAGTTTCTGTTTCATACAGAAATATATAAATTCAAATTAACAACTTAAAAGTAAAAACACAACAATTTATGAAATAATACATAAAACATGGAATACAAGTCACGATGCACTAAAAAAAGACAATGCAAGATGTAGTAAACATAGAAATGAATTCCAGTTGAAATATCGCTGGTAATGAAGCTATCCCATTTGCATTAGAATTCGACAGATATATACATGAACATGTAGTAGGCAACATACGTATCAGAATTAACCTGGGCTAAATGTCACATTGACAAATAAGGCGTTTTAATTGCAGTAATTAGAATTTGATATACTGTCGTAGATACTGGTCACACACATCAATGCCAGCGTATTGCTTCAAGAGGATGTTTCCAAGTCCGGCCATCCTCATAGCCGTGAGAGCCATCAGACATCGGACACTCCAGCGGAACCCAGGTAATCTGACAACATTTGTCATATATATGAATTAATATCTGGAATTCAGGTTATCTAACAACATTTTTTTACATATTTTGCGCAAATCATTAATTAATTAACGTTTTGTTTGTATTTTAAAAAGGACCGTTCATCCCCGCCCAACAGTGAGTCGTGCTACAGAAAACGGATCCTCTGCTCTGCCTACCTGCTTCTTTCGTCTCGTCATTTTATGCCTAAAGATATGACTATTTCTCATTTTTTTATTCTTGTAAAATTGTCTAATTAAGTACGTTGTGTACGCACCACAGAGTCAACCTGTGAATAGGACGTCACACCTAATCAGTTACCAACTAACAAACACCGTCTTTCCTTCCTTCAGGACTCTTAGTGTAACCAGTAAAGTACTTCTCACGAGCGTAAATGTAACCTACCCCAGCAAGAAAGGTTGGTACTGAAAAAAGTCACCATTGGAGTATCATACACCGTAACAAACTGTTCAAGTGCTCATAACAACATAACGTACTTATCGAGATTTTCACAATGTTATATTTTTACAAATATATTTTCAAAAGCAAAATCTTTGTCATTCTAACGAATAGCAAATTAATAGCTAGTAAAGTGTTATGCGGTAGAGTACATGCAAATTTACTTTTATATTTGAATAAGATTTTAAACTAAGCAATTAATCTATTTCTTCATTTATTTGATAAAGGTTGATATGAGAAGCATTCAATTAATGTTGTAAGACCCTTGACAATAAAATATGTTTAAACTATAACACAAACGCAGTCACCATAATACATGTGCTACGTAACGCAAGCACTGTTATCTTAACACATAACTGATGATTGTAAGTCCAGTATGGCTTAGCCTACCATCAACCCCAGATTATAATCACAGAATACCTACATGTAGGTATATCAAACAGTCATCAATACAATCTCGACTGAATACGTTGCGTAAGAGAATGGAATATATTTCAAACCAATGATACCAAAATCAGTATTTGCTTCACCATTTGCTGTTTATAACAATCTGTCGGATTTTACTAATCCAATTCATATAGTGTTTTTTTGAGATAACTGTATGTTCTAATGTGGAACACACTGTGTTGGCAATAAAATAAAAAACACACTTAAGAATGTAAATGAATTTTATACATGTATAAATCAATGCACGTCTAATTTGATACAAGGAAATTCATTTGTATAATATCAAACAGAGAAGTCATAAAAGGTGACGATGTAATCTAATTAAAATTAAAATATAATTCCACTCCACTACAATGCCCAACGATACGCTCAAATACAAGTATAGGAGCGGAGTTACAAGTCGGA
The DNA here is from genome assembly GCF_041381155.1 of Argopecten irradians. Classification (NCBI taxonomy): domain Eukaryota; kingdom Metazoa; phylum Mollusca; class Bivalvia; order Pectinida; family Pectinidae; genus Argopecten; species Argopecten irradians. The sequence goes on along the minus strand of NC_091140.1, from coordinate 11,083,275 downwards.
ATTTAATTAGATTGATTCAAAATATTCACATCAACTTGAGAAGCCGTTGGATCAAATATGATTGATTTTGTTATGAATTATGAATACATTTTTATTAGAAACCTTTTTATTCGTAGTATTGATCGTGTATTTACCTTGATGAAAGAACAATCCAGATGTCCATAACGTCGACATGAAAACTGGGTAAAATTCTAAACAGTTTTGTCTGGAAATAAATAGGTGTTAGGTAATATTATGTCTTTGATTTTCCATATTTCTGTTACCATCTAAAGAGTCTAATACAGTATCCGTCATCTATCTGTATCGACTGAGAATATTCTCCATTGGTCCTATGGAAGTGGTGTGTGTTTGGGTTTTAGGAGGCTGTGGTATGTTAATATTGATTTCCGTATGAAACTCTTGCCTATTACTGATATCACCTGTATAGCTATCATCTGAACTTTCGGTAGTACCTACTGGGCTCTATACATCAGCTCAAAATCGTGATTACCGGTCGTAGCGGGGTAGGCTAGCTCCACTTGAAACCTCTTCTTCCCAACACGTCTGGCAAAGGTTCCTGAAAAGTTTGAAGACCCAAATATACCCAATGTATAATATCCAAAACTGTTAATTTACATGGTTATGATAATCGTTGGTACAAAGATACAGAAAAAATGTCTATAACGAACACGTTGATATCAAATCCGTGGTTACAACATAGTAGTTGTAATCCCCGTTAATGTTCACATAAGACATGCTATATGTATACATATACGTAACGATATATGTCTGTAACGGAGTGATTTCGTTGGCCACCAAAGGTTCGCCGTGTTCTCTATAATACAACAATAGATAATAGCGAGATAGTACAGTAGGTTACCCATATAGGAAATATAAGTTTACTGCAACTTATTTATAAGTTTATCATGAGCTAAATAATTCACTTCCGACCCTATTTATGTATATGTTTGGGCATTACTTTGGTGTAGTTAATTATGTACTGATCTAACAATATTTGGTTGTAGGTACGCGACATGCACTTACCTTTTATCAGTTACTTGGTATCTTTATTTTCTATTTGAGATTAATTCTACAACTCTAACCACCATCCAATGATAAAGGTTATATATAATGAACTCCGTATAGGCGTATCACAATGTCCATTTTGCACTGAAAATATTTAATGTCTGAGCGGTCTATTTGAAAATATGTGTAGAACGCCCGGTGTCCCGGACTGACTAGAAGTTTGGTTTTATACAGACCTAAATATGGACAGATAACCAGATAGGTAAACTATTACATCAATGTAACTTATTTATAAAACAACAATAAGTGCATATACGTACTCAGGTGATAGCCTCCAGCCAGTGTAACTACACCCAGTAGAGCGACATCCTCCAAGCTGATGACCACGCTCGTCTTCGTGATAGTGCAGAATTCTTTTTACAACAAAAATGTGTACAACTACTCCACGACGTGTTTTTTTATTGAACTTTGAACTACAAGCGGAGTTCATAGTTCATCGTCATTGCCTTGTTCATCACTGCCTGAGATTAGACTTTTATAGTCATTGTAACAGTATATGAGAAAATGTAGCGGCTATATCGGGGTTCGAACTCCAGACAACCGAACACTAGCCGCGAGCTTCCTCTCTACATCATAAGCATAAAACATCACACTTGTAGATATCCAAATGCTTCATAATTCATAACACAACATAGGATGCTGTACCTCACTAAAGTAAAATTTGGTATAGTTACAACCTTGTTATCATGTAGGTTGCCAACATTGTAAACCCAATCTTCTATAGGTAGAAAAAGTCTACTATTTCTACATTTACGTGTTTCGACATCGGTACTAAATCACGCAATGCCGTCATTCTCTACAAGATATCGATCAGTATTGGAGTAAGGACACGATAAGTGTTCGGTCACATAACAGATTGTAAAGTGATAAAACGCTTGGAAGATATAATTATATTGATGAAGTGACAACGAAACTAAGAGTATCGTCCCTTTGTATGAGGACAGGAACATTATACAGGCACTTTCAAAGACGTATACTTAATTCGTTCGTCGATTTTAAAACAAATATACTGCAGTAATATAGGTGGACAACTAGTAGCGATGTGACGATAAATTAATTTCATTGTAGGAAAACAAACTCGAATATTTGCTTTCAAGTTCTTGTTTAATATTCATATAAAAATACATAAATTGAAATTAGTAACTCAGAAGTAAACCTCAAAATGCTAGTAACAGTACATAAAACATGTAAAAAGTAATGTCGTATTGTACAAAAGACGGCAAGATGTAATCAATGCAGGAATGAAACCGGGGATAATAACCGCTAGTAATAAATCTCATTTACATCAAAATTTGACACATGTTACGTTTACTGTTTACAACATAAGTATCAGAATTATCCGGGGTTACATGTCACTCGGTTGACACATTATGCGTTTTAATTGCAGTACTTAGAACTTGATATACTGTCGTAGATACTGGTCACACACATCAATGCCAGCGTATTGCTTCAGGAGTATGTTTGCAAGTCCGAACATTCCCATAGCCGTGAGAGCCATCAGACATCGGACACTCCAGCGGAACCCAGGTAATCTGACAATATTTGTAATATATCAATAAATACCTGCTCATTTTTGTTGAATATAAAATGAGGTTAATAACAGTATGACAACAATTTTCAAAAAAAGTCAAAAGTAGTTGTTCTAAATGTGCCAAATATCATGTTTAACTAGTCTATTATTAGAAAATAAGAGATCCACTGATCAGGTTTGAACAAATGTGCCCCTAGTTGATAGTATTCCGGAAACTAATTTTTTCACATACCCCTCATATTTTTATATAAACACAAGGTAAGCTCAACATTATCATACCTTGTTTATTTGTACCAGTAGACATACGCAAGTCTATAACGTCTCGCAATCTAGTTGGTAACGAGTCAAAAAATACAAATGAGTAATGTACGTAATTATTCTTTTATAATTTACGTCATATTCATAGAACAACTGCTCAAGGTACAAGGTCCCCGAAATGTATTTGACACCACAATTAAAAGTCGTATTCTGAAACTTTTTTACATGTAACTATGTCAATCGTGATAATTATCAAGTGGAAAAGATATGTCAATTTGGACAATTGCATTATATTGAGCGTACAGCTTAGCACATATACATTACAAACACAGTCTTACCTTTCTTCTGCACTCTTAGTGTAACCAGTAAAGTACTTCTCACGAGCGTAGAGGTAACCTACCCCAGCAAGAAAGGTTGGTACTGAAAAAGTAATGATAGAAGCATTATATACCGTAACAACCTGATCATAATTATCAACACTTTACATTGTGTTCAGTAGATATCGAGATATTGACAACTAATATCAAAACACTCATTTCACACAAAATCTCGTGGGTTTTTTTCATCTGTTGTTATTCAAAAGAATAAGTCAATAACATTATTGCTAGAAAACTGTTACCGTGCCTACTTATTGTAAATAATAAATTTCGTTTTGAATGAACAATCAAACTAAGCAATTAGAATAGTTCGTCATCAGTCAGATAAATTCTGTTACATAGCCACGAAGCAAAGCATGGCATAAATGTATTGTTAAACATTCCTTTTGAAACATATAACATAAAATATTGTTAAGAATCGGTGGCATTTCAAATGGTATAGCAATACGATTAAGAAGGTATAATATGTGCACTATACCAATACCTGAACCAATGTTACGTACGTTAATCAAATAATATACATAAACACTGAGGAGTTGATGAAATAATTTTTAGGCATGAAGATTTACCTAATTGCATATCACAGTAAAACCAACTGAGCTTATTTCCATTAGAGCGGGTTTAGTCCCGATGAATGTGCAAATTTTAATGACGGAATTGTCCCTTCAATCAAAGAAGGAAATAAAAGGGGTTTATCCAATCAGTCTGTCTTTTGTTTTATTATATGATATGTTTAAACAATAACACGAAAACAACCATTCCAAGGTTGAAGTCGATTAACAATACCAACTACTCAAAAGAGTAAGTTCATATTTTTATCTAATCGATTCATTGATAATAAGGCTATTGGCCTGCAGGTATGGCGTTAAAAGTATACCTAATTACCCTGTGCTACTGGATGACCATAAAAGGCGGCTAAAGGTGGGGTTGCATAATCCGCCCACGCTCTTTTTTCAAATTTTACAATGTTAAAGTTCTAGGTATATAACTACTTTATATGTGCTTCTTATCTATTTTGTATTTTTAAAAGGCATACAGAGCCTTAAATAATGTTTTCTAACAATACTTTGGGTATGTTGCGAGAGGACCCCTCTTATCCACTTTTTAAACATTTTTTTCAGTTTTCAATTATTTTTTGTTAATAAAAGATACATGTACTTCATTCTTTATCTTATATCCATTTAAAATGATATTTACTAATTATTTTACTACAAATTGATTTTTCAAGCAATCAGAGGCCTCTATTTTGGTATCATGTTATTCAGCATACCTCATAACCGCTATATACCAATTTTTACTTAATTATGACATCATTAAAATTTCAGCCAATCAGAGGCCTCCGTTTTGTTACCATGGCAACCGATATTTTCAAATGTGTTGCCATGATATTTAGCATCTCAAATTATTACTGTACAATTATATTCACATGCTTAGGACTTAGGAATCATAACCTTGAAATGTATAGCTACATGTAGGTATACTAACAAAGAATTAAGTGGTACGTTGCTACCTGCACTCTATTTTCAAATAACTCAAAAAATGTTTTCCCATATTTTGATTTCGAAACCAATTTATACAGACAGAAAATGTCATGAGAATATTTTTTTATGTGGTGTAAAATTGTGAACAAAACCAGTAACAGAGTGAAATGAGATGACAAAGAGCAATGTTTCGTTTTCGTTTTTCTCAAAAGTGTTAATTTTTCGTAAAAAATGTTATTTCAAAGAAAATTTTCCGTTCAAAATCTAAAAGAAATGACTTAAAATATACGATAAACTCAAATGATTTATGAATAAAAAAAATGTAGAATATTTAATAAAGGCTAACCTATTTTGGCATTTTGTGCAAGAAGCTTTAATGAAATTGAATACAAATTTTTTGGGCCTTTTGAAAATCATCAAAGGAAAAAGTGGTGTCATTTTAAATGGATAACTAGTAGTACTTCCAATATGCAAAGTTTCAAGAAAATTGGGCTGTGGGCAGTTTCTATGGGATTTATAACATTAGCTTGGACACCACATTTAGGTTATCATCTGCTCGTCCCTTAACTCCGTCTTAATTTTGGCCTTGCTGTAAACATTGGCCCCTGTGAGGAAGACTCTTGCCTAATATCTGCCCTAAACATGTTATGATGTATAAAACTTGTAGTTTATGTTTCTGCGTAGTGTACAGACTAGTTTGTCATTTGTATGTATAATGTGATCGGGTGGTTTATGTTATTGGGTTCCTGGGCTACAGTTGTATATGCTGCAGTGAGAGATACCTCTAGTTTTATACTCATAATGTCGCAATACCAATCTAACCGATGTAAACGAAATTTCAACAATTCAGTGACCGTCTGATTTGATAGTTGATGATAGACACGGACATCTGAAAGGGTAGTTTATTGTACATTGTTCACAGAAAAGTCGATTAGTGCAGAGAGGAAAACGGTTAATGTTGAAGAATAACAGTAGATGTAGGTCTAGGTTTAATTGTACAAATGTTCGAGAAATACATTTAAACGATAAGCTTAAGAAACCGTTAGATAAAATGTATGCGGTTTTTATTATCAATATTGTTCTTTCTTAATCTTCAGTACTGATACCGTACTTACCTTGATGGAAGAACAATCCTGATATCCAAAATGCCGACATGAAAACTGGGTAAAATTCTAAACAGTTCTGTCTGGAATTAAATGTATTAGCATTACAATAATACAATCGTCAGTAAAAGCTTAATGTAATACGAATAACATTTCAATATGATTTTAATTATCTTCGTGGTATCTTAACCACCCCACTCTCCCATGCCCAAGAAACTGTTCTTATAATTGTGTCATATTTAATTTTATGACTTTGAGTGAAAACATGCATCATTTTCTACTTAGCTAGAACATTCATTTGTTATAACTTCGTTTAAGTTTTATTTAAACCATAATATCCATCTTATATCATCAACTCAATGTTGAAAATGCAAATTAAAGTATTTAATTGAGATTTGTTTTTAAATAAGTACACTTGTGTAAGCCTATACAGACCGTAAGTTGTTGATAAGATTTCTCAGTAGAGTTTTTTCCTAGATTATCTCCCCCTAGTTTGAAACTTAGTAGAGATACAAATAATCAAGCCAAATTTAAGTGATCGTTCTCAATGCTCTAGAGACTGGTGGTCAGTCTAGTGTAAGACAGTTTTATCATTATAATGCAGTATTTTATAGGTCATAATATTTCTGGGCTTTTTTTTTTTTTTTTTTTTTTTTGCATATTTCAGTTATTACAATATATATCAGTTTCGTCTGAGAAAAGACTTCCTGGTCTAATGGATGTGGTGAGAATTCGTGTTATGGGAGACTGTGGTATATTCGTATTGATGTCCTTGTGAACCTTTTGCCTATTACTGATATTACCTGACCTTTCACTTGTCAATACTTACTGTGCCCTGTATATCAGCTCAAAATCCTTATTACCGGTAACAGCGGGGTAGGCTAGCTTCACTTGGTACCTCCTTTTCCCAACACGCTTCGCAAAACTTCCTAAAACGTATACACATGGGAAATATAACTAAAACTATAGTACACGTGTTACACACATCTTCAATTGTATATTGTCCATGTGGGCATGGTTGTGATAATTGATGGTATAAAGGTATAACAAACAATCGATAATGGATAAATTAGGTCATCTGTGCCTGCTTGATAGTATTCGATTCATTATGTGGTTAAGCGTTGACAAGATCGTATGATTAGATCCGTGAACGTCTGTGATTTGGTGTATGGTACATTTAAGCCATGCACTGATCTTGCAATACTAGTATATGGTTGGATACAGAGCTCATAATGAATTTATAACAAAACGTTAATTTTCTTCAAATCACATTTGCATTTCATGAACACTATTCTTAATCAAAGTTGAGTTGGTACCTGTTCATTTGTCTATTTGAGACTAGTTTTGGAACTTTAGTTCTCATCATCCAAAGGTCACATATACGATGCTCACATCATAACAATGAAGTCCCTGTAGGAATATGACCTTGTCCAGCCTGTACTGAGAACATTTAATGCATGAATGGTAATGTCAAATCTACTGGAAAACATGTATAAATGACCAGTGTACCTGGCTGACCAGACCCCGGGCTAACACAAACTCTCATACAGACCTGTTTATGGACAGATACACAGATAGGTATATTGATCAATAGAGCTTACATATAAAACAACAATAGTGTACATTTGTATATATATACATACCTAGTTGGTAACCCCCAGCCAGGGTAACTACACCAAGCAGAGCGACATTCTCCAAGTTGATGACCGTGCTCATCTTTTCGTCTATGCAGAATATTTTCTACTACAACTTTACAACTACTCCACGCCGTTCTGTTTATTGAACTTTGAACATCACCTAAGGTTCATGGCTCACCGCTTTGTTCAGTTCATCACTGCCTGGGATATAGGCTGTTGTGTAACCATAAATATCACACTAGGGGATACGCAAGTGCAAAATGAACTATAATATGTATATATGAAGGCTGACCCCCAAGGCTCCAACCTGTACAGCCTTAAACTGATAGAGATATGTCTGGGGAATAAAGAATGTGGTTATTTTGGGGGAAAATATAACATGTATAACATCTATAGCATAATATACAACGACTAACGTGTAAATCTGAGGAGGTTAATTGACTCGAGGTTTATTTGTAATTACCTGTTAAACATAAACATCACCAAAGAATTTCATCACTGTTACAGATATTGATATTTCTTATATTCTGATCTCCAGTAATATATCCGCTGGTATTTTCCATCTCCTTTTGGATTTTAGGAATATGTAGCAAACCTCGAGGCCAATATTACGATCCACATTGTCTCCAAATATATATATATATATATATATATATTCAATAGGGTTTACTTTACAAGAATTTACAAAAATACTCACTCTATATAGTGTGTATAAAAACGGAACATGTGACCTTATAACTAGTAAAAGAACACTGCTTATAACTAAAAATTTTAACATCTTGTTAACAATATTAGGATACGGAAATCTACATAGTATATATCTGTAAAGCGTCTATCACACCTCCTGGCACCTGGATCAAAGATCATGGAATGGTCTTAAGTCTAAAACACGTAGCCAATCACAGATGACGTTACAAAAAGGTACATCATATTTTATTAGCTAAGCAAAATCTTAAGTCTAAGACTGTTTCATAATCCTGAGTCTTTCTGGGCACGTCTATGTGAACAAAATCGTATCCTTGTTCAGTTAAAGTCTGGTTCCGTAACTTCAGTTCCGTATATGAACTTATGAAGAGCAGCACTTGATCAGAGATAGCAGACTACATGTACTTAAGTGGCATCCTTCCTACTTCCTCAGATATAATGGACAGCCCTATGTCGTAACCGAATCATTATTAGTTTTGTTGATGGGCGAAATATCTTTATCGTGATAAATCTAGTCCTTAATAGATATCGAAATCCGAACGATTTATTTTATTTGATTAATTCAAATACTTGCGTGGTTCAAAATATGCAAAATTATAAGAATCAAAAGTGAATATTTTTCTTGGTTTTTTTGTATTAGATTATTCAGTCAATGGTTTTTTTCATCACCCTACATGTATAATAAGTCCTGGTATTTGTCATTTTAGATTACGTCCCAAAGCTCCCACACATTCGATCCATGGCACGAATGCCAGTTCAAGAAGAATGGAATAACTTAAAGTGAATAGTCGGGCAAAGGAAACCAGTCTAAATGCGTTCTTTGGCCTTCCAAAAGTCATTGTATACCATAATGATGGTCAAGTTCTGCTTACGGTGTCCAGTTTTGACCATTGAAATTTTGGGGAAGCCCCGTGTAAATTTAGCACAGTTCTAAATATAAATTCTCCAAACTCTTTGAAAACGAGGCTGCGTGGAAATGTCAACATGGACATGTGTTTCTCAGTCGTGTCGGTTTCGTTTCGTGTGATAAACCACTAATGCGGTATGCAAATTGTTGTTTTGAGATGATACATTTGATGCAAATGAAGTATTCTTACATTAATGACAATGCTTTGTAAGCATTTTTCGATAAAAGCATCTTGTACATGGAAATCGACACAAATATTCGGCCGATGCAGAGATGGGGCCCCGGCAAGGGGCAATTATTGCAGCATAGCATTCGTCGTATTTTACATCAACCGAATCATGAAGGTTAAATACAAATAATCGTAACATAATTTCCCATTTAAAACCACACGAAAACGTTCCATAGAACGTCCGTGCATGTAGCTGTCAAAGATGTGAAAATAAATTAGCTCATACATAGATATTTTACAAGTACAATATATGTGTTCAATTATTCGTGTAGTTTTTTGCAGAGATTTAATTAAATTATCTATGTCTCTGGTTGTTTTTTTTTTTTTTTGTAAACAATATTTGAGTTCTGGAGAGAGATGACATGAATGTCCAGCTGGAAGGAAAGAAACTTTTATGATGTATATGTATCGTACAATGTATATATGTAAACGTACATTCCATGTAGCTGCTATAGAATTACAACTAGGAAATTCTCTCAAACATTGATAATATTTAATTCTTCAAATTCATGTAGGCCTATGCTGTGAGAATTAACACATCATATATATTTCCAGAAAACATATAGGCCTACATGTATGTTACTTTCCTTTTCTGTTGTTTCCTGTTCTTTTTTGTGCTCTGGAGAAAAAGATGATTGAGTTGAAGAAAAGTAATTAATTAAGAGAAATGTGTACCACAGTACTTTGTCTGTAGCCGAGGGGTTCTATACTGTTTTAATAGTCCAGTAATTAATAATTAAATTGAAAATTTCAAAATTAAGATGAAATTGTAAATTCCATTTTCGAATGAAGTGGTTTCCCTTCTTTGAGAGTACACAGTGTGTATACCCTTTTTGGTTTTTAGGAATAATACCTGAATAGGAACCTGAAATAACATGACAATCAATCAGGTATGTGTGTGTTGGGGGGTGGGGGTGGGGGGGCTAAAAGACAGAAGAATCATGAGGTTGGGAAGTTGTAACTTGAGTGGGGGGTTGAAATATAGAAGAAATAGCTACAGATAACTGGAAGTGGAAGGGTGCTTTATCATTGATCTGGTCATTGCATATTTGGGGTTTACATGGCTTTTTTTTGGTTATTTAGTCTCATTGATTTTGGAGCAACTTTGAATCCATATGGTACTGTATATCTTTCTTTTTTTCCATGTGTAGCTATTTCTTCTGTATTTCACCCTCCGCCCAAGTCACAACTTCCCAATAGGTACCACTTTTTTGTTTAGAACTCAAATCAAAGACAGATGTACATAGTACTACATACTACATTTTAGTCTATGTGTTTGTAATCACTGTTACTACAGTATTAATACATAAATGGTCTATGTACAAGTTACACATAGACAATAAATGTGAAATTTGGTTCAGACAAAAAGATTTTTAACATTTCAGATAACTTGCTAGTTTTATGGTTTTATTTATATGTTGAGTCTACTCTCTTGTAAAGTAGAATTTAGACATCCTAAGACAATGTTATCTATATTGCTATATGTAATAAAAATCCTTATATTTTAAAAGTAATTGAAAAGCTATCTCACAAGCCCTGACAAACAAATGGGCAGGCATATGGATGCAAGAATTATAATCACTGGATCTAGAGGACTAATATAAACAAATTTTTCTACAAAGTTAAACAATGAAAAATATTGCATCATAATTTTATTTAATGATTACAGTTGAAAGGAACATTTAATAAATTAATACTGTTTAAATGTTCTGTTCATGATCTTCTAGGTCCATATTGGAAAAGTTTACTTTCAAGAGCACTCAAATCAACATTCTTCAGTCTTCATATGATGCTAATTGTATGTATATGTATACATACACTTGTATACAGGTCCAAGGGATGAACTTTCTGTATTCATGTCACTATGCATGCATGGTGCCTGAAAAAAAAGAACCAATAATTTTTTTATATATGTTGAATATGACAAAAATTGAAATGATCAATTTCAAATATATATAAATGAATAAATGTAGGTTCATTCTACAGTTTTTTTTTTATTTTAGAGAAAACATTTTATAAGTTGTGAATGTGTCACTGATGCATTTGATAGAATCAAATATTGTTTCAAAAAAAGATACAAAATTCATTATCTATAGTTCCAACAAAAATTCAGAATAATTATAAATGATACATGGCTGCAGTACATTTCAACTCTGTAAAGTTTGTCATATACACATGAATCAGGTACAGTTGTAATAAATATACAAACACTATTTATTATTATGACCAGAAATAATATTGTAGGTGTCCTCCAAATATATCTAAAGAACAAGCTAAAACCTACATGTACATATGTATATGTGTATATCAGAACATATACAATACAATTTTACCAATTAACCTACAATGTAAATCCTATATACAATGTATGTGTATAACACTACCAGAACATGTACAGAACAAAAATTTACAAATTAAAAATCTATAAATATATACATCAGAACTGTATGAATTGACCGGTAGCATACAGGGCATTCATTACCCCTAAAGAGGCCCCACTAAAGAACCGCTATTTACCCCAAGGTTACGTTTTACGCGATTGGGGAACAGGTATGAAACATGTGACCATATGTGACCACTCATTTATGAAAAAATACTGCTAGGGACTATTTACATAATGATCAAAATACGAAGACTCACTCACAATCAGCTGAGCAGGGAGTACCGGGTACGTAGTAGGCCTAACTGTTAGGTACGTACAGTAGCGGTCCGGAGCCGCGTGCTCGTTTGAACTGTTCTCTTCACTATAACAAGTTGTATTAACACTCTCCATGCGTCGTAATGTTTACCGAGTCAGTTGTTGGGATTGTCGCTGCTCCATTGCCTTTCCTTTCGCATTTTAGGTGAGTCAGTTGGTTGTTTTGGCGGAAACATTTTGGTTCAAAACTACGGTAGCCATGTTTTGTTTACTACGGAGAGTGGTGGGTGTTGCGCATGCGTTAAGATTGAACTGCACTCTTAGCCGTCCGGGAGGACTTTTAGGATTCCCATAGATATTATTATTTTCTTCGCATGTACAGCGATTTTGACGGAAAGTTTTATTTTTCTAATTCATAAGAAATTACACCGGATATATTAATACCATTTTTACCGATTTTACAGTCACTTGCCCGACTATTCGCTTTAATGGTAAATTTCGTTATTTCATTGGTGCTACTATTTCGTAAGTATGCTATTGTTAACTATAAAAGATGAAATAACAAGTCATAAAAAAGGGTCAACACCATACAGTTTATTATTTGTTGTAACAATAATATGGATGAATCAACTCTGTATTTACTGGTAGTATATGTAGAACACATAAACATATAACCTATATACATGTATATCACAGAATCGTCTACATTACTACCACCACACGGTGACCTCGTCACCCATCAGAGATTATAGAAAATGTCATTATGCATGTTTTCAGATCCGCCAAGCTACAAGATAATGAACACTAGAAATACCTTAAGTTTTGATAAAGCAAATCACAGATTTGGTGCTGTTATGTAAGTTTTGTCATTTTTACTCCCAAAGCAAAACAAAAGTTTCAATAGTTTCATGATCCTGAGGTCAGGCTATCAAAACTTAGAACTAATCAATCACGATGCTCAAACATCGACATGTACAGCATTGATATTAAAATTAGGTAAAATATAAAACAACAAAGCTTGACTCGCTGTAGTTGTTAACTGGTAAAAGCAGTGATATCAACAGTTTAGCACTTTCCTCGTCTGGGCGTTTCATCTATAATACTGGAACGTGAAATTATCATTGACAAATTAAGAATATAAAACAGAACAACACTGAGTATTTTAAATCTAAAACAAAGTGATATGTAGCCAATTGTTTCTAGAGAAGATAATCATAACAGTTCAAATTTTGGAGGGTGCTGCTCCCCCTTCTCCTTTGATCCCTGTAACTTTTCTTGTAACATCTACAATGAGATTGAATCTCAACAGATACTTCCGACTTTACAATATACATAATAGAGCAAACTCCCAACTTGCACTGTTAATTTATTTGGTCTAACAATTTATTTCTAAACAAAAAGAAAAAAACACCGCATGCAGTTATTGCTAAAATAGGAAGAGCAGACGTGAAAAACATCGTAAAAGTAAAAATAAATCAAAACATCTATAACATTGTAGTGTGTATATCAACAATCATATATACAAAATATACATCATGTGTAAAATACAATTCGTTAGATATGAAAACGTATCAACATGTACAATGAATAACAACTTGTATATTAAAATCGGAATAAAAGAAACAGTCCAAGAAACATTGTAAAATGAATTGATACACCGTCAAAATCCTGTGGTGAGTAAAACCACACAACTGATATCGCTGATCATTCTTAACACGTCGAATTCGAGATACCAAAACGGCGTGGGTGAAGTACGATTTCCGGTATGTGGTGTCATATTTTTACGCCAGTTTTGTGACATATCCCGAAATCGACGTGTTATAGAAATCTGTAAGCGTTGTCTTCAATTTGATATGTATTGATGGAAGTTGTTTCTGCAAGTTAGTAAGGTTTGCTGAAAATTCACATTCATGAAGTATATTTTGAATTAAGCATAGTAGTCATATGTAGATAAAACATTGTAGTTAAATAATTGTACTTTGTAGATCTAGACAGAAGAAGACCTTTAACTGGTATTTCGGGCGGGTCTAAATCTACAGTTATAAGTATAATCAGATAATGTATGGACATTGTTGTAAACAGATGACTAGAGAACGATGTAAGTTAGAACGTGTAACTGTAAGGTGTTAAGTTTTTTACACTCTTTTGTTAATGTTGTTGATAGTCTGACCACTGTATAACAAACCCAATAGATTGTTAACATATTGTTTGCACCAATGACAATTGATTAACGACAGAAGGTAATATAATACAAGTAACAAGGATAAGATAGAGGTCCAAATAAGGGTTTGGTTTCTTTATGGTAATTAATGGATATAAGGCATTGGTTCCCGCAAAAATGTTTTAAGGTTCATCCTTCGCAAACATGTCCCATTATTTGTTCCAAGGCTGTACTGTTTATTCAGTTATCAGCTTCGCGTTAATAACATATTTATCAAGTACATGTAACTCTAAGAATGTGTTAAAATATCTATCTCTTTCTCAAGACATATTTCAAACCTATGTTAAGTACAAAATGATAAATTAATAATTATGAGCTTGCACTGTAAGTTACTCTTCAAATTTGGTATTAACGTGGGACTCAAACTTATACTATCTAAGAAAATGTTTGCATTGAAATGAAAATTAGGCGCAAATATGCAGGAACCCAACTTTAAGGATGTCATCTAATTGTCATCGTTAAACTTAAAAAAAAACTCCAAGTGATTACACAATAAAAAGTTTACTAAATTAATTTCTGTCACAATATTGAAGATGGTCAAAATCAATGACTGCAACAATTATACTTTTATTGTATCACACAATATTGTACCTAAATCCTGAGGTAATAGGAAAAGGGAGCAACTAGAGACCGTGATAGTGTAAGATGTAGTTTTAGAACTAACAAGATCTAGACATGGATACCACTTCAGCACAAACAGACGTTTGAGCAAAACCGATAACGCTGAAACGGTATTACTGCAAAAATGAACATTTAGAGTAATACGGTTCATTTATTTATACAGTATTAAATCGACTCAGCATTCCACTGGAGTACTCGTGTATTGAGAAAAATAAAAATAGAGGAAAACTGAACAGAAATATGAGAACAGTTATGATTTATAATTGTAACACATTAATATCATAAAACAATAGAACTTATACAATTATGACAATAAATGAAAAACAATGTTTACATATGTAAAAACGCTCGGTACATTTTAAACTCGTAAATATTGTAACTTTATGAATACATCGACCATCACAGAGTATTAAACAGCATTAAGGTACAGATACGTCAAGATAAACGTTAGATCATTGCCCTATACTATACATATCAAACTGTGAGTCGTTGTGGTTAGTGTGAACCTAAAACTACATAACAATTCAGAATCACGCCGGATTGTGTAGACTTTAGATATAGTAATTATTTGGACAAATTCTCAGGAACTATCAACCGATAAATGCATTTGATCATGCTTCGTTGGACTTAATCTAACACTTGCTTTTGTTCGAGACCATTCCCAATATTACACATATATAACATCAATGACAAAGAAATATTGCAGATATATTAGTGCGAGATTCTGTTTGAGTTTCTGTAGATGAACCAAGTACTAGTATATTTTGATTGGTTAACTTAAAACTTTTTACCTGAATTGATGTAAATTGATTTAAACTGCAGGGAATTGATCGTTTCAGTGCACATTGTATAAGAAAATCAAAAGACAAATGTATGGTATACAAAGGTATTGACTGTTCTAAAATAATGAGTATCAATGATTTATCAAATACAACAGAAGGAACAGGCCAGATCATTATTTGGTGGAGAATCTTTAAAAGTGGACAAACATGTAAGTAAAATATCTTAGACAAATAAAAAACGTAGTGTTCTAAAAGTAAGCAACGTTCTGGTTATTGTTCAAAATTGTACATTTAAGTAACTTTAAAGGTAAAAAGGCTCTAGAATATTATGAATGAAGCCAGAGATGTTTGGATGTCTATCAAGCTTTGTTGATGCTATTATGTATAGAATGCTATTGTTTAGTTTATGTTTTTAGTGTTACGTATTTCTTAGCTAGGCAACATGTCTATGTAATAGGTACAAACAGAGGCAGCAAGTAATTATAACGTGCATGTGGAAACTAGTATGTGATATCCAAGTAAATGCATTACTTGCTAGTAGACACATTTTACCATCATAGCAAGTGTTCATGTATAATAATGTAGCACCTCATTAAATCATGACTGTTGAAAATTGACTCATTGTGTAAAAGGTAATATATTACACCAGTAAACTCCTTCAGCTATAAAATATAGGTCCACGGCAGATTGACTCATTTCAGAGAAACGTGTTGCAGCAGTTTAACACGTCTGCTGCAAATTGACTCATATTGACTCAATAAGCAACAGAGTAACACATGCCTGCTGCAAAACGTCTTATTTTACAGTAAAGCAAATTGATATGTTTTGCAACAATATTATATGACTACTGCAAATTGACTATTTAACCTATTGTAACTGTTAAATCTGACTTCTTTTGCAACGATAAAAACAATAATTTTGACATTTATATCATATAGATATATATACAACCAGATGAGCTAGTACAATAAGCCGGTAAATCTTATGATAATCACATCAGTCAAACCTCGTGATAACAAATATATACCAACAGAGAGGTTTTATGTATAACTATGTACACGTTAGTCTGTCACACATGGTCTTTAAAACATTTCGTCATCAAAACTACGAAGACTATTCTAGGTATTGAATCTCAATAGGTTAAAAACTCATGTCCATTTTCAGAGTAAATTCTCAGTTCCTCCATGTTAAAATAATCTTCATCGTTTTGTACAAAACTCACATAACACAGATCCTACATCCGTAACTCATGTCACCATGCTTAGAATGTCCCGTAATTACTGGTGATATCCACAGAACACAATGTCTGTCACACACTGCACACAATGCCTTGGTACTCTTTTCAACCATAATGCTACAGTTCAGCATCACCATGTCAACAAAAGGCTTATGGAGCTAGTGACTATCCATGGCCTTCATGAATTTGTCTTCGATGATATGGGGAATAACTTTATGTCTGGAAAAGAAAATCACAAGGAAAATAAGAATAATCTGTATCACGATAATTTTATTTACGAAGTCAATAATGTTGTAAAAATAATATTGAAGTATCAATATATAATTGTTATATTAAAGTATTGCATGAACTCTATATCTATGTTCAGACACCAGCTTGTAACTACCATTACATTTCCAGAGAGAAAGTCTACTCCAATCTGTCACTACGATATCTATGTTCAGACACCAGCTTGTAACTACCATTACATTCCCAGAGAGAAAGTCTACTCCAATCTGTTACTACGCTCATCTTCATCCTGTCACAGAATATATAAAGTTGTCTTTAATGAAGTGGTAATTAGGACTTACAAAGAATGATGTATCTCAGGATTCCTATGTATGGCAATAAAGACTTACCTAAGAGGAATGAGGAGGAAGATGAGGACAGGGAAAAACATCTTGAGGTAAGGATACGGTGCAAAGCCAAATCCACAAAGAACAACCAGTTGCAGAAGCTGAAGCAAGGTGAACAAGTGCATCTTCCTCTGTGGCACTCGACGGATGTAATGGTTCGGGGGATATGCAGACTGAAACAAACATTAATTTGTTACCAAATAGTTCACGCACAACACAGAAATTATTTTCACAACCTAGATTCAATTAATCATTTCAAGACTTCATCACCCACATATCCAAGTAGCACTTCTACATTGCATTTGAGTGGAGTGATGGAAAGTTTTTGGGACATTAATTTCAGGTATTGAGTCCAACATTAACAGAAACAAAATAAAGTTACATGTAGTGAGGTAGAGATTAAGTTTTATATCTAAAAGGAAACAGGTAAAGTTTTGTTAAATATTCATAATAACGCATGATTAATATCAAATGTTAGGTAATGCATTACCTGTTCTGTGAATAGCAGCATGACCCTCTCAAACATTTGGTTCCCGTCAAGGGAGGTAACTCCCACGTAAAGGAAGAGACCATATAGTACTGGGGTGGGGATGTAGGCGAGTGCATCCAGAAAAAGTAAGGACAACCCAATCAGGATATGGGAAAAAATAGCCGTCAGCCTTGTCTCTCGAACCTTTACTATACTACAAAACAAAATGTTATATTTAAATGATTGCAGAACACTAATGTATTCATATAGGATGAATGCAAATTCGAGCGAATATTATCACTATCCAGAAGCTATATTAAAGCGTTGCTTTTTTTTGCATTCATTAAACTCCATGAATATATTCACCAAGTGCAATAAATGCAAATAATGACTTGATTAATTATTATTAGACTATAGTTATACATGTAAAATATAACAAGGGTGCAATATTTTGAATATCATATTTACCCCTCTTGTCATAAGCCAAGATTTACATCAACTCTGATCATTTCCCTTTACCCATGGATGTTTCTAGGCAAACTTTGTTACAATTCATGTTACTCTTATGACTTAGCTGCTATTTAAAGTATAACCTCTGTGTTTATACCCCCTATTGGAACCTCCTGCCTCTGAGGGGTCGAAGCTAGGAGTGTCTGTTCCTATGTATCTTTCAGGCCAAATGCTTACAATTCATGCAGAACCCTGTGACTAATAGCGATTCAAATGACTTACCAATGTTTATCCCTACTGGGACCTATTCCTCATTGCAACAAGGGGCCAGAGTCAAGGTTTACACTAACCAACTCAGTTCCCCTTCCCCGAAAGATTTTTCTGGCCAAAGTTTGTTACAATCAACGTAGATCCCTGTGACTAGTAGCGATTTAAAGGAAATTTTTACGAACGGACAATTGATAATGCATCATGACACAAGCTCATATGCCATCTGGGCTAAGTGAGCTAATAATCTGGAACTGTATTATTAAGTTCCATTGTGTACATACATTTGGTATATGTGTCCCTGGTCAACACGCTCCTCCACATCAGCGAGGGCTCGTACATGTAGAGGTGAGTGTGGAAGGGCAGCATGTACCCATGGAAAGGCTACAAGGCTGTGTAACAAGTTGATGATCCCAACAACGACTAGATCCCAGTGGTAAGACGTCCCTTTCTTCATCCTAAACAGTAAATAAAGGATAATGTAATTTTTAATTAATACACAACACCATATCGACCTCCAATAATACAAGATGTCATATTCAATTGGTCAAAATTTCAGTGATTGCCTTTACGCTCGAAAATGAACATATTGGAATTCTTGAAAGCAAAACAAACTTCTTATCATCTTAATAATATATGGTTTCGTATTTCCAGAAATCTATGACATTACATGAATTTATAATCAGGATTACATGAATACCTAAAGATAACTGCTTACTTGTTTTGTGGGGAGTTCACCAGTGCTGCTGAGATGTTCTGGTCCATGAAGAAGAGCAGAGACAGACAGAAGCCCAGTCCCATGGCACCCAGCACAGCTCCCCAGGACAGAGTGTGGAAGGGGACAATGTCAAAGATGGAGAAACCACCCCCTTCTACATCAAAACTTTTACCAACTGAAACACAAAATAATTGACCGTCATTCACCTTACTTGCATTCACATGCAGTAGTTAAAATCAAACTGTGAAAATTTAAAGAATAGGTTTGACTCCTGTATTTATGCTCCTGCAAATGAAGTATAGTATTGCTTTTTTCTTATACAGCATCTCATCCCGACCCATCCATTTGTTATATGTATTATTAGTTTTTGAATTTGGATTACATGAACTGTTAACATTCAGACTCATAAAACTTGTTTTCAGATAGTAGTAACAAACACAGATTGAAGTTAATATTCAGTGTAGTTTTGTCATATAATAGTACATAGAGATAGCAGAGCTCCAGACCTCATAGTTAATAAGAACTTACGATCAACATCTTTAAAAGCCAAAGCACCAATAAGACTCATGACCACAACAGCTACTGGCAGGGCGTAGTCTGCCAACAGTTCTCTCTTGCCCGCATTTAGGTAAGGCCTGTAATATATAGATCATATTTAAGTTGTTGCACAAAGTTCTTGAATATAAGTTTTAAATCTTGGATTGTTTCAGAACTTTAGGGCTACACATGCATAGTGGAAATGTGTTTGTGGTATTTCTTAAGTCTGGTTCTTGAATAAAGTATATATTTGATATGTGTACATGAACTGTTTAAGATTAATATCATTTGAAACACTGTATTTGGTCCGATGAGTGCATAGAGCGCTTAAAAAAAAAAAAATAATGACCAAATTTAGACTAGCCTTTCACAGAATTATTACATAAAGTAAGTAATAACTAAACAGAGAAAACTTTTATAATGTCAGTCTCCATTTAATTCGAGGTAAGCAATATTTTGACTGAAAATGGGGAGGGGCGCATATTAGATTGAATAGGAAATAGGATAATTTTTACAATCATTTGAATAATTTCGGTACAATTTGGTAATTAAAGGTAATGTACATACGTCTTGGTAAAGTTGTAGAGCATCACTCCCACCCAGAGTGTCCCCAGTAACAGTAGTAGGTAGAGCAGACTGACATCCCGCTCACATTCACTCGGAGACTGTGTTAATGTATCCGATATGTTAGAGGAAATGTTAGCTGTGATATTACTGGCCGCCACAAGCCCAGTGTTTGATCCACCATGGCAGTCTGCAGTGTTGTAATGGTCCCCAAAATCTAAAATACAAAAATATAACATGTAAAACTGCATATCTGAACTTATTTTAGAGAAAGTATATATTTTTCTACATAGATGCAATATGAATTGGATTCCTTTCTGTTTCATACCTCAGCTGGAAAACTAAAATTCCATTAACCTAATGGTGTGAACTTTAGTTTAAATAAATTAAATACATTTGACTTTATAAAATTAGTATAATAAAGATGGTGGATGAAAAAATAATGGTATAATTTGGAAGACACAAGTATACTTACTTTTTGCTGTATTTTTAAAGGCATCCACACAGAAAGCTATAGCAATGAACAAAGCAAATATTTCCTCTGATGACCTGTAGAAGAATACAGACAAAGGTAAGAAGACGAATAACACACAACAACAAGTCATTACTTGATTGTGATACAGATGACAAAAATCTTTTCTATGTCTCCTCTATCACAGTCAATCAATCTAGATTTTGCCTTCTAGTGTGCAATTCTGATCCTAATAATAAATACCTGCCTCACTTTGCTGCCTACGATAAGTTGACGTTCCAGAAAACCGTGGAACACTTACCTGGTTGACCACTGCATGAGGACACTAAGATCAAAGGAAGCGTAGAGGAAGAGGAAGAAGCTGTTCCACAGACCCACACAGGCATACATGGCACGGAAATCTAGATCAAACTCTTCACAGATGGTGTGGATAACTGTGGGGACATCAACATCAACAACATGTATTGTCTACTCAAACAATTCAATACAATTGTTGTAATAATGCACAAGGAACTCATTCCAAACTGATAAAATACCATTGAGAAGAATGTTAGATTTTTTATCTGAATGACCTCAATGACTTTTCAGGGAAAACTTTTGCCATATTGATCTGAAAAATTACAATAACAGAAGAGATATGTAAAATTTGGCAACTGGGACTTTTAATAATTGAGTATTGATATATTTGATAATTCAAAGATATCTGTTAAAAAGTTTCAAGAATGAAATCAAGAAAAGTAAGATGGAATGCAAATGATGGTGTGAAGGTGGACAGAGGAGTGGTTTGATGGTGGGAATTATACTTACTCTTTGTGTAGAGAGCGAGAGGCGCTGTTGTCAATAAGACAATTAATGGAGTCCCTCCTATCAGGGCAAACACCAGCCCTCCAAACGTCTGTGCATATAGCACCTTCTCCACGGCTGTAGCAAATATCAACCATCAATTAATTTAAAAATATAAATCCTTAAATCATCTGATGAGTAAACCTCTGGTTTATGACAAAGCATTGACAATTTCAATCTGTATTCTACAGGACTATTGTTATCAAGGCTTAATATCAGCTACAGCATCGTATACCAGCTATTATACCTAAGTATGTACATACTACAGACAATGGGCATTTTATGACTAGCAAATGTCTTTTTTAATTTGAGAGTTCAGTTCAATATATACATATTGACTTGAATGCTTAAAGAAGTGAAAACTAAGAAAGCTAGACATACTTAGCACATTTTCTGTGTTTTCTGCGTTGAGGACCCCAAAGGCGATAGATGGCATCAGACATGCAAAGTAGAGGAACAATGTCGTAGATAACGTCTTGTCGTAGTAACGTCTTCTGAATTGTCTTTGGTCCAAAGATACCTGTAGTTCAAATAAGCACATTTTAAATTGTCATAAATATCACATCTTCCTTCAAACTAAATTATAAATGATAAAAAGCTCTTTGAAATAATACACAATGTATAAAAACAAGATACTAACCATCTTTGTAGTCTGAGAAGTAGTGAGGAAGTCGTCGCTTCAGATCTCCACGAATGCCCTTGAATATACCACATTTACAACCTCCCTGAAATGCACAAGAAAAAAGTTTTTATTTGTTACTAGAATACATAACTACAATTAAAATAATTGGTTTTCCTTCTTATTTAACTGATGTGGGAGTTTGTTTTGAGAAATCAGATATTAGACTGACATACCTTGTTACTGTCAGTGTCATACATCGGTACTTTATTGGTCAGGGCCATCTGACGGTCAGCCAATTCCTTGGTGTGTTGTTCCAAGATGGACTTAAACTCTTCCTCATTAGAAGCAGCAAGAAGATTTAACCGGAAGTCAAGATCGGAGAATATCGTGGCAAACGTTCGTCCAGTCTCCACCTCGTTCTTGGTTCCTTTCTGTCATAAAGAATTAAAACAATTTGAAAAGCATGCTTCCTATAAATCACTTAGAATCAATCAGTTTAAAAATTACAATTATGTAACTAAAAACTAAAGGGATAACAATCATAAATAAAACTAACAAGAGAATATTGTTCTAACCATCTATTACACACATTACAAAGACATTTCTGTGTTATTGAGACTATAGGGTGATACCAACTGATGGTGATCTTGATATGTGGTAATATTATATGGGACAGAGTGACTTAGCTACAGTGATCTTCCTGCGAGGACAAAATACACCTACCTTAGCTTCTTTGTAGGAGTGAGTATATATATTTCTATCGCGCAGTATATTCTGTATATGTATATAACAGAATTATCTGCCCTTGCGGAAAAGTATTGATTAATTGTGAAATCATGTGTTTGCGAGCGTAACATGATACAGGTGTAGCATGATATTTTGGATCGAGGTCAATATACCATTATGGTACTTTTCAGAAAACCTTATGTGAACTTTGCTTACAAGATAATGACACAATAACAGATACCTACCAGCAAGGGAGGCAACTCTGTAATAAACAAAGATGGAATACATTAAACCTACCTCCTTTGTAGGGGTTAGCACCACTATCACAAAGTACACCTCCTGACTACTGGTACCCAGATTAGCAGCAGTGCGGAGTCGAGCAATACCAACATGGCGGGTGAGAATGGACGGCACACTAGCCCTGTAATCACAAATGTCTAACTTTAACTATGCTGACCATTAGAAGTATTTTCTTTCTCAAGTCTATCACACTTGGTAACTTTAGTGAACTGCATGTATTACAATCTTTATATACACCTAGATGTTGTTTTTATGTAGAATGTATGTCCTTCTTTGTAAGGATATATGCAACATATTATCAAGGACAATCGATTATCCCATCTTCTACTTATCTCCATAGTCAATATATCCTATATGGATATTTTGTTATTTGAAGATCATATATTTCAAAGACCCTGGTTTGATTAACTATGAAATGTAAGTTTAACACAATGTTTTGACATAAATGTGATTGTTTATTCACTGAAATCAAAAGAAAGAAGACCAAAAATATCACATACATGGCACAGATCCAGTTCTGATCGTAGTCAAATCCGCCACCTTCAGATATACTGGTACACTGCAAGGTCCTACTCAGCATGTGTACTGAAAGTGAAAATCACACAGGAGTTATTTCCCTTACAATGCAAGTTGAACATCTTTTTTAATCAATAATATTTGAGTTTCTTTTTTTTTATCGCTTTTTTCCCGTATATTTCTTTAACATCATATTAGTAATTGCATTTAAAGTCATATATGCCAGTTATGCTGTACATGGACTCAGTTTCACAAACATTCCTTAACTTAGAATTCCCCAGAGAAAAGCTTAACTCAGAAGTTGAAGAAAAATCTGAAGTTTAAAGAGCCTTCCTTAAAATCTGAAATGATTTCCAATGGAATTTTTTTTTTTTTTTATAATTCTTTTATTTTTAAATCATAAAAGTTTTATTTATGACGGTGTGAGGGTGTTTTTTGTGTGTATGTGTGCCTATGGAGTGGTGCCTCTTATAAATGTATGTTAAACTATATATTAAAATGTAAATTATGTATTTACCTTGTACATGTATGTTTTGGGTATATATAATGTATGTGAGGGTGTGATTGATTGTGTGTTTATTGTATGTATGTATACATGTGTGTATGTATGTAGTGATTAGAAATGTTCCAATGGAGAATTTGAAGTTAAGGAATTCCTTAAATTCAAGACATATCCCTGAAACTGGACCCAGTTAGTATATTATAACTACTTAGTTGATGGCTCCTTTCCATGAAGGATGTTAATTGTGATAGGGGCAAGACATGATAAAACAGTGAATGGTAAGTAAGATCCCGTAGCCATCGAATAAATCATATCATCAATAAATATTAATTATTCATTTTAATTTGATAATCATTTAACAAGTTAATCAATCAATCAATAAAATATGGATGTAAATTATATACTTGGTTTCTTTATTTTGCTAATTTTTAACTTTGTACATTATCTGTGTAGTAAGTGTATGTATATAATGTAGTTAATTGTAATTAGATTACAGATAAATCTTAATACACACTTCTTCACAGATATAAATCTATTTAAATTAAATGTTACAATGAATTAAAGGAGAAAGCCTTCGAAGGACTATAGCTAGTTTTTGGGAAGTATGTGACTCACTGAACACTCTGTAATGTGATAGACTTGTGTTATTTCAAACTTCAGTTTCTATGTACATATTCAAAAAGGCATTTCTAAATTAAATGAATCCATGGACATTTAGTGCTTGATTATATTAAAAATTATTTGTTACTTCAGAATGATTGTTTTGATTCCATTCTAAAAACAGAAATATAAAACACTGGTATACAGAATATTTTGTTTGAGCTCAAACACAAGATATTTCATGATGTTTCGCAAATGAGATATATAGTAATAAACATTATATAAACTGTCCATCTGAGTTTTAAGACAGATTTTCCTCTTTAAATGTGTACACAGCTAGTTTGTTGGACTTACCCTGTCTCTCAAACCCCTTCACTACACAGCAAGAAGTTATTTGAACTATTATCTAATCTTATATAAATATCTGCAGACTTCTATTTTTGTTTTCTGTGTTTTGAATTCTTGTTTTGATTGAATACCATCAACACTTCAGTACTCCCCACGCTCCAACATTCTGTTTATCATGTCACTACACTAAAATATCACGTCCTAGTACCAATATTGAAAGCTTTATTGATAGGCACACACACACCGAAACATAAACCTGATATGTAACCTATACACAGCCTGATGATATGCACACTAAAATAACAATCTTACACCTGTTCAACTGGAGCTGTTTTCTTCTTACTTTTGAGAAATTTGATAAAGAATAGCTCTGACCTGGAGACTTCTATATCTAATTTGTTATTCTTTCATGGCCTTTCCTTGTATATACACACTGAAACTTACTGTTTTAGCACAACTTTCTGAACGGTTAGCAAGATTGTTATTTCAAACTTCAGTTTCTATGTACATATTCAAAAAGGCATTTCTAAATTAAATGAATCCATGGACATTTAGTGCTTGATAATATTAAAAATTATTTGTTACTTCAGAATGATTGTTTTGATTCCATTCTAAAAACAGAAATATAAAACACTGGTATACAGAATATTTTGTTTGAGCTCAAACACAAGATATTTCATGATGTTTCGCAAATGAGATATATAGTAATAAACATTATATAAACTGTCCATCTGAGTTTTAAGACAGATTTTCCTCTTCAAATGTGTACACAGCTAGTTTGTTGGACTTACCCTGTCTCTCAAACCCCTTCACTACACAGCAAGAAGTTATTTGAACTATTATCTAATCTTATATAAATATCTGCAGACTTCTATTTTTGTTTTCTGTTTTGAATTCTTGTTTTGATTGAATACCATCAACACTTCAGTACCCCCCACGCTCCAACATTCTGTTTATCATGTCACTACACTAAAATATCACGTCCTAGTACCAATATTGAAAGCTTTATTGATAGGCACACACACACCGAAACATAAACCTGATATGTAACCTATACACAGCCTGATGATATGCACACTAAAATAACAATCTTACACCTGTTCAACTGGAGCTGTTTTCTTCTTACTTTTGAGAAATTTGATAAAGAATAGCTCTGACCTGGAGACTTCTATATCTAATTTGTTATTCTTTCATGGCCTTTCCTTGTATCATACACACTGTAAACTTACTTACTTTGGCACAAGTTTTAGCACAACTACTTCTGAACGGTTAGCAAGATTGTTAATTGGTGCATTATACATGGTTTTTTTGCTCTTTTTTTTTAGTGAAAATCTTTTAGCGTAAAAAGTCCTCAAATATGATCACCACTAAGATATATACATTAACAGAACTTATTCTGAATTTGCATATCACAGAGTTATCTGCACTTGAGGGTAGGTATTGATTGTGACGTCATGTGTTTTAGAGCGTAACGTCATTCGTTTTGGAGAAAACGACGTAAATTGCGCTCACAAAATAATGACATCACAATCAATACCTACCCGCAAGGGAGCTAACTCTGTAATATGTAAAGACAGAATACTGTATAACCATCCTTAATTTCCATGGAGATCATAAGTACATGTAAACGCTATGGAAATCCAGGCTGCTGTTTTACATATCCTGCTCATTGTTTAGAACGTATGTTGTTTTTGAACCAGGAATATAAAATCAATGAAATGGTTGTACCTTAAGAGAACTTACCATAATCATGTGTGAACAGAGCTGACCGTGCCTGGTCAAAGCTGACCTCACTCTCCGTCCCGTCTAATATCTTATGGAGGATTTCATCAATGATTTCGTCCAAACTGATCTTGTTTAGGTCAAGGAGAAGCACTGTTTTATTGAGGAAACGCTGGATGTCCATGGCTGCTCGGATTTCTAAAGAGAAGTCCTTCAGAGGCAGTTTCTAAAGAAAAAATGAAGCAAACATATGCAATCATATACTTCAATATTATACAGCAATTTTGTAAACACTTACATGAAAAAATTACCAACATACTTAAGTATATTAGATATCTAAACTTTTAAATATTTGAACAGTCATTCAGGTTCCAAAATTCCAAAATGATCAGCAGAGACCATTTGACCTACAAAATCTGTTGCTTAATCTCTCAGGATTCTCTGTATTTGCAATTCACTAGGGAGAATCATTAATCAATTAATATCCTTTATTATTCCTACCTGATTGACAATTCATCATTTATTGCATATAATTTTTCATGTAATTTCAAGTGAATATAGGTAGGTTTTGCATTGTCAATCTTTAAATATTTCAAATCAAAGACATTTTTAATTATATATTATTAATCTTTAACTTTACCAGTCAAAAGTTGTTTTTTTGACCACCGTCAAATTTAAAGTTGTATGGTCTATGTCATATTGTATTTTTGGCATAGAAAAAATATTTAAAGTGGTCTACATATTTTATCCATCTATTTTAATTCTAAATTTTCGACATTTACCGATTTTTGTTAATTTCTTATTTGCAAAGTAATTAAACAATGAAATTAAAATATTGATTTTTAACGTGTATACGTTTAAAATAGCTCGGAAGTTTCCGAACTGTTCCAATCTGTACAGGTATTGCCGATTTTGACAACATGATACGGCTCGGGAGGTTCCAATCTATATGGGTATCACCGATGTCAACTCAGTTTTCCGATATTACCCAAAAGTTTAAAACATGCCTTTGACTGTGGCTGTTCTTTCAAAACCTGTGATACTTCATGCAACATTTACTGCTATGTCAATAGTATATTGGTGCTTTCATGGATCTGAACCATCATATATAAGCATCCATATTCACAAATTGCATGTTTTATGAGAGTTTGTGATGGTGAAAATTACAAGAAATACAAATTCAACATCACCAATGATATACCTTTTTTAATCACTGTCAATTTTAACTATCACCAGTCAAATAAGTTTTAACCACTGTCAATTTTAACTCTAACCAGTCAAATATATTTTTAACCACTATCAATTTAAATCATCACCAGTCAAATACATTTTAACCACTCTCAATTAATTATAACCAGTCAAGTACATTTTAACCACAGTCAATTTTACCAATCATTCAGTCAAATACATTTTTAACCACTGTCAATTTTAACTATCAACAGTCGAATACATTTTTAACCTGACTGTCAATTTTACCTATCATTCAGTCAATTACATTTTTAACCACAGTCAATTTTACCTATCATTCAGTCAAATACATTTTTAACCTGACTGTCAATTTTAAATATCATTTAGTCAAATACATTATTTAATCATTGTCAATCTTAAGTATTACCAGTCAAATATAGTATTTAATCACTTGGTCTGTTTGGCCTGAAACATCAATACAGATCAGATATAAATTTACTGCTAGAGAAAGCTCTTTTTTTATTGAACATGCCCATTGGCCCTGAAACACAGATAAACAAAAGAGCCAAACAGGAAATGGTGTGTCCAATGATGTGATGGTGTAGCTAAATTGAATGCTGATCATGATAAGTTATCTGATGGAGCCCTAGTCTCTGTGACTACATGTGACACTGCTGTATATGGTAGCTACATGTAGTATATCTTACCTCATGTCGGGAGTACATCAAGGTCAGCCCACTTTCATCTGTAACGATCAATACAATTAGGATATAAGACAATGCTATCACCTAATTCGTCCTCCACAGTGGTAATGTCATCATCACCTTATCAAGTTAAGGCATTCATATGTTAAGCTTCAAATTCATTAAATGTTATGAAATTTTATATAATAGATTTCATACAAAAGCACATGTACTGATACTTTAGAATTATACGGCCAAAATAAATTGGGTTAATACTTATATATTTACAGTACCATCAATAAACTATAGCAATGAATGGTAAATAATTTTATCAGTGTAAATTACAATGTATTATCATTGTGAGTGGGATGGCTTATTTTCACAATATAAGTAGGAAAATCATAAATATATGTGTTCTTTTGTATCAAAAACACAAAAGCTGTGTAAAATGCAATTCAAAATTTAGTATGACAATAAAATAAAATAATTTCTTTAATATATAATGTTATGTATAATCTGTATAAATAACTAATTCAAAACAGACAACAAGAATTAAAAAAAAATAACAGGAATAAAAAGTAAATTGTACTTAAAAAAATAAAGTTATTAGAAGGTGTGCGATAAAGAACGATATACATGATACAACATACTTTACCACACATGCAAAACAGTAAATATGAAAATTCATGAGGCCATTTTTTAAATGGCATGCTCTCTAAATTTGATATATAAAAAAATTATAACGATGTAACAATGCAAAGAAAAAAATGTGAATTAAACATTACAGCTATAAAGGTAAAAAGAAGCATGCACACCAAACAACTTGGCACTAACCATCTTGGCCAGAAATACATTTTTGATTTTGATTATAAGGGTACCAAGAGTAATCAGAAGGTAAGGTATTGTTTAAACATTTCTGTTCATCTGTTTATCACAAAGAGAATTAACACACAGAAAATGTCATAATCAATGAATGATGAAACAAACAAAAAAACATTGAAAAAATATGCACAGCTCAATTCTTTTAATATTTTCCTTAATAGGCTACAGACAGACATGCAGTATGTTAAAAACCAACAGACAAATTTCAGCATTTTCATATTCACTTTCACTTCTTTTCATTTAATAATGCTAATACACATTGTATTCATCAGTTAAATTCACCTAAAATTAGCATCAAATTAGTTTATGATTATACAATTAAAAACAAACTCATATAGTCAGTTAACTGCAATATATTTTAAATAATCAGCTGCATTTTAATGTGCAATATTTGATATTTAGAAAATTTAGTTTTGAGTCTATTTAAAATGGAGTTGATATTCTTTTGAAATGATTTTCTTGTAGGCATGTAAATCTTGAGTAGCAAACATTGCTCCCTTTATAGAAAAAAGTTATTCTAGTGCCCTTTTTATATGACTTGGCTCTTTCACTTGACTTTTCATTATTGTATTTGTTTTGGTAATATAGCTAATCTCAACAGCCTACATGTAGTTATATATTTCAGTTAATCATGGTATATAGGGTGAATATCAAACTAGGTTAATCAGATTATTTTGAAATGGAGATTATTTATGATAAAACAAGGAGATATAATAATATGGGGGATTAAGAAGAGGGAAGTGTATCAATGATCATGTTTGTTTATGTTTTAAATTTCATTTTACAGGTCAAGTCGAGTTTTAATAATCAATATTGTTGAATGAAGTTAGCAGTGCCAAAAAATTTCCAACATCTAAATAAAAACATTCCAAAGGTACTCTAACTGCATGTGCAAGGAGATATCATATCTGTTTTAACCCTTTTTCAGATTGTACATTTACAATTTTAGTTTCTTTCAAACTTAGAACATTGGTACAGAAAACAAAGGCTCTTTTTTATTTTTATCAGACATTATTTCCCCGGGAACTCCACCCATCCACTCCAAACACCCCCATTATAAACATGTAAATATGTATAAACAACATGTCACATCGAAAGTGGATTTAAAATTGAGCTGTGTAAAATTGGTGTGCTTTACACTATCTTACCGCCATCCGATTCAGACCCGTAGTCAAAACTCTTGTTTTCTTCTAAAATAAAAGTGTTTCTAGTGTCATGCTCAAACAGAGATTTAATGCTGTAACCTAATTAGGACAAGCTTCACAGAAACCACAGCTAATCTAACACAAAATCAAAAACTTAAAAAACAAAATAATATAGATTTTCTTAAACAAAAGGCATGCCCTTATTGCCAGTGATAATTAAGCCTTTTTATTTACATGACAATTAACATTTCCGTTTTTCCAGTCTTATGTAACAAGGAATGAATTGCTTCTTTTTCTGGGGCAGAATTTTGCATTTCATTCCTATATAATTTTTAACATGAACAATATTATGAAATAGAATTACATAAACTTCACACATAAGCTTGGGTAAAAAGACATTAACTATACATACCTATGAAGGAATCATCAAATTTAACACCACTGATAGTGCTGCGACTTTCGTACATGGAATTTTTGCGATTTGGATCCAGTAGGTTGTTGGATTTCGGTGAAGCAGAATTATTACTGACTGTTAATGTATTGAGTGCTCCTTCGCTGCGATGACGCCTTCTACCTCCACCCGTATCAGGGGGAGATAATCCTCCTCCCTCGGCATTTTTTGGGGATGCCTGTGGTACATTTATTGTGGTGACATGACCATTAACATTTCCGTTTTTCCAGTCAGCACTCTGTTTAGTGTTCTGTCCAGGTTTCTGTTTGTTGCTGTACCGGGGAGGCCCTTGTCCTTCAGATTCTATCGTAAACGCCGGGTTTTCCCGACATTCTGTCGTTACCACGTTAACATGCTGAAGCTCCACCCCCTGGTTTTCTCCAGTATTATTGGGTGGTAAATCCATGTTTTTGGTTTTTCTGGAAAAAAAAATGAAGCTAGTTATTACATAATAATTAATGTATCCTCAGACGATGTACTGGTAGCTCAAGTAAATACAGCTATACAGCTTTCAATAACTGATGTGTCTGTTTACTGTACGATCAAGTCGAGGTGGGTTAGGATATAAATGAAACACCATTCATCTATTCCAACCAACTGTTCGAAAATGGAAATACAAACATATACATTCAATATAGTTTTTATAGTATGGAGCAGCCATCTAGTGGTCTACCTTTTGTTTCAGTCCAATGTGTTGATGAGTATCACTTACCACTAGGCATGATATGTCAGACCTTGACAGGTCTTTTTCTATGATACAAGAGGAAACTTTAGTCAAAGTAATGACCAGCTTAATCATTTTTAGAAAAATCCAAAACATAACAACTGATCAACACATAAGTAAAGGTTATTGCATGGCTTTCGAGTAATAAGGGATTTATAACACCTGAGTGAAGCGAGGGGGTAATAAGTCCTGAGTGACGAGAAATCATGCAATTACTGACTTACTACATGCTTCATAACCTCAAACAAAAAGACAGGGTATGCAGTAAGACTGCTAAAATATCCCTGTTAGCTGATCTCACAAACTTTGAAGATTTTTATGTGAAAAGAAGGAAAAAGAAAAACAAGTTATAAAGAAGCCAGATAATATACTACATCCAGGATATCCTTAGTTTATCTATATCAGTTCATTAGTTCATCAAGTGTACCTTTAGACATTTCAGAGTTTTATAAATATTATGTCAGAGTGAAAACCCTCCATGTGGCATATGGTCTGTCATTGTTTATAAAGTTAATCAGACAGAACCTGGTATCAGATTGTGCCCTGAGAGGTACAGTAAGCATTCTACACCTAACAGCCAGCAGTACTACTGTCCACAGGTGAATACTTCATCAGCTGTATCTACCCAGTGACACCAAAGGTTGTTGGCCTCTCAGGGTCCAGGTGCCAAAACCCATCCTCATGTAAACACTCTGTGCTTTACAGACATTTAACCAACATAAACGTTTAAGGAAATTGGTTTAACAATTAAGGTAAACAAACTAGCAAAAGCATGAGGATGCCAAATCTAATAGTTGTTTATACTACGGAATAGCTACATCATAGGCACGATAACTGAGTCCTCTCTTTCAATTCCTATGTTACAATTAGAATACACTAAATGCACAATAAATGTACTAAAGCGCATAGTTGTCAAACATAATTTACATTCTTTAATTCATATACTGCAGTTAAAAAGAAGTTAAATTGCCCTAATTAATGCCAGATTATTTCCTTTACTGACAACACACCATTATATAGTTATCTACTGATCGTAAGTCATGTAAAATGGTTCATTAATGACCACAAATTAATCAATTATTGATTGTAAAAAGTACAATTACCTTACTAATAACAAAATGCATTTCAGATTATCTCCTTTTGGATTATTGACCATAAAATCAATATCAAATTATCTCTCTTACCATCATGTAATGATTAAACCCTATTCATCAATCCCAATATTACTTTTATCCAGATTATCTCCCCTACTGACCATAGAATCATGGTCAGATTATCTCCCTTGCTGAACACTGAATCATTGTCAGATTATCTCCCTTGGTGATCACAGAATCACTGTCAGATTATCTCCCTTGCTGACCACTGAATAATGTCAGATTATCTCCCTTGCTTAAACACAGTATAATTGACAGATTATTTCCCTTGCTGAACTATTTACTTTCTTTTGAGACCACAGAACCCAACATCAACATCTAAGTTTTGCCAACAGATTGTCATACTAAGCTGATTTAGAGATGGCCATGACTTTGGTCAGCTCCATGTAATCTGGCTGTTGAGGATAAAGAACTGTGATGTTTTTGGTCAGGATCCCCTGACTTTTACTGTGACAGGTTCTATAGCTTCAGTGACCTATTTAACCACTGATTGATACCCCACACCAATACACACAAGCTTGTGTTGATACAATAACTACCCAATGTTTATCACATCCCTCACAGAGCAGGCGATTAATTCTCTACAACTTAGGACTAACAGCTGCTGAAGTAGATCAATGTAGAAAACAGATTTGATGGGGAGTGAAACAGAACCATGCCCATCTGTCCATATCTGGAATTGGCACCCAAATACAAATACATCAGTCATAACAAAAATATTTTCACACAACACTGTCATTATTTACCAATCACCAATATTATAAATCAAAAGGTCTTTGTGGCCTGTATCTAACATATCAATCTGTATAGGACTTTCATTTCCAACAACAGGAATTTAAATTCAGATCAATTGTTTAATTATACATATAGTAAAACTATACTTTATAGGTGAGTACCTTTGTTTAAATACCATCTGCTTAAAACCATTTTTCTATGTTCCCAAATGACCACTTTCAGCACAATTCAACCTGTGTATAAAAACCACCAGACTTGGCTATAAAATACTATTTGCCTGTGTCCATTTGGTGGCCAGATAGACAGGTTTCACTGCACCATATTTTCCTAAATTCATTGTATCAGAAAAAAGAAATTATAGAAGCTATTAGCAATGTAAACTTTGTAGATATTTTTGCCAAACCCTATTCAATCTATGTCAATCTGTTTAACATGTTAGTAAACAGTATTCCTGGAACATCCAATCTTAAAGTGTGTATAACACCACATTATATCATAGACTCATCAAATTTTATGATTCTTTTAGTTATTGAAATTATTTCTGGCAACAAATTGATGTATTGCAGCTGCTGTCAAGGAATAAAACTCTTATATCTTTATTCCATGAATTATACCAAGATGAACATCATAGACATAAATATTCTACCTAACCAGCCAGGCCTGATACCATCGAGATGATCATGGTAATTACCTGCCATGAACAGTAACAACATCAGATATTCAATTTATCTATATTTAACACATGTTTTATCAGCAATATCATAACTTCAAGCTTACAAAATTTTCCTTAATGAGCAATTGTACTACTGCAACTGAGTTGCCTTTGTTGAAACAAGAAATGATGTGTTATTAATGGAGGGAAATGATATAACAATACAGAGAGAAGCTAATCAAGTAAAATGCTTTTATCGTCAGATAAAGCATTAAACTGGAAGGATCAGAAAGTCTTAAAATCTAAACATGCTGCCATATAAAAATGGAAGTGTTATGTTCAGTACAAAATCTACAAATGAGATATACATCAAATGATTATCTGTATAAAGGAAACAAAATTAGATATACACATGGAAGTCATATAATACCACAGGGGGATTTTCTTGAGATGTTCAGCAGAGCAAGATTTCCCTGCAATATTAACAACTGGAAAACAGTTAGAAGTACTTTTACCATAGGGGTAGAATAATAGAATCTTTCATTCACTTTGACACAATAAAGTCTCAACCCAAAAGGTATGATTCTTCAGTGTCTTCAAAATGAGGTCTGACATCATAAAAATAGCAGACATGATTATGGTCACATCCCTATTTTGGGTACTAACCAAGGGAATACGTGGTACTGCACATTATACTTTTGAAAGATTTCAAAATATTTTTTTAAAGTAGTAACACATTTCAAAAATTAGCAGTATGTTGGAAAAACAAGTTGAAAATAATCTAGTATTAGAATTCTGCTGAGAAAATAAATTATCTATTGCAGGATTCATTTCAGCCTGTGGGATTCAGATGCTGTAAGACATAAGTATGCTGTATTATACTTTTCCTTCACTTTGTTTAACTTTCAGATGTTTATAAATATTCTAATTAAAGTTATGTAGTAAATCAACAATGCGGTACGGGTGATACTGATAACTTGGGATCTGGTGTCCGGTCTAAATCAGTAAGAAACGTGTACAGCCCACATGATATCAGTTAGTAGTGTTATCCAAGATATCCTGGATCAGTGACACTATTAACTCCATAATCAGGTGAAAAGACATCACACTGACCACTAGGGTCATCACACTGACCACCATTAAGCCTCCACAACCAGCTCATAAAGGTTTTACCACGGCCAGTCTAAATATATACAAAGTCATGTCCTTAATTACATACTATCAAGTTCTACATAGACTACCTTCATGTGGTGACAAAATCACTACATATGTACATGTATATAGCTCAAGATGTTAAAGTCTTCGGTGAGGTTTGGCTCTGATTACAAAACACCAGGCTTTCTCCATCAGCCAGTGATATATCTATCATGTGGGGATTCACCAGCAACAGAAACAATTACTTACCAATAATCCTTCATTTTATCTTCCTCTGGTCACATAATCTAATGAAAGTATTGTCAGCCTGACTCTCCCTGGTTACTTTTGAGCTGCTACTGTATTCCAGGCACACTAATTAGATGACCTTCCTGAGATATTCTGTCTGTGATTGACATGTCAGGATGTATAAACCAGTGGCATCCGATTGGTGGCAAAACTTGGCGTGGCAATAAAGACAGTGGAAAGGCTAACCAGGCCTAAATCTCAATCAATAGTTAGTAACTCAGCTCACAGATTCAATGGCAATAATATACAGAATTCTCAAGATATAAGGACATCATTCTTCACCAATTTTGGAATTTTAATAGATGCTCGACAAACTCTGAAACATTATATGCACAAATAAACTCAACATTGAACCAATGATGAATCCAACTTATTGGTGGACAAATTTACCATTGATCAATCTTTGATAACTGAACAGTAACATCCAGTTTTACTTATGCAGATACATTCTCCTCCTATCCTTAACCATTGTGGTCATAAAAGAAGTCTTCCAATCTTTGGCCATTAACTGTGGACAAAGAATCGATAAATTCATCAAGTCTTTGACCCCATTTGACATATAGAAGCTCCCTAAATCTTTGGCCATGAACTGTGGACATAGAATTTAAAAATTCATCAAGTCGTTGACCCCATTTCACATATAGAAGCTCCCTATATCTTTGACCACTTTTGACTTAAAGCTCCTAAAAACTTTGACCTCACTGTGAATATGACAATTCTTTACATCCATTAATTTTATATAGATTTGCTCCTTATTTAAGCTCCTCAAATCTGAGTTGACCAAGCACCGACTCCTCAAATCTTGACCACTTAATTGGACATACCAAGCTCCTCAAATCTTGAGTTGACCATGCAATGTACTCCTGAAATCTTTGACGACTGTGCCAGTGTGGGCTTACTCAAAGATAGAGATTTTGAAACATCTCAATCTTTGACTTATCATCAATCTTTGACTAACAGATTTCTTTGGACATGGACACTCCACCAACCCCAATCCATCATGGACTTCACAAATCCTGATTATTATTGAACTGAGTCTCTCATTAATACATACCTGCCAAGACTCTTTCAGAGTTGTTGGTGTAATTCTGTTGATACAGCCAGAATAAATGTTCCTTGTGTCAAGATTTTTGGACACACCAAGATTCCATGGTTTTCCTGCAGTGTGGACACATTTGCTGTGAAACTCCTATAGACTCTGCCACCAAGCTCCAATAAACCTTGCCAATTTTGACATTTCCATTTAGTTTACCAACACTCTCACTCTGACAGCTTCCCTTGAGTTTATTACATCACTGATTAGTTTGTGGACAATATCTCACTCCAATCTCTACCTCTCAATACAAATCGTTATATCTAGGGACAGACTCCCTTTATAACCATCATCATTAGTAAAGGAATACACCTCTATCAATGGGGACACACTCCAGGGGATATTGTTATAATACTCCAAGTGTTTTCCTGTACAGATTATAGGTTTTTTATATATAGGACAAGGACATTTGCTATGGTGGTAAAGTCACATTAGAGTAATTATTGGCAGTCTCTAATCCATTGTTGGGGTTCGGTAATGTTTGTTGAGAATAAATATATAACTGTAAGTATAATATCCTGTATTTGACCAATGTTCAATAGACTGACCGATACATATATACATTGTAATTATTGTCACATACTTTATACATATACGTGTACAATAAACATGTAAACTTGAACTCTATTAGCTTTTGGTTAACCAGCTAATCAAGTGTTGATGGAAATATAACTGCTGACACTTACTATTCAGGATACAAATTATAAAAAGGTATACATATCTTGACAAACTCATGAAGATTAAGTTACATTAAGGTTAAGAATTGTCAAAACATGTAGATTTCACTTCTACATGTAGTAATGTTTGTAAAAAAAATGTCAATCACACAGACCATCTATATTCAGAGTAGAAATTCTTAATACACACTTGAAGTCTCTTATATAACTATGTATGGCTGAGACTGTAATAGACAAAGTATTTTGGTACTAGGCTATATATAAAAGTCTTAATAGTACACTGTATTTCAATCCACATTTTTGAAAGATATAGACACAACTGCTTTGAGCTTTAAATATTCTCCGAACCACCAAATCAAGTTTTTCTCGTCCGACCTGTTAATTACTAAAGAATTTATAGTGGACTGTCATAGCTATCAGACTGTTGTGGCTTTAAGAATCAATTTGATTTCAGCTGAGGCCATGTTTTAAGCCCTCAACATCTGGATTTCAAGTTTGATTCCCATATTTAGCTAGGACAGTTGCACAAGTTGATAGATCATAGGATATTTATTTTTTTCTCTGGTTCATCTAGTAAATTATCTCCTCCTAGATCAGACTTCTATTTAGTAAATTATCTCCACCTAGCTTAGACTTTCTATCTAGTAATTTGTCTCTAAACAGTTTTGAATACTTTGCAAATTATATCCTCCTAAGTTGAACTTCCTTGTAAATTATCTCACCATAGTTTTAAATATCTGGTAGATTATCTCCCCCTAGTTTGGCCTATCCCTTAAATTATCTCTCCTAGTGTTGAATAACATGTAGATTATTTTCCTCTAGTTTAGATTTTTTAGTAGATTATCTTCCCCTAGTTTTGAATACCTAGTAGATTATCTCCCCCTAGTTTAGACTACTATCTGAGACACAGATCATACTAATAAGGTTCCAATGATAGTTCACACCAAAGATAATGTAGCTACTTATAAGTCTATAAAGACCCTTCAATACAAGGGTTATACGTCAGAAGAAATCTTGCCTATGATATTGTTATAAATTAGATATATTAAGATAGATCCATTAAAAACTGTTGCTCTAATTATGCTATATAATCACCTGGGGTTATGAAGGTTGATTTTGGATGTTTAGGCCAGCGGGCTCCAACAGCCTCAGCACATTATGTGTATACCTGATGAGTACTATATAATTGGCCACCAAAATCCTGTAACACATACAGATTCCCACCGACTTGAGGATTCACGACATGTTAAAATGATTATTGTTCGTCATGACTCCATTTACTGGCAAACTACCATTCATGTAGGTAGAGAGAATCTTAATTTGATAAATAAATGGTATGAAAACAAAGAAACATTAAATCTGAATTAGTCTGTCATATACTCTGTAGAATATGGAAACCTGCTGTAAATCAGTTACTAAAATATCAATCTATTGATTTCTATCCTCTTTTCAAAATCCTTTAACAGTTTGAAACATTTTATTTCAGCTACAGATTGTATAAAGAACAGCATGGGATATTAAAGCTCCAAGCAGATGTCAAAAGTCTGGTTCAACTATCACAAGCTAAAAATAAAACCTGTTAAATATTCTACTTCTTGTGAATACAAGGATGTCTGTAAAATCACTTGTATTACCTGATACCAAGTCTCAAAATCTATTGTCCTCAACTATACTGGTCACCAGACCCTCATTTTAAGTTGTTGATAAGACTTTCTCAGCAGAGTTCCAATACAAGATTATCTCCCCTAATTTAAAACTTAGGAATCAGAGGTGAAGAAGAGAAAAAAATAATCAAGCAAAAATTTAGTGCACCTTGTAAAGTGGTCAAGGTGTCCAACAATACACCACTAGTCCATCAGCTTTCTTGGTCAGTTGGTCAAGATTATGTAGTTTCTTGGCAGTTGGCAGGCACTACCCGATAATTGTCTTCAAGCCATTTTGAGTTTAATGAGGCAAAGACTATTTAATCATTGGGTGGAAAAAGATATTTTATTTGATAGTGATATATCCCTTACCTTTGAACTTTTATCCAGTAAATTTAACAATCCAAGCAAGCAAGACCTTGTGATATTGACATTTAAAATTTGAATTTGATTGACACATTGAAACCTAATTCAGTTACGATAAGGAAACAGTCTGACCATAATGACTTTCTGTCCTTAAAAGAATATACATGTAGTATATTAGCAAAAATGTTCTGTAATGGGGATCTATATCAGTTTGAATTTGTTTGTCCAAAGGGAACTTTAGCAACTATAAGGCAGCACATTTTCTGCAACCTTGACCTTTTATCTTCAGACTTAACTAGTAATCCAAAGCAAGCACATTTGCTTGAGGATGGAAATTACATGTTTTAATAAAAAATTGAGTTTGATGATGCAAAGCTACATGAAATTGATGTTTCACCAGTTGTCAATTAAACAGCATGTGATTTTGCATTTTGAATTGTGTATTCTACAACATTTTCTCAGACATTGAAAAGAACACAAGCATGTGCTACCATGAGGCGAGGCTACATACCGCCTGGCAATCGGTCAATGTCTATATGTACTGTCTAACATAACAAAGACTACATATATTGGGTTTTGTAGATGATGTCTTTGGTGTCAAAACAATCATAGCATTTTGTTGTCTGCTTTTTCTAGGCAATGTATAAAACACACAAGTTTGAGAAATGATTTAAAGACATATACAGTGACCGGACATAACAAGATAAATACCAGTTTTTCGTTCATATACTCAAGAAAACAATTTTAATCATTTCCATCAAGTTTCGAGCAATTTGGTTTAAAATTGTTAACGCTATCATATTGCACTGAAATAATAGAAATGATATACTGTATTGATTGTTTTATTATGTTTCACTGTATTCTGTACAGACTGATGTGATCATTCCATATTTACATCTCCTTACTTATTTAGTTTAGCAAATCCTGTTCCAGATATCTTTAACCTTTAATCTTTAACCTTTGAATACGGATGTTATTTAATATTATGATATTTGATACTTAGTTGTACAGATTAAATATTATCAGGAATGGCCGTCCACCTTTTTATTTATCAGATATATCTGTTGGCTTCATTTGTTGTCAAACATCATCATTTCACAATCTGACGATTTAAGATTTCTTTTGAGCATTCCTTCAACATCTTCTCAAATGGATATAAAGAAAGCATGTGTTTATTTATATAGCTGACAAACGCCTTTATGATACTGTCGTTTAACACGGAAACATTTATATATCTCAGATGTGTGTTTATAAATTATATCACATGGAAAAGTAGTTAAGTTAGTTATATTAAACAGAAAAGCTGATCTCCAAGAAGCCTGAAATTTGTGAGATTAGAAGCATTAAGTGAGGGAGTATATGAGAGAGTGCCTGGGATACACGTATCTGGCACGGAGCCGACCAACTTTCCAGGTAGTTTAGTGCTGTTATAAACATTTCAGGTGTGTAACAATGAGCTGAACCCTGTAACTATTTTTGTATCATCATCCTCACCTTTATAACCTTCAGCTGTATACCTCATGTAGCTCAATAGTTCAGTTTTACACCAACATTTCCTGTCTCTTTTGTACACTCTAATTTCCTTTAACAGTCTGCATTACATAAGATTTCAGCATGTTCAGAATTTAAGAGATCTGTAATCAGCTATTAACTTGCATAATTTTGATGATCCTTTATTTGATGATTTCTTTGTATTTACCATGGCGACAAAAAATACTTTAAAATCACTATCACACAATACACTAGTTAACATCTAAATGATATTGGGTAATCAAATGAGTTTGATAAACAGTTACCAAGAAAAGGCTGGGAAACAATGAAACATAATGCAATACTAATCTATCATTTCCATACCTGAAGTTTATATGAACCAATTCAAGGCGAGATTTTAAGGGAATATTTTATATCAGGATTATATCATTCTCAGACGCATTTGGGCTCTTTATATATTTTGAATAGCACATTATACATTTGAAGATACCAATTGTTTAACATGTCTCATCAATGTCTTTTACTGCTTTATTGGACTTCTGAAACCTACTGTAAATTCTTAAATTGATTAACCATAAAAGGGAATGCTGAAATATATAATAATTATTGCCATCTTGTGTACAATACTGAAATGGATTATTGTCAAAAAAAAGAGCTTAATACAAAAACTTCACTTCGACAACTCAATCTTCATGATAATGGTTATTATATCCCTGGGTACCACTTTTCTTTTCTTGACATTATTCACTTGTGTCTGCAGATATCTGCCATTGTCTGATTATTACCACCTTGCCATGCTGAAATGCTTTATTGTCGTTATGTTCCAGTTCTATACAGGTATGGCACCAACTCAGTACTCTAAGACAGTTGTTCTGAGCTCTCATGGTCCTGACATATGTACACCACATACCTACATATACTGGTAGTCCTACCCAAAAGAATATATGTACAGAGCTCCTCTCAACCTTGATCTTTATATACACACCAACAATAAATGCCAAAGCCTCTACCTATAATCAAAAGTCAATGCAGTAACTGTGGAAGCCTCGCCAGCCTCAGAATCCTACAGTTTGAATCACTTGGGAATACAGAATCGCTATTCCACTCAATTATAATTAAACTCTGTAGGAGACTTCCTTGTTAAAACAGAACGTCTTAAGAAATGTGATATTTAAATTTGAAATATATTCACATTGCTCAAAGTTTTTATGACCCAACCTTCATGATCCATACCATACCGTTTTGTCGACTCCCAGTTTGGAAGTGTGACTGTTGTCTGTATCAGCATATCCAACCATTGACTTATGTGTAATATAATATGTTTCAATACATCAAACAGGATGGATACCATAAATATTGATCAATATGGACAGACAAAGTCATCGACCTTACTGAAGGTTTTTGACCAAGGTCATGATGACCTTCATTTTATAACTATAGATCAAGTAAACTAATTGGTTCATGACACAATCAATATTTCATTGATTCAACAAACAAATTTAATAATGATATGTTAATCCATTAAGTCATGTTTTACAGCTGTTCATTTTAATGGTTCCCAAAACATATGTACATACTAGGTGTCATGTCATTATTTATGATAATTCTCTAAGTATCTAATGACAGAGAGGAATTAAAGCTAGCTTTGAGATTTAATGAAGTAATGTAAATTAAATGTTAGAGGTCAAACAAGACTAAAGGTGAAATATACAATAACTGTCACATTAATGTCATCCTCAGGTTATGGAAGACAAGGAATCAAACGATGGAGACAACCAGTGGTGGAAATTAACTTATATCAGTCACTTCCTACCTGAACATTCTTCATACAGTACACTGAGTTAATCTCCCATTATGTACATCAAGTAAATTAAATTTCAACTCATCCACCCCCACCCCCCCACCCCATCATGTAGTTACTGCTAATTCTGCAGCAAAATGTGTAACAGACAGTTGTCCACAGAAATACAGAATGGTAATAATAATTAATAACTAATAGT
This sequence comes from Argopecten irradians, assembly GCF_041381155.1. Classification (NCBI taxonomy): domain Eukaryota; kingdom Metazoa; phylum Mollusca; class Bivalvia; order Pectinida; family Pectinidae; genus Argopecten; species Argopecten irradians. Next base: position 11,039,886 of record NC_091140.1, on the reverse strand, counting down.
TATACACAGACATTAAAACTCACCAACAACAACAAAATTAATGGAGTTCATCACTAAATCTCCATTATTATTACTGTGATCCAGAAGGAACCAACAGCCTTGTTTACTGTGGATCGGGTGTTTACTACATATGATCCCGTACAGCCCACTGCATGTATAGTTGGTTATTTTTGTAATTTCGCAGGACATGCATTGCCGTAATTACAAATTTTGATCTGCTAAACATTATGATGTGCTTGAATCATATATACTTTTAAATCCACTTTGAAAAAATGTAAAACCGTTAAAATATTTAATGTTCTTGTTTTCAGACCAAAATTTGCGAACATTTTAATACGTAAAAAAAAAACCCAGCTTTACGCTAATTTGAAGAAACCAGTGAGTACACCAAGTACATCAAAGTTCACCCAAATACTTATAAGTACACTGATAGTGTAATTTTATAATCATTCTAGCCTCACCGACTTTGAGCTTGCCAGACTTGACTATGAATGAAAATTAACACAGAGCTGATTTGGCTTTCACAGCATTAAGGTATTCAAGGTAGTTACATTTAAACCACTATAGGGAACTACTAGCACTTAATTAAATCATAGTTAATTGTAATGTTTCTATGGCAACATCTGTTGATTGCATTATTGCTGTCAAACAATGGAATTCGTCCAGAAATGAACAGAGAATTATCAGTCACATAATATCTGTGCCGAACTCATAGGTGTCAAGTTAAACCTGCACAGGTATATAATGATGCATAGTAACTGTATAGCAACAATATTATAACCTAGCAAACAGCTTGCAACCTTCAAATATAGATATATGAAATTAAAGAAGGGAAACTTCAAATTGATCATGAATTCATAATTAACACTAAACATTTAAATTTTATTGAAAGTACCTTGCATCAAATATATTGTTAGTCTATCTGAAATTATATCAGAATGCTGTCAATTAAACAAACAATTACTGCCTTTATTTTGTTATTATAAGATTTGCATTCCTGTAGTATGGTAGATTATACAACCTATATTTAACTTCTATATGTAATCAGCTTTTAAAGAAAAGATTAAAATACCTGATGACAGACATGACAAATGACTGACTACAACAACAAATGCCAGAGTGGGATGTAGTTAACACTAAGATAAGAAATGTTCTTAAATAAGAGTTGAAATTCTGCCTCCTTCTCAGAACCAGTGCATGATGCCTATAGAAATAATATATTTTTCTTATAAATTTCAGCTATTTGCCTAGTGGCGGTATCAGATTTGATAAGAAATGATAAGGAGAAGAAGTATGTGTATGACAGTAGTATGAACACCATGTAGATCAGATTGTCCTATCACATATCTCTATCTAGTTAGCCCTTCACACCCTGTCTGACAGATGTTGACCTCCAGGACTGACCATGAAGGCTCCAGCTGATTTCTATCTTACTTAGTTCCATCTGGTCACAGTCTGGCCATAAGGTCTACCAGTGCATATTTGCAACCATGCAGTGATATTAAAATCGTCAATGAAATTTTGGTTGATATTTTTTGTTTAATTCTAATTTTTAACTAGGGGGACACATATAGCAACTTAGCGTATGGTGACGAGTCTAGGGAAATGGTATGCCTTCTTAATTTAGATCACCTTGTGAGTCCTATGGTTTAGGTGTTAACTATATCTGTTACTGGTAAGTCCTATGGTTTAGGTGTTAACTGTATATGTTACAGTGCTTGGTAGTTTGACTCACAGGTGCATTGTGTTATCAGTACCACTTGTTTGATAGTTCAAAGCTGCATGCGTTGTCTCAGGTTTTGGTGTGTTCTTTAAGCGTCAAGGCATATGCTGTTATCTTTGATAGTTCAAGGCTGCATGTTGTTGTGAACTTGGTGGTGTCTTTGCATGGGTGCATGGTGTTATTGGTTTTGGTGGCTTAATGATAGTCCAGTTTGCAATTATGTTGATGGTTTTATGGTTTTGATAGTTCAACGGTGCATGGTGCAATTTGCTATAGTGTACATGTTCAATAGTCCAAGTTGATGGCAATATTGAAGGTGATCCTCTGAGTTATATTTGGTAGCCTAAGGACTGTCTTTACATATATAATTGTCCTGGGAGTAGCGTATTGCTATGAACAGTTTTGTTCTTAATGGGTTGTGCAGCTGTTGACCTAAGAATGGGGATAGAAGTGTATGTAGTGGTATGTATTGGTGGGTCGTAAATTATGACCAAAGGGTAGCAGTCATGCTGTTGGCCCTATCTCAGTCAGGGTGTATAGTTTATTTGTACTGCAATATGTAACAAGGAATTTGTCATATTGCATGGCTATATTCAAAGGTTGGGCTGTTGGTGACCTTGGCCTGGTAGCTTGGTATAGTGACATCGTTTTTAACACTACATGTATACTGCAGTAAGTAGCCCTGTAGTTTGCCCTAGTGAAGGCCATGACCAATGTACCATTAACTCATGTGCTTGATACTTGGAGATGGACTTGCTAGTAGTAACTGTCTGCAGGATGCCCTAGTAGAATGGGTCTGAAAGGCAGGGTTAAAGGTGGTTCTGGGGCAAGAGTGATACAAAAAAAATATACTGACAGTTCTGTCTGTAGACCACTCAAGGGACCAAGAAAAGTGGTCTTTATAGCCAGGTTGTCTTCCTACACAAGCCAAATTATGTTGAAATTGTAAGTTTTGGACCCTGAGAAAGAGGTCTTATTAAGCAAGTGACCTTAATTATACAGAGGTGTTTACTTAACTGTACCCTGCATGTCATCGTAAGGTTTAGTTGTCTGTTTGATAGCCATTTACTTATTTATAACAGAAATCAATGAGAAAACATATGTCCCGTGTATGGCTATAGTAAACATGTAACTCTATTTAGCTAGTACATGTAATGTACAGGGTTACTGTTCTGTACACATTATCATAGATCAGGGGATTTAAATGGATTTGTCCTTTTCAACAAAGTCCTAAAATCTTTCATATAATAATTAACCCAAAGAACTGGTGATAATCTAGAACTGCTGGAAATCTTGCAAAAAAAGCAGGTCTGCTTTATAATATGAACTAGTTTGTATGGTACAAAACAAGAAAATTATATATATGTATAAATCAATGGAAAATAGTCTTAACTGATGATGTGTTATTCTGCATGTTTACATGCAGTATTTGATTGATTAATTTTTGAAACACAAAAAATGAATAGAATTACTATCAAGGAGAATATGAAATCCTTCTCTAAATGTATATACAGACTGCCATAACTCATAAGATGTGTACCTGTGCTCACATTTAATTACAGGATAGTTTTGGCAGGTGGTGCATGCTTATATGATATAATAATTTACCTTGAGTTTGGAGTTTTGTTCACACCTGTATACACTTTAGGTACAAAGTACGGGATATTGCATCAAACCAAACATTTATTAAATTTTTGATCAAAAGATAAATGATCCAAGTTAACATATGAGATATATGAGTCGTGCCTGTCAATCACATTATGAAGTATATGTGGGTATGTATATGTAATACACATATCGGCCTTGTGTAAGGTTAATAGCCAAGTCTTTTGTTACACAGTGTGTACCTAATACACAATAGGACTTTAGTCAATGACAGAATTAACTTGTTTACGTTTTGAATTCTTACCCTTCCTCACTTTACACAATAACAAACCTTAAATGGACAGATCATATGACTTTACGAAAAACATAAGTTCTTTTAAGTGCACTTATGCTCAACTTTCTATTAGCTACGTCATTTAGTAAGAAGTCTGCAAATCATACCATACAAAATACATCAAATCAATAAAAAAATAGCGAGGCATTTTGTACATCAATAAATCTTAACAAAAACACTATTTTGCATTTTTTTTCTCTCTCTTTACCCTAAAAAATTTGACCCCTACAAGTAAAATTGCAAAAAATTTGAAAATCATGCCACAGTTTTACAGGATACCAAAATCAATTTAAAAAGCAAAAATTATAAAATAAATTACATCATCAATTACATGAATATGTACAATGATTAAGGAAGGCCTGAAGAAATAATTACTATATTATATTCTATATAGAATGCTAACTTACCCCAAACTTCCCGTGTTGTTACATATGTATTTGAGTGATTTGTATCAAGCGTAGATATATAAATACAGTACGACCATGCTCTACTATATATTTATACCATATGATCATTGTAGCATGTAATTTTGATATTTTGCCCCTGTTAAGAATCACAGCCTCAAGATAAATTTGGTCAATGAGACCAACAGTCTGTTGTATTGACTGGACTGGTTCCAGTAACTTTCAGCCAATCGTGAAGAAGATAAGTCAAGCTCTCCATATATGTCTATAATGGGTGTGAATGTAATAGCCTATGAGATCGCAAATTTGATAGGCGTGACATGGAGAAAAACAAACGCATAAAGGCCGTCATACAAATGAAAACAGCTATTTACATATAGACACCTGTGTATAGAAGTACCATTGGAGTCCACATACATATTCATATTGATATTAGCAGCTATCAGCCATACATAACAAAATTTGTATTGTGAAAATCAAGGTTTTTCAACACTGAAAATTGATATTTTCTATTGTTAGACATATTTGTTAAAAAATATTTCTTTAAAACATGGTGACTAAAAATAAATTTTAAGCATCTGTTTTAATTTTCAACTCTTTCTATACAATATTGCTAGAAAATTTGACCTTGATACCCGATTTCAATCCATATCATGTAAAGATGTTGTAGAAGCTATAGGCCTAGGGGCATATGAACTTATAATACATGTGACAGGAACAGATCTAGAACAAACAGGTATAAATGGTCAAAGCTTCAAGTTCACAGGAACAAACAGTCAGGTGGCCTTGCTATGTAACAGATAGCTCCTACAGACCTTTATTTGTCATTAACAGATAGGGAAATTAGTAAATACTGCAAACAATAGAAGTATTGATTTACAGACAACGGTGCTAATATGTGAGTCCTCTCTACAAATATTCCCAATATCCTGGTAAACTTATTAATAAAGATGAAGATCAATGGATCGGGATTTAAGCTTACTACCATTTTATAAGCTATTCTAATGAAATTAAAGTTGAAAGCAAATTATAAAAAATAATTAGTGATAACTATGGAAATTAATGTTTTTCACATTTGTATAAGGCTTCTTGATCAAAACTTTCTTTCTGCTTCAAAGAAAAAAAATAAACAAGAATGCTTAGAGACATTGCTTTTAAACCAAATTTCACAAAATGTGAATTATTTTTAGAAAGACAACACCAATGATTAGAAGACAATTGGGTGACACAAACTCCCTCGAGCAATCATACACCAAGCACGCACTGATGATGTAGTAGTAAGGGAAATAAAATATTGATTGGTGTGACTTAACCACCATGGCCACATTCAAATTGGGTTTCATGGATTTTATTCATGTGAGTGTAAATCACGTAATTTCTAATGAAGGTTGCATGACAATAGGTTTATATAATATATTATAGAAGTTACATATAAAAGGCCACTGCATGGATGCTCTTGAACAATCCTTGCAATAAGCATTTCAGGTTGTCTTTAACTATTTGTATTTCTTTGATTAATGTAGGTCAAAACCAAAATTATAGGTCACAGTTTCCTACTTTTGGTGCATGATACAACAGTAATTTTAGGTTAACTTTTACTTATAATCTATGACTGATACCTCGATATATATTTCAGAGTCAGTTAAGGCAGTCAACCAGATTTGCAACATGCTTCTCTTTATATAGCTATAGATCAAGGTCATATTTGGAACCTAGCAACTACTATATGAAATAATTGGCATTCCAAGTACAAACTAGTGATGTGAGAGATTTAATAATTAGTTTGGACTTTATGCCAACAGAATCAACCGACAGGGATATTACAATTGTAGTTAACCCTGTGTCCTGATGAGAACCTGGACAACAAAAACAGCCTCGGACTAATTATGTGACAATTACACATTTATAGTGGCCTATTTATGTATGGCTGTTTGACCAAAACATCCAAATAAATGTACAGCCAGAGAAATTGAACTAGCCTTCAACCGACTGAATGATGTACAGCCTTTATTGGAAGGTCGATGACCAGGCCAATGCACAAAACAAAGCTAAAGTTGGCATATTTGACACATTCTGTAGAGCTCTGATAAATGGCACAAGTAAGTGAAATCAAACCATGCACTTATATAAAATTCAAGTTAAAACTAAATTTCTAATATGACAGATTTGTATATTTCATACTTTTTCATCTTATTTGTGACTTTTTCCTTTTTGTTTTTCCCTTTTGTCCAATAAACATTTGAAACAAAAGTATTTGTGCATTGAATTGTGAATAAGGACAAACTTGAAATTTTGAAAGATATTATTTCTTGAATGTTTCAGTGTGACATTATTAGTTTAATTTTTATCTCTAAAACCAATTTTGGTCAATAAAACATATATATATTGGAATTCAAAATTGGAAGGAACACACTTCATTTGAGGGTCTCACTTTGAGGGTCAGAGTTCATGTGGAACAAAAGCCTGTTGCTATTATCTGGTCTAAAAAATGGCCATCTAGTTATCAAAGTGCTATGCTAACAAATAGGACACAAACATATTTATAATGGAACAAGTCATAATCATTAAACTAAAGAAACCTGAATCTATATATAGAACTAGGAAATGTATCTCTATGAGGAAGAATGCATAGTCTCCAAAGGTCTATAATTGACCTCAGAAATCTGTTACTTATCCAGAGATCTACACATCTAAATCTGTGATGTTGAATATCCATATCAAATTAACGCTTGTCTTAACCACTAGATCAAGGTCATGAGGCTTTGAAATTCTCAATTTACATGCAAATGTTACCTGTTCATGTAATTATGTATGGGTAAATGGGCGTTCTGCATCACGTACAGGTAACTGCTAGTTGTTACATTTTAAACTACATGTTATGTCCAAATTAATGAAGAAATTTTTTACCAGAAATGACATGGATGAAATACGAGGATTCACAACTACTCTGCCCACACACGTAAAACAATTGATTTTCAAGATTTTTATTAATCGATCCCAAAATGAAATTAAGAAAAGAATATTTATATAGTACACCAATTAGCCATCATTGATGTACTATATACTTGTAATTATTCTTCTCTTAATTTCATTCATGATGTGAAAGTTCATTTGTATAGTACTATAGTTTAAAAATTATATTTCAATACAATAGTACATTATTATGTATATAAACATATGTATATAAAAAAATGATAACAAAATCATTCAATTTCTGATATCCATGACTTGAGGTTATTAATGACGACAGTAAAGTGTACATTTAAATAAAGCATGGCCTGAACAGCCCAGATGGGTGAAAGTGTTTGCTATTTAGACATTTTTTTCTGTATTTCCTTATTTCTACTTAATTTTTCCACTCCATTTCAGGAATTGTATTTTCACTACACATATAGTAATATGTCTTAACTTTGTCCTTTAAACAAATAAATGTCATACTAATGGTGGTACTGGTATGTTATTTAAGACTTGCCTCTACAGTGTTTCAATTATCATAAAAAATTGTTTTATATTCGAGAGAAAAGAATTTATACCTAAGGGCGACTATACACAAAAATATAGATATAATCAGTTCAACAGACAAACAAAACATATTTATGATTGAGATATCCACAGAAGAGACAGACTTTCTAGAATATAATGAACAAAGATAATATCAGAAAATATAAAATGATGATGAAAGTTACTGAAAAGTGCTGCAGGAACTTGTCAGAAAAAAAAACAAATTAAGTTTGAAATGTTCTCCATTTCACATATGTTTATAGTACAAGGGGAAATATCATAGATACCAACAGGCCGCAAAAAACATAACCACCATTAGGACAAACACAAACCCAAAAAGGATGAATATCAGACAAAAATAAAAAGGACATTTATAACTAGACAAATAGAGATATTAATAATAGGATAAAAACAGACTCAGGCAATAGGATATAAACATTGGCAAAAGATTAAATAAAGGCTCTGGCAATAGAACAAATGCATATTCTGGCAATAGAACAAATACAGACTCTGGATATAAAACAAATACAGATTCTTTCAACGGAACAAATGCAGATTCTGGCAATAGAACAAATACAGACTCTGGCAATAGAACAAATACAGATTCTGGCAAAAGAACAAATACCGTTTCTGGATATAGAACAAATACCGTTTCTTGATATAGAACAAATACCGTTTCTGGATATACAACAAATACAGATTCTAGCAATGAAACAAATACAGATTCTGGATATAGAACAAATACAGACTCTGGGTATAGAACAAATACAGATTCTAGCAATGAAACAAATACAGATTCTGGGTAAAGAACAAATGTAAATTCTGGTATTAGAACAAATACCAATTCTGGCAATAAAACAAATACCGTTTCTGGATGTAGAACAAATACAGACTCTGGATATAGAACAAATACAGATTCTAGCAATGAAACACATATTCTGGATATAGAACAATACAGACTCTGGAAATAGAACAAATACAGATTCTAGCAATGAAACTAATACAGATTCTGAATATAGAACAATACAGATTCTGGATATAGAACAAATACAGATTCTAGCAATGAAACAAATACAGATTCTGGGTAAAGAACAAATGTAAATTCTGGTATTAGAACAAATACCAATTCTGGCAATAAAACAAATACCGTTTCTGGATGTAGAACAAATACAGACTCTGGATATAGAACAAATACAGATTCTAGCAATGAAACTAATACAGATTCTGAATATAGAACAATACATATTCTGGATATAGAACAAATACAGACTCTGGAAATAGAACAAATACAGATTCTAGCAATGAAACTAATACAGATTCTGAATATAGAACAATACAGATTCTGGATATAGAACAAATACAGACTCTGGAAATAAAACAAATACAGATTCTAGCAATGAAACTAATACAGATTCTGAGAAAAGGAGAAATTTAAATTCTGGAATTAGAACAAATACCAATTCTGGCATTAAAACAAATACAGAATCTGACATAGAACAAATACAGAATCTGACATAGAACAAATACAGATTCTGGCAACAGAACAAATACAGAATCTGGCAATAGAACAAATACAAAATCTGGCAATAGAACAAATACAGAATCTGGTAATAAATCAAATACAGATTCTGGGAAAAGAACAAATATACATTCTGGCATTAGAACAAATACACTGTACCAATTCTGGCAATAAAACAAAAACCAATTCTGGCAATAGAACAAATACAGACTCTGGATATAGAACAAATAAAGATTATGGCAGTAAGAACAAATACAGATTCTGGCAATAGAACAATTACAGATTCTGGCAAAATAACAAATACAGAGTATGGCTATAGAACAAATACAGAATTGAGCAATAGAACAAATACAGACTCTGGCAAAATACAAATACAGAATCTGGCAATAGAACAAGTACAGACTCTGGGAAAAGAATAAAAATATAAAATATAAATTCTAACAATAGAACAAATTTATATGATTCTGGCAATTTAATTAATGCTGATTCTGACAATTAGAACACATACAGGATATGAACAAATATATTCTGGCAATAGAGCATAATAGACTCTGGTTATAGAAAAATACGACTGCTTATGTAAGAAACTGGAATAAATACAAACTCTGTGCAAAAGGACTAATATACATAGGTCAAATACAGACAATTGAAATCAAACAAATATATGCTTATTGACTCCAACCATAGTCAGATATACCGACACCAACATGAAACATTACTGCAGAAAAGTGACTTCTATATTACCCAGGGACCCACAGAGCCTTGAATGTCGGGACAAATAAAGTCTTTTAGGAAGGTAAAGAAATATGGTAGCAGGAGAAAATGGATATGCAGTCAAACTCAGACAAATAAAGAATCAAAATTAATATATTAAAATTCCAACATGGCAATATCTAATTTAAATGAAACATCTACAAACAAGATGAGGAACTGATTTTTGTTCCTTTTGGGATCACTAGTTCTGGCTCAGTTAAAACTAATTCATCTTAACGTAAGGATATCATTAACTGTGGTCAGATTGATCCATATAGGAAAGTGTGGAGAACAGGGAAACTGTTCCTATCATCTGTTAAACATTCCACACATGTATAGACAATCTCCATATGAAACATACCATCCAATATTATCATGTCTGCAAAACTTTGATGAGGAAAGTAATAAAACCAGACCTTCTGTTAGATTTGAATTCCTGACATTACTCTTTCCACATTCCCTCATCAATCGCATATTAAAGTGTCGCTCCTATCTCTCACAGAAAACTACTATATTTTCTTAGCAATGGTTAGACTGCATTCCTCTTCAGACTTCTCTGCTGCCTCATGATAACAGCGCAGTATGCATTGCATCGATAACGTGCAACAGTTCATGTATAATACAACACAAATAGCCAAACCATAAAACAGTTTAAAATTGGCTCCATATTCCAATTTCAGCAATCAAATTTTTCCCTGTCATAGCATGGCTATAACAGAAACAGAAACCTTTCCTTAACAGAAATGCATTTAAATGCTGTTTTGTATAAATTGATAACTATTCAATATTCATTGAAAAGTATGCAGCTTAAAATGGGATTATAATGTTACCAGGAAAGAGCACAAAATCAACTCCATCCAATACATGTAGCCTAATTTATAAGTAAATGTGGTATTTGTATTACAGGAAGATTTCCATGTAAGTACAACTAAAATTATAGTCTCTAGAATATTAAAAACATCACTAAAATTTGGTTTGTTAATATTGTTGTCTCTGCAACATGTCTGTTTCTAAGTTTCAACTAAGGGAAATAATCGAGTAATAAAATTCTGCTGAGAAAAAAACTTTAGTAGCCAGTCTAACTAAACCTTACAACATGTTTTTTTTCATACAGTGAACATTGACATGACAGTTTGAGTTCGGTGAGAACACTGTGATAAACATTTTCTCTGATACTGTAGAGACATCAACACGGCAATACTTCTTTGTCTGCAAAAGACAATCATATTCTGTATGTATTAGTCAACTCCTCTGGGGTATAATGGTTGTACAGTAAGATATCTATATAATAACCAATACTTATAAGTTTCCATAACACCGGCAAAAAAGTGATAGTCACTAAATATTGAAAATACCATTCTTGGTTTTAAGAATGTTCAAGGATCATTACCACAAAACCTGAAACTGCATGAGATAAAAAAAACCCACTTTGAAGTCAATGCTTTTGATTTTTGCTCATGTAACCAGATCTACAAATAGATAGGCATCAAAGTGGTTAGACCTTAAAAATATATAGATGGGTGTAACTTAGGTCAATAATATACCTCAAAGAGTAAATCTTAAAAACTCCTTCGTAACTTTTACACTTCTCTCCAAAAATAGATGATTATCTCAATCAGTCCATCAATCAATGTTTTTTCCATTTGGAATTCCATGGAGGAACCAAAAATAACTGAGGAGGGGCCCAAACCAGGAATGTAATCTGTGAGGGGATATTTATGTAGATAGAGAGGGGATATTTTATGTGGGAGATAAGATTATCTATAATGTCGGTCCTGTTACAGCATCAACACCACAAACATGCACAATATCCTTAACATTATCAGACTTATCAGCTAATTCAAATTAACTTTGAGTTATATTACTGAACACGACACCAAAAATTATCAGGTTCTACAATTATACATCATCATTCAGTACCAGCCACCTATACTGCACATATGTCAATATATAATCTTAATGATAAGAAATTGATTCCATCTTCTCTCATTTGATCTTTAACCTATAACCTGGTTAGTCTCAATCATTTTCAATTTCATCCTGATCTCCTTTTTAATATTGTTTTACAAAATACTAATTTTGATCCTTGCATTTATATTAAAACCTGTTCAAATGAAATGTTTGTTACTTTAAATTGGTTTTGATTGATAGTATTATTGGTCCCTTTAATATTGTTTTACAAAATACTAATTTTGATCCTTGCAAAATTATATTGTTTGTTTGTTTGTTTGTTTGAGTTTTACGGCCCATCGACAACTAAGGTCATTTAGGGCCAAACTACAAGTCATGCATTAATATCAGGATAAAAGTTCAGGGTAAGAAAAAGCAAGTAAGGACTAAAACACAGATTGTAAACGTTAATTTGATAAAAAAAGGTTTGTATGGGATAAAATAAATTTGGCTAAAACACATGAGAAAACTCATGCACAATGTAAGCAAAATTATATCAAAACCTGTTCAAATAAAATGTTTGTTACTTAATTGGTTTTAATTGATAGTAATATTGGTCCCTTTAATATTGTTTTACAAAATACTAATTTTGATCCTTGCAAAATTTGATCAAAACCTGTTCAAATGAAATGTTTGTTACTTAATTGGTCTTAATTGATATTAATTTTGGTCCCTTTAATATTGTTTTACAAAATACTAATTTTGATCCTTGCATTTAGATCAAAACCTGTTCAAATGAAGTGTTTGTTACTTAATTGGTCTTAATTGATAGTAATTTTGGTCCCTTTAATATTGTTTTACAAAATACTAATTTTGATCCTTGCATTTAGATCAAAACCTGTTCAAATGAAGTGTTTGTTACTTAATTGGTCTTAATTGATAGTAATTTTGGTCCCTTTAATATTGTTTTACAAAATACTAATTTTGATCCTTGCATTTAGAAAAAAACCTGTGCAGATGAAGTGTTTGTTACTTAATTGGTCTTAATTGATAGTAATTTTGGTCTGTTTATTTGATCCTGAACATGCTCAAATCCATTGATTTGTTCAACTCTGCACATCCGTCTTTTCTTGGAGAATATTTGTTGACGGTTACATTGCATGAGGGTCTGTCATTTGTTTTCTGATCTTGAAAACAGGAATTATTTCTGGCTACTGAAAAGTGAAGCATTCATATGTGAAAGTTTCCCATGATATAAAATTGACAGTGACCATGGCTGATGGTTTCAGAAGGTGCTAGAAGATTATATCTTCTCTTTTTTTCTCTCATGAAAATCAACAGGTAGTTTATTAACCCAAAATGTTCTTGCATATTCTTTACCTGCATGTTTAAATTGCTTCAAGTCTACAAATATCTTCCAACATTTGTTGTGATATTTAATTCCCACTTACACACCATGTATTAATTGATTATGTTTTATGTTATCTTTGCAACCAAGTATATGATTCAATAGAATAATTAGTTATTATTCATATTGCAGTGGATTAATTGTAATTTTACAATATAAATTACACTGCAATAATTTCCTTATCGCACACTGCATGTATAGCAATGTGTTATATCACTGAGTCACTTTACTAGCTATATAATAAATCACACCATATTATACAGTACTGCTGAGTTCTGCTATATCCAATATGTTTTAGCGCAGAGGATAGGTACATTGTTTGTCAGGGGAGGGGGGAATCCACACATGTATGTCATGTTATTATGACCGGCCCTCGTGGCTGGTCATAGCACTTGCATAATCATACATAATGATTATGCTTAGTTTACACTAAAAATATAATGTCCAATCCGTACTGCCAGTTCCTCATATTTATTACATAGGGTTCCACAATTTTACATCATCAGCATCTCACATTCACCAATTGCACTCCATGTTTATATATATATATTCCAATGGTCTTACTATAACCTTTTGTCACTTCTAGAACTTCTCAAACTACTAGTCTCTCTGGAACTGTATTTTGGGCTCTAAGACCTTACTATACAAGTCCCTGCAACACCTGGTAGAAGACACCCTAATCAGACTCCCTAAGGATCTCTAGGTTTTGCCTGACAGGCCTAGTCTGTGTTTCTGATACATCTTTATCCTAATATATTAATGAAACCATACAGTACACAACCAATATAAAGGTTGCAAATTAAAGATAACTTTATCTTCTTTCTTATGATGTAGAAAATATATAGAACTATTATTAATTACAAATGTTACATTAGAAATACTGACTTTCACACACTAAACATTACTGTAAAAGCTATACAGCTTCCAAACTATACTGCCTATAGAATTGTAACTCAGTATATCAATAATACACATCTTGCTGTATCCAATGCTTAGTAAATTACATTATTCACTATTATAATTCTTTACTTATTACTTGTTTTAAATATAAAACAAACACATTTATTTTAGCTCTTACTGAGACCTGCTATCATGTGGTCACCACGGGGGTCAACCCTTCCCTTCAGCCAGGGGTACTGACTCAGCATGGTCCCTCTATCCTGACACTACACAGTGGACAGTCTAACTCTCTTATCTATATGTATAGATATAATTACTGTGTCTAATTTAACCTAATGCTATCTGTCATATACGCCCTTACACCATTTAAATTTGTTCCACAAATTTGCTTTATATGTACATAATATTTGTAAAATATCATTTCTATTTTATCTGTTTCTCACTCTTGCATTCCAATTCTCAACATAATATATAATCATGTATAATAATTTCATAAGTATATTGTATAGACATGCAAAAATTAACTCATTTTGCTTGGTGACAGTTTGTTTTCCATGAGCTGTAGAACGTTCGATAAAAATGCTCAATTTAATATATATTCTAGTGCTGTATTACTGAAACTGTCCGTGTTTTTTTTTTTTAGCACTATATATATTCACTTTTGTCCATACATTGACATATTCACAACCACTTCAATTCCACGATTGAAAATATAGCGTTTAAGCTCACATTTGAAACTGTTCATGTTTCATATCATTGAGTAACAACAAATTGCACACAAATTGTAGGTTCCATGCAACGTTCTTAAACAAAATAGATTTTGAGTGATAGAACAAAAAGATAGGACAAGTCCTAAATCATCCCAGCACTGAGAGTAAGTGTTCATCTATCTATTGAATAAAACGTTACAATACAGCTATTTATACTGAATTCTTCCCAAAGCTGTTTGGCTTTCCAGAACAATACTAACTGGTGTTCTTATAACTATTTCTCTATAGCTATATACATTGTATACATGTATCCTACATGCCTCAGTACCACATATTCCTGTGTACTACTTATATCTCCAAGACTTATTATATCCCATGAACATAACTGAGGTGATTACTCAAACTTTGTTCTATTACTTATTTCTACCGGTAGTTTTATATTTAAGTATTAACCCTTCCAGTACCCTTCTGTACCTAGGTTAGCGGATACTCTCTGTACCCTCAGACACACCTGTACCTGGATATGTCCCTGAACGGTTTGAGTATTTATATCAGCACAATTATACAATACATTTGATATGTAATATTCAAAGGGATTTTACTATCGTATTCCCAACAAAATAAACCTATAACTAAAGCAGGGCTCAAAATACTAAAATCCTAACAGTTAAAAAAAACAAATGTTACCCCAAAGTTTCCGAATATTTTGCGCACAAATTTCGTAAATAATTCTGAAACTGCTAGAAATCCTAGAACTCAAGTTGCTAAAGCTCAAGATCTATCAGTATGAGAAAAGGATATAAAGTCTATTTAGTACTTTCTGGTGCCCATATATACCTATATGCATATATTTTATACCTACATACTCTTCTTTATACCACTATCTTACATGTTTGAGTGTCAATTATACGCTACATCAAAACAATAATAATCATACAATACTAGAGGAATGGCATTTTTCTAATTTTTTTTTTTTTACTACTCTATATATACACTACAACTTCTTTTTATTCCTATTCTTTTTCTTCATTGTACCTCTCTGAGTCTTTTGAATATGGAACTCTCTGATCAAGTGAGGATGTAAAGCCTCTTCTTTTACCCAAGAAGTTTCTCTTTGTTCCTTCCATTTGACTCGGTACCATTTCACCTT
The DNA here is from genome assembly GCF_041381155.1 of Argopecten irradians. Classification (NCBI taxonomy): domain Eukaryota; kingdom Metazoa; phylum Mollusca; class Bivalvia; order Pectinida; family Pectinidae; genus Argopecten; species Argopecten irradians. Next base: position 11,023,989 of record NC_091140.1, on the reverse strand, counting down.
GTTACTTGGTTTACAGCATATAATTCTGTCAACAGTCAGGCTATTACTGGCACTGTCTCCAGATTTCTGCTGAGTAACAATAGGTCTATTTGTACTGTCTGTATCATCCAAACCTTGACTACTCTGACTAGCATCATTGGTAGCATTTACCTCTTGATCAGACTCAACATCCGAGTCATCAATTAACTCAGGGTTAGCATCTTGATTTTCATCTGATCCTTCAGGAGGATTGGTAGGTCTCAGCTCTGGACTGATATACCTTTTCAGTCTGTTTGCATGCACAAGTGACTTTACCACTTTATGTGTCTGACAGTTCCTGATTTTAAACCTATGGTTGTCCATGGCATTTGTAATGTAAAATGGGCCCACCCATTTCTGGCATAATTTTGGTGACAACCCAATAGGAACTCGTTTACAGTGCAACCAAACTCTTTCTCCTATTCTGAAATCAGGGTTTTTGGCATTTTTGTCATGCTGCTTCTTATATTTAGCCTGAGCTTTCCTGACATTATCTTTAGCTAGCTGCCTAAATGTCTCGTGGTTTTCTATTATTTTGGCTAGATGTGATTCTGCTGATTTACCCACTGTGGTAGTAGGCGTCAAGACCGTATCTATCGGCAACCGACACTCTCTTCCAAACAATAGAAAATAGGGCGAAAATTGCGTTGACTGTGTCGAAGGCACTGCCCTATAGCTCAACATGATGCTAGGTAAAATGTCATGCCAGTTTGACTGCTTCTCATTACAGTAACTTCTGAGACTAGTTGCTATGCTGTCATTCATGCGTTCACATGTCGCATTTGTCTGCGGATGGTATGACGAAGTTTGAATCTTGGTGATATCAAAGATCTTACATAACTCCTTTACAAGGATTGACACAAAGTTTTGACCTCTATCTGTCAAAATAGACTCTGGTGCTCCATACCTGCATATGAATTCATTGTATAGAACTCTAGCAATCTCAGCTGCCTCATATGAGACAAGTGGAAAAGCTTCACACCATTTAGAAAATGAATCCACTATAAGTAAGATATATCTATGACCTTGTGTTGTTTTGGGTAAAGGTCCCAATATGTCCATGTGTATACGACTAAATACATCTTCGACTGGAAGAGGTTTTAGAGGCGCAAGAACTTTGATGTGTATCTCGCTTTGCCCTAGCACAAGCCTCACATGACTTACAATAGTACTGGATATCTTGAAACATTTTATACCAGAAGTACTTTAGTCTGATACTGTGATATGTGCGCTCAATGCCTTGATGACCTGCTGTCAATGCATCATGATAACTGAGAAGAACATCATTCTGTAGTGATTTTGGGACTACCAGTTGTTTGATAACTCTTTCACTTTTCAACCCTTTACCTCTTGGATAATACAGATGATACAGTACACCATTATCCATCAAGAAATCATTGGATTCTACTACTATGGTATGGGCTAACTTTTTGTCTTCAGGCAATGTTCTACACTGAAGATAATCCATCATAGGCTTCAGTTTAGGATCTTTGATCTGAATATCCCTCATTTCCTCAGAACTCATTGCTGAAACTGACTTTTCTGCCCCTGCAAAATTGTCATCATTAGTATCTGAGAGTACCTTTTCTTTAACCACACTTGATTTTATTGAAGCACAAGTTGGAACACTTTCAGGCCAATGTAATGTGTATTCCATGCTAGACGAAGGGTTTCTACTGATTGATGCTACAACTACCTCATGCACTTTGTCATTCTGATCTTTCTCTTCAGGATAATCTCGACGAGACAGACTGTCAGCATTAGAATGCTGTTTACCTGCTTTATGTTCTACGACAAAGTTGTACCCCTGCAACAACAATGCCCATCTAGCTATTCTACCTGCTTTTTGCTTACTATTCTGAATAGTTTTAATAGCCATATGATCAGTATATACCACAAACTTTTTAGAAGCTAAGTACACATGGTAGTACCTGATACCTTCCACTAAAGCAAGACCTTCCAAGTCTGTGATACCCCAATTCTTTTCAGCTTTACGTAAGGCTCTGCCACCATACGCTACAACTCTTTCTTTTCCATTACTGTCTTTTTGACCAAGTACATACCCTATAGCTTTGGTTGACGCATCTGTATAGAGAATAAACTCTTTGTCAAAATCGGGATACACCAGTATAGGTGCAGTTGTCAAACTTGTTTTGAGCAGTTCAAAAGCTGACTTGCACTCCTCTGACCATTTGAATTCAACCTCTGATTTTAGAAGTTCATTAAGGGGAGCTGCTATTGCAGCAAAACCTTTGACAAACCGGCGGTAGTAGTTACATAACCCTAAAAATGCCCGAACATCATGTTGTGATCTTGGGACAGGGTATTCTGTTACTGCCTTTATTTTCTCTGGATTGACACTGATGCCATTTGTTGAGAAAATATGGCCGAGGTATTTGACACTAGACACCGCAAAATTACACTTAGCTGGTTTGAGCCGCAGGTTTGCACTGCGTAATCTGTCAAAGACCTGACTTAAATGGTCAAGATGTTCTTCAAATGTTGAAGAAAACACTAGAATGTCATCTATATAGACAAGTGCAAACTTGTAGCTAAGGTCTCTTAAAACTTCAGTCATGACCATTGAAAATGCTGTAGGTGAATTTGACAGACCAAATGGTAGCTTTTTAAACTGATAAACACCTTCATGTGTTACGAATCCTGTTTTTGGTTTTGATTCTTCTGAAATAGGAATTTGCCAAAAACCTGCCCTTCAGTCAAGACTAGAATAAAATTTTGCTTTGGCCTGGCCAATGGTATCAGATATGTCCTCAAAGCGAGGTATGGGGAAACTTATTGGTTTTGTCACCTGATTTACCTTTCGGTAATCAATAGCAAATCTATATTCACCACTTGCTTTCTTAACCAGGACAACCGGACTTTGCCAAGGTGTATTAGCTTCCTCAATGATGTCATTGTCTAACATCTCTTTAGTCTGATTCTCTATCTCCCTTTTTGCACCAGGTGAAGTTCGGTAAAATCTTTGTTTGATAGGTTTAGCTTCACCTGTGTCTATCTCGTGAAAGTAGAGGTTTGTGGTACCTAACTCACTCATGTCTTTTGCAAATACATCTCTATTTTTCCCTAGAAAACTGAGAAGTTTATTTTTCTGTTCTGTTGTTAGGTCAGAGTTTTCTATAGAGATGCCTATGTCTTTAGCTTTTTGTACATTTGCACTATCTGTGTTGTTTGTCTTTGTACTAATGCTAGACACTGGGGTTACTTTGTTACTGCCATCCTGTAAGGGGAGATCATCAAAAATTTGATTTTGTTCTATCTGTTTTACCATGGCAATAGGTTGTTTAGCTTTTAGTTCAACCATCTTATTTGTTGGGTTTAACACTTGGTAAACTGTACTATTCTTCTTAACAGTAGAAACTGACCTAGCACCCATGATGTGTAACTTTGATGGTAAACTTGACAAAGGTTCTAAAAGATTGATTCCTGTACAATTCTTACTTGTTGTGACCTTAATAGTACTAACTGACCTGGGAGATATATTGATGTTATTTAGTACTCTGGCTAGGTTTGATTTTTCCTGACTAGGTTGTAAAAATCCCACAACAGCTATCCCTCCTTCTAATTCTAGACATCCCTTTCCACAATCTATTTTAGCATTATGAGTTTTCAGGAAATCAGTGCCTAAAATCATGGGAAAACTAAGATTCTCAACTATCTGGAATTTTTGACACATTGTCAGATGACCAATGGCTATGGGTATAGTTATCTGCCCCTTGATTACAATATCACTGCCATCTGCACTATGCAACCATTTGAGCTCTGACTTTTCCAAGTTTTCTATGCCTAGTCCTGATTTACATAAAACACTAGCCCCTATACATGACACTCCCTGGGCTCCAGTATCTACTAAGGCTGAACATACCTGATTGCCTACCCTGACACTCACTAAATATTTATCTAGGGGAAATTCTTGTCTTTTTGATTCCGGTTTCGGACTACTTCCCACTTTTTGTTCCTGCCTATCCCTAAAGATTTTCTTTGGGACAGGCGCGCACCCCTATTTTTGATTTTTGGCGGCCCTACAAATTGCCTTAATGTGGCCGACTTTCTGACAATGAAAACATTTAGCATTTCGGAACCTACAATCACGTGCAACATGCTGGTACTCACCACAATGTCTGCATTGTATGCCACTTGGATTGCCTCTCTTTTGCTGGTTCCTCTGGATCCATTTGGAATTGGATTGTCCAGTCTTTACTATGTTGACATGAGTACTCGCACTACTTGTTTGTTTTCGGAGTTCCTCCAGCTCCTGTTGTAAGGCAGCTACCTTATTAAACAGTTCTGTGTTGTTGGTACCCTCCTGCTCCATTGACTCAAACATTTTCCCATATTTCACTATTTCCTTCAGGGACTGTGCTTCCTTACTCAATACAAATTTCCTAATGTCAGGACACAGACCATTTACCACCACATCTTTAATCTCCTCCTGACTGCGGCCAAGTTCTGCTCCTAAAGTTTGTACCTTTTCAATATATGAGATTACATCACTTCCATCTTCTTGTACACTGGCAAGAAATTGTCTAATTAATTTAGGCCGAGAGACCTCACTTTGAAAAAAACGTTGCTGAAAACTTTCTACAGCTTTGTCAAAATTGTTCTGGCTTTCTTCCTCAAGGCTATAAAACCATTGTTCTGCTTTGTTGATCAGCGCCAATGAAAAATGCAAAATTTTGTCCTCCTCTTTCCATTTCCTCAACTTGGAAACTTTTTCAAACTTGTTGAGCCAAATTTTGGCATTTCCTTCTCCGGAAAAAGGTGTCACATTGATGTTTAAATCTTTGGAGGCCATATTGATGTTAATTTCGACCCGAGGATCTGTAGTTTTGCAGTGTTCACAAGCTGGTATTGTGCCTGCCCCAGGATTCTCCACCACTGTATGACCGGCCCTCGTGGCTGGTCATAGCACTTGCATAATCATACATAATGATTATGCTTAGTTTACACTAAAAATATAATGTCCAATCCGTACTGCCAGTTCCTCATATTTATTACATAGGGTTCCACAATTTTACATCATCAGCATCTCACATTCACCAATTGCACTCCATGTTTATATATATATATTCCAATGGTCTTACTATAACCTTTTGTCACTTCTAGAACTTCTCAAACTACTAGTCTCTCTGGAACTGTATTTTGGGCTCTAAGACCTTACTATACAAGTCCCTGCAACACCTGGTAGAAGACACCCTAATCAGACTCCCTAAGGATCTCTAGGTTTTGCCTGACAGGCCTAGTCTGTGTTTCTGATACATCTTTATCCTAATATATTAATGAAACCATACAGTACACAACCAATATAAAGGTTGCAAATTAAAGATAACTTTATCTTCTTTCTTATGATGTAGAAAATATATAGAACTATTATTAATTACAAATGTTACATTAGAAATACTGACTTTCACACACTAAACATTACTGTAAAAGCTATACAGCTTCCAAACTATACTGCCTATAGAATTGTAACTCAGTATATCAATAATACACATCTTGCTGTATCCAATGCTTAGTAAATTACATTATTCACTATTATAATTCTTTACTTATTACTTGTTTTAAATATAAAACAAACACATTTATTTTAGCTCTTACTGAGACCTGCTATCATGTGGTCACCACGGGGGTCAACCCTTCCCTTCAGCCAGGGGTACTGACTCAGCATGGTCCCTCTATCCTGACACTACACAGTGGACAGTCTAACTCTCTTATCTATATGTATAGATATAATTACTGTGTCTAATTTAACCTAATGCTATCTGTCATATTATTGTCATCTTCCCAGTCTGATAACCACCCTCCCAGGGTGAGCCCTGTACATACCAGGAGAGGAAAGTAATTCATAAATAAACCCACCATGCCTGTACCACTACCTCAATACATGCACCAAGGTTAAATGATTCAATATCACACTGCACTGGAACTTTATTTTTTTGCTCCCAAAATATTACATCATACATGTACTGTCCTGGGAATAAAGGGTCATAGACAGTGAGCTTATAGGGTTAGTGAACTTCAAAATATCATGTGACACAGTGTGAACTTTACTAACACAGAGAAGTTAACTTAAGCTTCCTCCTATTGCAATGAAATTTTAGGGCTATAAACTAACCAGATAACTTAGTGAGCTCATCAGGCTAATATTATAAGCTGGTGAGCTGATAAAAAACTGTAATGAACTTTTAATAACTCAATAGTGAGTTAACCATATATAGTGAACCTAAACTGTAAGGCTTAAGGATTGACTTACATCTTGATCTCCAATACATTTATACTAGACTGGATATTTCCTTTCTAAAGTTTATTCCTCTCACAGTATTATACAGTACACACAATGTACATAGATAGATTTTAATCACTTGGCTTTGGAATTGTTTGATAAGGAAATAGAAACACTCTAGCAACATATTCTGTGCATCAAATATATACAATGACATAGCAATGCTGGTCTATCCTGTGTGATATATAATACATCAGTGGTAGATCCAGGGACCCATACCTAAGGGGTGTTCATGAGTGGGAACATTGAGCAAAAATGATGAAAATACATAAATACATCATTTTATTTAAAGGCATGGCGTTTACTGAAGTAAAAAAAACCACATGATATGGATGATTGCCACTGTACATTTCAGCTAAAGAAAATTTATGATGAATTGTTGAAGACAATCCTACAAAGAAACCAATTCTCAAACCAGCATGTGCATATTGCATTTTGGGACAGATTGATCGACAAGATGGCCGCCAGGCAGCCATCTTGGATTTCGATAACAGCTGGTTTACATAATGGAAACCATTTACTAATTGTAACATGAGACACCACATGCTTTCTCTCTAGATCTTTCTCTTTTATAAATCTGGCATTTATTCAAACATTTAAATTGCTATAAATTGGATTGATGTCAAAAATACTGATATGTGTGCATATCAACAGGACTGAGACAATAATCAAGTCAGTCACTGTTATATGTATACATTTTTAACTTTTTGATGCGTGAAGTCCCTGTAGGTATAGAATTTGGTCACAACGAGGCCTTCAAAAACAGGTACATGTAACAAATAGTCGGCCATCAATCCTGAATGAAGGAGGTTCTGGAAACCCCCTATTTACGGATTGACGAGAGCAGCCACCCGTGACGACTGGCCAGGTTTTAACACACTACTACACGCACCACACATAGAGATAAACGTGTGTATAGGCTTCTGTATTATAGTCCGAGACAAATGTGACATTTACTAGCATAGAGTAGATTTTATAAGGATACTGCATGACAATGTAATATCCTGTATCATCCGATTTCGTATATAGTCTGGTAGATCATTGATAGGGTTATACCTATTCATTAATTACATTATATACTTATGTTTATAAAATCAGTGTCGGTTCCTGAACATTAATGATGAAAAGAAATACAGGTTAATGATTTTTTAGACAACCAAACAGACAATTCATACAGCTGGTTATTATAGAATATCAGTATTGATTATGAATGTTACACCCGGATGAATTTTCACTAAGCCAATGTCGCAATTATTTCCAGAAAGTATTGATCTTGAATGAAATATTTTATTATTGAGTGTCAATAATAAAAATAATGCTTTTCTTGAATTAACCTTGTGAAAATATAAATTTCAGACTTTTTACATGGCCTTCATTGACACAGAGTGGCAGATATCACACAGTGCCAAAACCATAATTCTTGTGATCTAAAGACTCGTTATAAAGATCAGCTAGAAGCTGCATTGTGAGACAACTGTTGGTACTTACCAACAACGTCTATATACCGGTGGATAATCCTTCCCAATAATACACAGGCCTCTTTGTTACCAAAGTCTTAATTACAGCACCACACTCAGGGTAAATCAATGTCCACGTGCTTGTAGAAGGTATCCCCTTTGGTATTGTTGATAGACTGAGACTTATACACGTGGGCTGTTACATGTGTGTAGCGGGTAGTTAGTAGTTATAATGACGTGCAGTGCATTAGACCTTGAAGGCAGAAGGGAAACCCCTATTTACACACATACATACACACACTAAGTGTCATATGGGGTGAGTCTAGGCGTGAAATAGGATTGACCCACTGAGGTGTTAATTTGTATTACATATGTTGGTAGGATTATACATAATAGTGAACAGACCACCAGTTAGTGATAATAGCTGTACATAGTACTGATATATTGATTCTAATTCTATATCTATGAGTAAGGAGGTTAGGTTTTATATATACACAAAACAAAAATCATTTGATTTCTTAGTTCAAAGATGTCCTATGTAGACAGAGTGTGGACTAGAGGTCAAATAAGGTCATCCTGAAGGTCAATATACAGACCTTGTACAAGAGATCTTATTGAGTTCTAGCATCTTAAATAAATCCGGCAAAAGTATCAAATAAAGATAAAAACTATAAAGCATTATTTATTTATAATATATTATAGAGGCCAAATTCATTTTACATATTCTAAGCAAATGCTATGACTAGAAAAAAATGCAAGTCAAAAATATTTCACAGGGCCTGTTATTTTGGAAATGATCGAGAGGCCATTTGAGGCAAAATGGCATCAGCAATTTTTGACAAATATACAATATCAAATTATCAATTTACAAATAATTTTTGTATTGTTCCATCTAAGACATCTTTATTTTGTTAAAAAACTGAAAATAGAAACTTCAAGAAATTAATATAATGTACCTGGTACATTATTGAGGTATATCATTTGAAGTCTTCAGCAGCATACTGCAGAGAGATAGCACTATAAAATTGGGTCAGATTGAGTTCCACTATCACAAGGAGACACATCATCATATATCCCAGCCTCCCAAAAATACTATCACAAGGAGACACAACACCATATATCCCAGCCTCCCAAAACATACTATCACATGTAGACACAACACCATATATCACAGTCACCAAAACATACTATCACAAGGAGACACAACACCATATACCAGTCTCCCAAAACATATTATCACAAGGAGACACAACACCATATACCACAGCCTCCCAAAACACACTATCACAAGGAGACACATCCCCATATACCATAGTCTCCCAACACAAACTATCACAAGGAGACACAACACCATTTACCACAGCCTCCTAAAACACACTATCACAAGGAGAAACAACACCATATACCACAGCCTCCCAAAACATACTATCACTAGGAGACACAGCACAATATATCACAGCCTTACAAAACACACTATCACAAAGAGACACATTACCATATAACACAGTCTTTCAAAACACATTATCACAAAGAGACACATCACCATATACCACAGTCTTCCAAAACATATTATCACAAGGAGAAACAACACCATATACCACAGCCTCCCAAAACACACTATCACAAGGAGACACAACACCATATGCCACAGCCTCCCAAACCACACTATCACAAGGAGACACAACACCATTTACCACAGCCTCCTAAAACACACTATCACAAGGAGACACAACACCATAAACCACAGCCTCCCAAATCATACTATCACATGGAGACATTACACCATATATACCACAGCCTCCTAAACCACAAACTCATCCATCTTCATTACACAATGCATGTGGCAACCAATCAACTAACCAATTATGTGAGTAATCATTAATTGAAATTATTCTAATTAATTTACCTTTGATAATTTCCATGCATAAAACAATTTCCACCCGTCCTCACTCTCTCAAGGCAAGTCCATTGTGTACTCACAATTATCATGATCTGAACCCTCTGGGTTCAAACTGAGTCACAAGACCTTATAGTTCTCATAATCACTACTCTGATGTATTTTATTATTAGATTATCTCCCCCTAGTTTGAATCGGACATGAATAATTTACAAAATGGAAATGCCCAATTTGATTTACAATCACATTATTTTAGAAACTGCTACAGCCATGGTGCGCCTTATAGTGCTCTGACTATAATTTGGACTGAATGAGTGTTAGCTTTTACATTGTGTATATTTTTGCATCATTGATCAATATTTAAAAAAGACATTCTGTGGATTTTTGTCAAAAGAATTAAGCAAGATTTCTGTATTAATTGATTTTTATTTTTCAGATCTGGACCAACAGCTCAAAGATTACTGTGCGAGTCAATGACCTGACTGAGTTACATACTATAGGTAAAATGTAGCAGTATAACTCTACAGTTTGCCTTGAACAAAGGCCCCTTATGTTAGCTTCAAATTTTCTTAGAGGGATTTGACATACTGAACACTCATGTTACATCACTGATGAAATCAAACATATAAGACAAATCAAAGTTTCTTGAGACTGCACAGGTAAAACTGACAGTCAATGATAAATTTTGAATAAAGGCCTTTGATTAGACTACTAATTTTGCATGAGAGGCATCTGCATTAAGCATAATGGCAATTAAGGTGTACAACTATATTTCCTGAGCACCTACATGCATAGCTCCTCTAACAGGCACATATCTATCCTTATTAAATAGCAATATGGCTTTAATAGAAGAATGGTGAAAAAAAAATCCAAACAAAATTCCAGACATGAATATGTGGTCCTTGACGTGCCTTTTTTGTATTTTACATGTTTAATTTCTCTAAACATCATACAATAGCTGACTCAGGAAACTATGCATTTGTTTAAAATTTTATGCAGACATCAAAATAAGAAGATAAAAAATTCATGGTCTGTAGAATGTTTTAAGATCGATCTGGCAGGATGTGGATGGACTTGGAACCTTGGTTAACTTACAACAGACAGAACTAACATGATGGAATAGAAAGACTGAATGATCAAAGTACTAAAGTTCCAGTGAGTAATAAATGCATAAATTCTCAATAAACAAAGCAACATGGCAGCCATAGTCACTTTATGTACACAATACTATAGGGAGGTCGATTGTTGTTATATGCTGTGCAAATGGGACAGTAAAGGGCCAATGAGATAAAAACAATGCATTCTATGTATAAAATACCTTTCATCTATCAGTACATGGTAAATTAATTTAAATTCAATGAAAATGTCAAGTATTTATTCGACGTCCAAGCCAGTAATTTTCTTACTAAATTATTTTAGGGGCCTGTACTTGGAAAAAATTTACATAGTATTTTTCTTGAAATATGTATATTTTAGAGAGTTTTTCTTTATTAGGGGAAAAAATATTTACATAAAATTGGGAAAATACAGCAAAATTTCTCTAGGGGATGGGGCCTTTATTCGGCCCCAAATGTACCTAAAAAAATCACTGCAAGCATACAAAGAATTATTTCCTACATCAATATGACCTTCAAAATGGAAATTGTTAAAACTACTAAAATCAATATGAGCTTTCATTAAGAAAAAAAGTATAATTACATGTATGACATTGGCCGATTTACTCAAAGGAAAAGTGATACTGTGTTTTGAGCGACAATCATCTTTTCAAAAAATATTGCCCCCTTCAACTTCAACTGTCTGGGTGGAACAATAACAGTAAAAGATATGTAATTGTTGCTTGTATGTACTGGTATACATTCTTTAAAAAAATTAATTCTAATGCATAAAAGAAATACCTTCTGTGACTGTCACCACTCAACTTGACCTGTATCCATGCTGACCTTAGATAATACTCCAGGGATTCCAATATCCCACCCACTGGATTTTGTCCCAATAACAAACAAATAGCATATGGAATTGCAATTTAAAGATGCTCCACTGCTGACAAATGGTATTATTTTCACTATCACAAACAGGAGCAGACGATTTAGTATTTTTCTTCTGTAACAAAAGTTACTTACTTTACACCATTACCACCATTGGAAAATTTGAGCTTCTAATACTTCAAGTTAAAAATATGAAAAATAATTATTTGTATCCCGAAAAAATTCCGTGTCGCTATATCCTATATAGAATGAAAGACTGACTCTGCATGCACCAAAGTCAAAATAAATTATTTTATATCATTTTTTGTGTTAATTAGACATATATATACACGATTAAACACCAATTATTGTTCAAATAATGAATATCATTTATGCTCTGTCGGCGGTGGAGCATCTTTAAATAAAGAAATGTTCCTCCTCAGAACATTTTTAAGGGAGAACATAGACAAACTGTGGTCATAGGGGAGGTACACTCGTATATCAGCAATACTGAATTGCCGTTTGAATATCTAGAAACTGTGGCTGCCCGTTTCAGAATATCTTGAAGAGTGATATATAGATATTGAAATGCCCTCAGATACCAGTCCAATATCTGACAATGTTTTATCTACTTTGACTAGATTACACTATCACTGAAAGCTAACTTTAATCCCATGATGTGGCAATGTCTAAGTCATCTAAATCTAAAATCACCATGGGAAAGTGTAGGGGATCAATAATTTTATGGAAAATTTATGCAAAGAGGTGATTTTTAATTTGCTTTATCTATGCTTTCATGAAAAAACATGAATAGCAGCTCATAGCCTAGGTTGACATACCCTAGCTTGCAGCATCTATACAGTTTCCATGTAAGATCCTGAATTATTGATATGAGCTGACTAAAGAAACGTTTAGTACAAAAGCTACAAGGTGTTTTCATGGGTCTGTTTGCTCTCAAGAAGATGATATTAATAAAATGATTTCACACTTAATAATGAACTGAAATCAGGAACCGGTGAGCTCATCGGGCCAGCAGTACTGGCCATAGGTACCTAGAGTAACCTAGATCATTTACAACAACAATTATATAAAAACTTAGTGTTATAGCTCCATGTAAAGACATTTAGATCTTATAAGGCATAAATCTATTTTATTTGATTGACCTTGGCCTCAAGACTTCTTTGTTACCAAATAACTTTAATATACTTAAGCAGTCAGTGTTGAATGAATTAGTATTAAGTCAAGGTTATTTATTTAAACAAACTTTACTGCAGTTCACTATACTAGACAGATTTACTTTATTACGATTATATCTATAATATGATAACAAATTGTTAAAAGGGAAAAGTTTGTAAACAGGCAAATTATGGACACTTATATTAATTACCGGTTGCCATGCTTGTAAGCACAGCAAAAACTAGCTCACTCTATAAATATTGCAGACAAATGAAGGAGATAGATTCTAAGATAGAATTATCTCACTAACTTACCCATAATCATTATTGCAAACTCGCTCATTTCTGTTTGTTGATCTCTTTTAAAAATATTTTTGTTTATCTACATGTATATGCCATTCCAAGCTCCAAAGATAGTAATATTGTCTCTCTGAATGGATAGATATTTGTTTCTAAATGATTGTCTCCCCTTTCCTTACATTTTACTACTTCATCAATCCTTAGGCAGTCTGGATGTAACCTTTTTCTAATACCATATTATTACTTGAGTGTCATGCAAATATTTGATGCTTATTTTATTTCTGACCAAATATGTTCAGAACCGATTACAGATGAACTCTTTTGTATTATATGTACATATAGATCTACACTGTATTGGTTTATTTAAAACATTTTAAGTACTTTGTATATTTGGATAAAATAGGTGGACATGCACAGACGGAAGAATTTTATTTGTAGTTTAAACAAATATCAATATAAATATATAAGCTGCAATCAAAGTTAAAAGCTAGTTGCGGGAGTCTATTGAAAAAGCATGCACTGCATACATGAAATATGATAAAGTTTTGTTACTTTCTTCAAAGAAATGAATTGGTTTTGAAATGAAAATATTTTTTCCTGAAAAAGTTATCATTGAATCACTATTTATCAAAAACATAACAATAATCATCACTGATTTTCACGATCATTTCGCCCTTGACATTTAAGGTTCATCTTTTGTAACAATGGCTTCTGGCCAGTGGTTGACCTGGGAACTCTGCATGATTAGATCTTATGTGTCAACCTTAACTACCAATACTGATGATGATTAGATCTGAATGTGTGAGGCGCCTCACCCCTGGACACAAGTCCCCAGGGTAATGACATTAGTTATCTCAATCTCTTTATAGGACCCTGTGCCCTTGGCATGTCACCACCGAATTCACATCACTTTACAAACCAAATCACAAAACAGACAATTAAATGAGATTCTAGACATTCTATATTCAGATTTTTCATTTTTGTCTCCAATGTAATCATCATAACCTTGTTTGTCAATAACATCTCTCTCCACCCATTTAGAGCTGCACGCCACCATTCCAACCTAATTCATTCATGCTTTGCTTATGAGTATCATATTTTCATGTGTATGAGCAGTGTTTAAGTTGTATGAGTGTAGCAGGAGAGGAGGAAATGTAGCAGCCAGACCAGGATTTGAACTCGGAGCCCCCAACCACAGGCCGAATGCTCTACCAATGAGCTACCTGGTCACCGATGATCGACCTATTCCAATCCCACTACACTCCTCCTTCCCTGAAGACATACGAGACCCTTATACCACCACTGTGGGTGTTTTAGGTGGGCGCTAAGTTTGTATCAGGAGAGGAGAAAATTATACCACCACTGTGGGTGTTTTAGGTGGGCGCTAAGTTTGTATCAGGAGAGGAGAAAATGTAGTGGCCAGACCAGGATTTGAACCCGGAACCTCGATCCAACCACATGCCTAATGCTCTACCGCTAAGCTACCTGGTCACCGATGATCAACCTATTCCAATCCCACTACATTCCTCCTTCCCTGAAGACATACAAGACCCTTATACCACCACTGTGGGTGTTTTAGGTGGGCGGTAAGTTTGTATCAGGAAAGGAGAAAATGTAGCCGCCAGACCAGGATTTGAACCCGGAACCTCGATCCAACCACAAGCCTAATGCTCTTCTGCTGCACTACCTCGTGATCAATGATCAACCCAGTCTAATGAACTCCACTACATGAATACTACTATGAAATCAAAATATATTTTGTGTCAATAACTTGACTCAAGCATCAAGCTTGTAATGGTTTACACATTTTGTTATCACTTGATATAGAAACTGTGTTTAATTTCTGTGAATAATTTTGAGAGGTCATATTCACTATTCAAGCCATACATAATGTACATGTGTAAAAGGAGCGGATCGGTGTGACTTGTAAATAGTGTTAAGTACGGTCTCTGTCACTCAGCTGACGGAGCATGCTTCTTTGGCTCAGTCGGTAGAGCCGTAGATTTCCACGCCGGAGACCCTGGTTCGATTCCTGGTCGGGGCACTCGACAGGAATGTGTATTTTCCCTGTTCTTCTACACATGTACAGTGGAACCTCCCGAAACCGATCATGGTCGGTGCATATAATTTCGGCCGGTTTAGAGAGGGTTCGGTTTGGAGAAGTGAACCGAATACCGATCATCACGATCCGGATTTAATCGATCGGAAGTCGTTTTTTACATTAGTGCATCGCACGTATGCCTAGTGTTCGTTAAAACCGACCGATATTGATTGTTAATGTGAATGTTATCACAAAAGAGAGAATCATACGTTTAAAAGGAATGGATTACAGCAAACTTGACTTTGTTACCGCTTATAAACGTAGTTTAGTTAGTTAGTTGCGTGAATGTTCCTGGGGATGTTCTCGTCTGCAACCTACATACGACCGATCGCTTCCGGTTACGTCAAGAATCAAATTTAATGGTCTAATATTACACGATGATCAGTTGATGCCAGTCATTATATGACAAAGTCATTTTCTAAAACAATACATGGCTTCGGCTTCTTCATACAGATAATTTACGTTATCCGACAACTACATATGTAAATAAAAAAAAAAACCAGTGTGATTTAAATACGAAACTTTCTCTTTATTACTAGCTCTGCTTGTTTTCCTACAGTAAACAAACCGCATGCACATGGTAGACCTTCGTTAGATATCTAAACAATAGGCATGATTAAATAATTACACCACCATCTCGGGTATAATTACCGTGTACCTATAGCCTTCACATCTGTATACATGCCCAAGGACATGGCATGCAACAACTATGGTACAGGTACGTGTGTATTTCACGGTCGGTTGATCAGACCTCAATGCAATCTATCGGTGTCGCTCAGGTAAGGCCGGTTTTCAGAAGTGTATTTTAGTTACATTTGACTATTCCGATCTCAAAATCGGTCCGGTATTCGGAATTGGGAGGGATCGGTTTTGGGAAGTTTTATATACTATTAATAAAGAGGAATTCATTCCGTACATGACATCCATGTTCGGTTTCTAGAGGTGATCGGTTTTGAGAAGGTTCGGTTTTGGGAGGTTCCACTGTATCTTAAACACATAAGCAGGTACATGACTACTTATTTTAACTTACAGGTCAGCAATATCCAAAAGCACAAGTATCATTAATTTGCAAATTATTGTTAGCTTAATTATACGCTCATTATACCGATATCTTTTCAAATAATAATTTGATACTAATTAAAATGTGACTTTTAAACTACAATTTGTTTTATTCTTTCAGTGCACATTCAGTACAGTCTACCTAACTGAACACATAGAAGCAATAGAATGAACATGTATGCTAACAATACATGTACATTTCGTCAATGATCACTGTCACTAATTTCAAACTTTTATTTTGAATTGAGGAACTTCACCAGAAACTATGGTGATGATGTCAACAGATGTTGACAATGCCTGACAGCTACACAAAAATAACTAAACTCTACAAAGTTAGTCATGCACATGAAGTAACTGCACCCCTTGGCTATTGTAAAAATTTCAAGTATGTGATGGATTCAACACTCTGTTTACCAAGTCTAATTAGAGAAAATGCCTTACCATAACCTCTTTACTTCATTTCACATTGACACACATTTATTTTCACAGTACTAGTACTGATGGCATTTTTTTTCTTTATTAAATATAAATGAAAAACCTAAATTGTATGAATGTATATAATGAATGGAGCAAGTTTATGCTAAAACTTCAGATTACAAGAAGAAGCTCATGCAATTTCTTTTGAACACAAGGTCATTTTGTGGGCAGCTGAGTAAAAAAGGTATTTTGTCGGTAGGTGAGCAGTAACATACCTTTAATTCACTTTGCATGGTTGCAGATTAAGTATTTTGATATCAGGTGAGCAAAGAAAAAAATATGTTTGGCTGCAGATCAAGTATTTTGATGCAAGGACTGAGTACGGAAAGAGCTTAGTTTGGCTGTAGATCAAGTATTTTATTGCCAAGTGAGCAAGGAAAGAGCTCTGTTTGGCTGCAGATCAAGTCTTTTGGTGCCAGGTGAGCAAGGAAAGAGCTCTGTTTGGCTGCAGATCAGGTATTTTGGTGCCAGGTGAGCAAGGAAAGAACTCTGTTTGGCTGCAGATCAGGTATTTTGGTGCCAGGTGAGCAAGGAAAGAGCTCTGTTTGGCTGTAGATCAAGTCTTTTGGTGCCAGGTGAGCAAGCTTAAGGAAAGAGCACTGTTTTGCTGCAGATCAAGTAATTTGGTGCCAGGTGAGCAAGGAAAGAGATCAATATAAGGACATGTCAGCTTTGATGGTGGAAGAAAACCAGAGTACCCTGGAAAAAACCCACCAACCAGTGAGCAGTACGTGGCAACTGCCCCACAAGGGATTCAAACTAAAGATCCAGAGGTAGAGGGCTTGTGGTAATTAGTTGGAACATCTTAACCACTGGGCCATAATGTCCTGACATAAAAGTATTGACAATATTGTGTGAAATATTCTGATCAAGTGCTATGTGTGTCAGCCACCACGTACTGTGACCAGATTTAGTATGTGAAAGTAAATATCAATAATTATAATGGGAGCAAATGTTTGGCTACCTAGGACTGCATGTATATACATAGTGTTGATATGATATTTATAGTATGAATGCCATGGGGCATTATAGCAAAATTAAAGTTCACTGCAATTGGGATACCTGTGTGCATATCAGAAATTGTCAGGTGCTTTATTAACTTGGGTTTTATTCTGCAGATTGTGTGGTTTTGTAATGAAGGCATCAAATAATTGACTTGTTGACTGCTGAATAAGTGTGTATCAGCTAGGGCTTAATTTGAGAAGCAAATGAATTATTGTGTGCAAGTGCTAATCCAGTTATTGGATACTGCACCATCAGCTCAATGCAGATCTTTTTCATGCTTAATAGCAGTCAATGCTGGCATATTAACATGATAGCTTAATAACAAACAATGCACATTATTTTGAAACAACAATCAATATCAATGAAAAAATTGTGGTACTTACAAGTTTCTCTGCAGTTTTCCTCATCAAAGAGTGTGTTGTTTCATATGATGTCAATTGTAAACTGCTAATTAGTATCTTCATTTGCGGTTAACTGTCAGTAAGCCTGGTAATAAGTTTGTATTACTGAAATTATACAATATATGCTGTAACAGTACAGTTATACATGTGATCTGCAGTGATATTGTGTTACAGTAATATGAATTCACAAGAGCGTTCAAAATATTGTGACACACATTTGATAATGATGACCTAATGATAAATTTTACAAAACAGAAGACGTCATGAATGAGTTTCAGATTCACGTGCAACTCGGTTCTAAGTTAGGCTAAAAATCGCATACAATTTGTAGTCTACGTTATGGATAATTCAAATATCATGCACTGTACAATATATTTACATGTACATAATAAAAACATTAAAAACCTATGTTTTCAACAGCAATATATAAACTTTTCTACCTTGCGTTGTATTCCCGTACACCAAATTTAACGATCACAGAAAATCATGGGTTCACATCTCCTGCAGTGACGAGCTCTTCTGTGACGGAGATTGTTTTGCTTAGAAACGTCACACGCGCGTTTGGAATTTGAAATGCAAATATTACTGTACAAACAGAGATCAATACCACCATCCGAACCATTTCATATCACCAACAGCTGGCCACTAGGCCAAGTAGGCTTACTGTAGCGATTACCTAAAAGTATCTGACTTCTCTAAGAACAAACCTAAAAAAATCTCTTGATGGATTTTAATTAGTGTAGGGAGTGTAAAAATAAATTGCACGTTTTTCTTTCAAGAACTTAGTAAGCAAATAGGCATGAATGTACTTGCAATGGGCAAAGTACAGTGTATACTGGACAGTACAACGTTATACACGCTGTATACAGCTCGACCCTTATATTTACTTGAAAAATGGAGTAATTAAAAGTAATTTAAAATATATCCAAACTTGTTATATATAGATCATTAAAAAATATTTCCCGTTTAAATAAAAATGAATTTTCTGTTATCACTGTATGGATAAAGGTTACGTAAGTGATAAAAAAAAATCGTTCATGAAACGACAGAATTACTTGAGAACATGAATAATCAACCAAGGACGGTTGGATTTACACAGCAATAGGCCTAATACAGATCATAATTACCGATCATACATCTGTAATTTTATGAGTATGTCCGGCCTTGGGTGGGTTAGGGGTTAATAGTCTGCATTTGACTATCATCAACCGATTTTCTGTATTGACGAATAGATTTACATAAAGATCCTCAAATTATTCTATGTGGCATATGAATCTGAAAAAGAACTGTCGTGTAAAGTTGAATTAATCAATTTGATGTTGGATATAAAATGTCTCATAAACAACATCACACTGTGTATACGGTCCTTTCGTCTATATATAATACGTGTTTATGTGGAGAAAATTACCAGGTAAACGGCGTTATGTAACAAGACTCGCTCATTCTAAAGTCATTTTTTCTGAACAATTTAATTTGTGTACTCGTATCGTTCATTTTATTCATATAGGTCCTAAATGGGTTCATTTTTCATGTTGTTTTGAAATGTATCATCTCAGTCTCGGTGGTGCCAGCAAATTGTCGGAGAAATGTCGAAGACTTAAGAAAGTTCAAACAGATAAGTTTTAAGTGATTTTTTTAGAACGCACAGACAGGCTTTATCAATCACTTAATTTCAAGCGAAAATTAATGTTTTTTTATGCGCAATCCATCTGTTTTGATATTCATAATAAAGACCCCATTTTAGCTGTGTGTTGAAATCGCCGCGTTATTGCAGAAAATTATGTTTTGACTAAATAAGGTGAGTTTTTTTTATTCGATAACTATCTGTTTGTCCGACTTAGTCTGGCCTCAAGCTGAGCGTGACTGAATAATTATGTAATGTCAGACATACCTACAAAACATGTGTAATTTGTAAGATTGTCAAAAAATATACAAGTGAAGTGAAGTCAGAAACTGGAATGCGTATAGCTTGTTTACACATTTGCCATATTAATGGCAAGTTACATAGCAATCATTGACGTCATATTTTGTCACAACAAGATAATTATCAAAATGGAGATTTTGTAAAGAGAAATAAAATATTGGTGACATTAAATGTATTACTGGATTGGTATCGACCGAGTTTTATACCCCACTATCTCCGAGGATGACCTTGAATAGTACATTGACCGCATGTGGGTAGCATGCTTAGACTCAGTTACGATTTTCTCAAAATAGTTAACATGATTATCACTGGCAAAATTCTTTGATTTATTTTTCTATTCATGTTCACTATTCCCATAGTTGACGACAGACAGTTTATGTGCTTATAGATTACTTTTTGACCGCACGGTTTTCGTTTAGTTAAATTAAAGTCATAATTTCAAGAATAAATCCTGACGGATCTGCAGCTTTTTTGAAGGCTCATAAGATCACCAGATGTACGTCTTTAATTCATAAACGAACAACTTAGTACAACCAGTCAAACCGTACAGAATCAAATGGTACATGTATACGATAAGGTCGTCAGAGTTATCCCCCTTTGGTTGGTGTGCTCAATAACTTGTATTTAGGATTTCATATCTCCCATTACCGGTGGCTGGGAGCGGACATGAAATAAATAAAATTATTGCGTGGGAACGAAATATTATTGCGTGGGAACGAAATACTATTGCGTGGGAACGAAATATTATTGCGTTCGAACGAAATATTATTGCGTGGGAACGAAATACTATTGCGTTCGAACGAAATATTATTGCGTGGGAACGAAATACTATTGCGTTCGAACGAAATATTATTGCGTGGGAACGAAATATCAACGGTTTACCTTTGGCTATTTCAAATGTGGCAGTCTGCAATTTCATATCAATATTCTTTGTAATTGGTCATTTAATGTGGTTTTGTGTAAACCTTCTTAATAAGGTATATTTTATAAAGTATATTTTGCTTCGAAACCATTAATTTAAAGTTTATTGCATGTATTATTTGGATTTGTATTCTATTTCAGTATTTGCCTTCAATGATTTGCATTAAAATTGTAGAGAAAGTCATGTAAATTCATTGTTTTACTTTTTAAAATAGTTGACTAAGTATTGATACAAAACAACTTTCGTTGTAACACAATTGCACACATTCAAATGGAAATATTGAAGCATAATGTATTAAAGTCATATACACAGTAATATAAAAGCACATATAATGCTTTTATTTACGGCAGCGTGTTAGGACCAATATATAGTTTTATTTATCATGTCCATACAGATTATTATCTTGTACGTTTAACTTCGTATCTTTTTAGTATCTATTGTTACAGTATCGTGTACATTTGTACGTACGTATGCACAAACACTTATCTTGTACGTCTGTACGTACATCGTTGTATCATGTACGTACAACCTAGTATCTTGTACCTACAAATTATTATCTTGTACGTACAACTTCATATCTTACAAATTATTACAGTATCTTGTACGTACAAGTTTATATACTAAGTTGTTCATATGTACAAGATACTATATATATATATATATATATATATATATATATATATATATATATATATATATATATATATATATATATATGCTGTACGTACAAGATAGATACAATTATAGACATGTATAGTGTCCCCTGTACGCCATCATAGGTACGTGTATTTCATTAGATATATAAAGTATAATACAATAAACAAGACTTTAAATCATTAAAAATAAGGCAAACATCTTTTTTAGATAAGGTGCCGTTTCATAAGTTGTAGGCCATATCTTAATCATATTACTACGGTGGCATGATTACTGTCATATCATCCAAGTATGATAATGAGTTCAATAGTTATTTCGTTTGAACGCAATAATTATTTCGTTCGCACGCAATAATTATTTCGTTCGCACGCAATAATTATTTCGTTCGCACGCAATAATTATTTCGTTCGAACGCAATAATATTTCGTTCGAACGCAATAATATTTCGTTCCCACGCAATAATATTTCGTTCCCACGCAATAGTATTTCGTTCCCACGCAATAATATTTCGTTCCCACGCAATAGTATTTCGTTCCCACGCAATAGTATTTCGTTCCCACGCAATAATTTTATTTATTTCATGTCCGCTCCCAGCCACCGTACAAATGTGTTTGGCGTTGTTAACTCATCTTAGGCCATGGATAGGCATTTTCTTTTGTTATTAATGTTTTTAAGAAACCTTTAAATTTTGCTTCGGAAAGGTAGTGGGACTTTAAAGTTAAGAATAACGAAAAATAAAACTTAATGATAAAAAAAGATTAAAATGCACGTGTATTAGGTCTAATATATACTAGTCGCTTAGTTCTTATAAAAATGTATGTACATGAAACAGTATTGATTTACATGAGGCCTTTGGGAAAAAAAACCCAGTATTTTCTGAGGCGCTATATAGTGTTCTATTTATATAATTAAGTAAGTATTTTGTGGTTTGTAAGGTCAAAATCTTTTCAAAATCAAGGAATAAAATGTCTTATAAACTCTGTAATTTACATTGTATCAATGAAATCATACCACATCGTCAACGAATTTGGTTGAACAGCGGATTTGAATCGATTCATTCCTATATATGTAGTCCTACCCACCAAAAGTGGGGTCATGGTCATGACTCCACGTTAACGTTGCTACGCCAGCGACTATTCCCTTAATAATAGAATCGCCGCACGTGCTGTACTATCATTATACACTGATAATGATAATACTAGAAAGCATGGTTATTGAGTTCATGTCAGTGCAAACTGTAAATATATGTGTATATTTACATTTTCACTGCTGCAGGACAAGTAAATACATGTGTATATTTACGTTTTTACTGCAGTACCACTATGTAACATGCTTCATATTACAATGGGGGTAAATTAGTCTGATTTGAATTAATTTTCATTTATATATTACTGCTTAAGGATACACGATTTTAATTTTTAAAAAAATAGAAAAAAATTTTTTTTTTTAAAGTAAAGAGAACGCTATACTAATTCCGGATTGAATCCATTTTGTCTATTACTTTAAACCTGATCGCAGTGATCACATGATCGTAAAATGGCGGCCTCCTTGTCTTTTGTTTTGTGCCTCTCAGTATCTACTTTGTTTTATGAAGTGTCTGCGGGTCTTCCTATTGTTGTCAACACTTGGCCATTTACCAACGCGACAATGGGAGGTGAGACATACATTTTCAGTACCATACTGTAACTATATATGACCAGAACATTGACTTATATGAAATCTAGTCCGCTAAACCTACCTATATCAGGTTGGGCACAACGCAATTAACCCTTCATATGGGTAACAGTTACCCAATTGAATAACAGTTACCTCCTTTAATATGACAATTTAGGTACATATGTACTCACCGTATAGCCATCAGGGAAATTCAGTGCAAATGTCATGGTTGAATGAATTTTACCAGTGTTCTATTTTAGCTCCATAGTAAGCAATGAAGGTGATTTTGATTGTGACTTTTACCAAAATTGAGACAATGACGTTTATTCCATTTTGATTTATAATGTACTAAGTTATGTTAGTAATGGTGCCATGTCAAAATTATTATACCCTTAATTAAGGTTCATGTAATGGCTTTAAACAGTGATACTTTGCAAGCCTAAAACGCATTACTGTGCTGCAATTGAACAGAACTAATTTCATTAATTGTTGGTATATACCCTGGCTAACTGTCAGTCTTACTGTTGATATGTAATTTGTGGAGTGCGTGTAAAATACAGCCATTTGCATTTACAACAATAGGCTCCTGCGCTATTCGCTGGTCCGATTTTGCCAAACAAACTGTTGGAGTACCTGGCATAGTCACTACTGAACACGATAGCATGTTTATTTGGTTCCATCAATGCAATTCACACGAGTTCTATGTCTTCTCCAGAAATATACATTTTTCTCTTATTTTACTGAAATTTACAAGCAGCTTCACAAATTACTTATCAACAGTAAGACTGACAGTTAGCCAGGGTATATACCAACAATTAATGAAATTAGTTCTGTTCAATTGCAGCACAGTAATGCGTTTTAGGCTTGCAAAATATCACTGGTTAAAGCCATTACATGAACCTTAATGCATTTTTCTTACACAGAATTCCTCATTTGGGTAACTTATTGATTACTAAAGGAGGTAACTGTTATTCAAATGGGTAACTGTTACCCATATGAAGGGTTAATTGCGTTGTGCCCAACCTGATATAGGTAGGTTTAGCGGACTAGGGGATTTCATATAAGTTTTATTACAACAAAGTTAGACAACAGAATTTGATAATTCACCCACAGAAACATAGGGTCTTGGTTCAGTTGTAAGACATTCTAAAAATTATGACACCTTTTTTTGATAATATTTTTTAAAACAACATACATTATCTGTTTTCTTTCCACAGAATTCCTCAATTGGGTAACTTATTGATTAACTAAAACAGGTAACTGTTACTCAAATGGGTAACTGTTACCCAACCCATATGCAGGGTTGTGCCCAACCTGTATATTATTAGGCTTTTTTTTTTTTTTTTTGCCAAGTATATATATTAGGTAAAAATAAAAGAAAAAAAACCAACAAACTAATAATATAGGCAGGTTTAGTGGACTAGAAATCCCCATGCATAATGTACATGTACATTTTTGTACATGCACATGACGTATACAAGTGCATGCCTCTGTAAGTTATTATACACCCTAGCCTGTACTTACATAACAATATGTACATGTCATTTCTATCACAATATGTCATGTTATTTCACCGTTAGGCCATTGTATAAATGTGCAGGGCGTTGTATAGATACAATGTATTATTGATATTTCACTAGTAGAATAACACCTTCCAGTCTTTTGATTGGTCAAGATTTTAAACTTTGACCCGAACAACTTCTTTTGTTCATTGTTAGGTCACAATATTGTTAAAGTGAATAGTCGGGCAAAGGAAACCAGTCTAAATGCGTTCTTTGGCCTTCCAAAAGTCATTGTATACCATAATGATGGTCAAGTTCTGCTTACGGTGTCCAGTTTTGACCATTGAAATTTTGGGGAAGCCCCGTGTAAATTTAGCACAGTTCTAAATATAAATTCGCCAAACTCTTTGAAAACGAGGCTGCGTGGAAATGTCAACATGGACATGTGTTTCTCAGTCGTGTCGGTTTCGTTTCGTGTGATAAACCACTAATGCGTTATGCAAATTGTTGTTTTGAGATGATACATTTGATGCAAATGAAGTATTCTTACATTAATGACAATGCTTTGTAATAATTTTTCGATAAAAGCATCTTGTACATGGAAATCGACACAAATATTCGGCCGATGCAGAGATGGGGCCCCGGCAAGGGGCAATTATTGCAGCATCGCATTCGTCGTATTTTACATCAACCGAATCATGAAGGTTAAGTACAAATAATCGTAATATAATTTCCCATTCAAAACCACACGAAAACGTTCCATAGAACGTCCATGCATGTAGCTGTCAAAGATGTGAAAATAAATTAGCTCATACATAGATATTTTACAAGTACAATATATGTGTTCAATTATTCGTGTAGTTTTTTGCAGAGATTTAATTAAATTATCTATGTCTCTGGGTTTTTTTTTGTAAACAATATTTGAGTTCTGGAGAGAGATGACATGAATGTCCAGCTGGAAGGAAAGAAACTTTTATGATGTATATGTATCGTACAATGTATATATGTAAACGTACATTCCATGTAGCTGCTATAGAATTACAACTAGGAAATTTCTCTCAAACATTGATAATATTTAATTCTTCACATTCATGTAGGCCTATGCTGTGAGAATTAACACATCATATATATTTCCAGAAAACATATAGGCCTACATGTATGTTACTTTCCTTTTCTGTTGTTTCCTGTTCTTTTTTGTGCTCTGAAGAAAAAGATGATTGAGTTGAAGAAAAGTAATTAATTAAGAGAAATGTGTACCACAGTACTTTGTCTGTAGCTGAGGAAATCTCCTATACTGTTTTAATAGTCCAGTAATTAATGATTAAATTGAAAATTTCAAAATTAAGATGAAATTGTAAATTCCATTTTTGAATGAAGTGGTTCCCCTCCTTTGAGAGTACACAGTGTGTATACCCTTTTTGGTTTTTAGGAATAATACCTGAATAGGATCCTGAAATAACATGACAATCAATCAGGTATGTGTGTGTTGGGGGGTGGGTGGGTGGGGCTAAAAGACAGAAGAATCATGAGGTGGGGAAGTTGTAACTTGAGTGGGGGGTTGAAATATAGAAGAAATAGCTACAGATAACTGGAAGTGGAAGGGTGCTTTATCATTGATCTGGTCATTGCATATTTGGGGTTTACATGGCTTTTTTTTGGTTATTTAGTCTCATTGATTTTGGAGCAACTTTGAATCCATATGGTACTGTATATCTTTCTTTTTTCCATGTGTAGCTATTTCTTCTGTATTTCACCACCCTCCGCCCAAGTCACAACTTCCCAATAGGTACCACTTTTTTGTTTAGAACTCAAATCAAAGAAAGATGTACATAGTACTACATACTACATTTTAGTCTATGTGTTTGTAATCACTGTTACTACAGTATTAATACATAAATGGTCTATGTACAAGTTACACATAGACAATAAATGTGAAATTTGGTTCAGACAAAAAGATTTTTAACATTTCAGATAACTTGCTAGTTTTATGGTTTTATTTATATGTCGAGTCTACTCTCTTGTAAAGTAGAATTTAGAAATGCTAAGACAATGGTATCTATATTGCTATATATAAAAAAATCCTTATATTTTAAAAGTAATTGAAAAGCTATCTCACAAGCCCTGACAAACAAATGGGTCGGCATATGGATGCAAGAATTATAATCACTGGATCTAGAGTACTAATATAAACAATGTTACATGAACGAATAACAGAAATGAGAAACCAGCAGCTAAATTCAAAACACAATTTAATTATATATACAATATTATACAGAGATGGTTTACAATGTCTAAAGTAATTGGTGGTGGTACAAGAGTAGTACGATGATTTAAAGTGTTACTTATCTGTATGCGAATGTCCTGGTATAATCCTTGATCCTTCCGGGTTTCAAATTAACAATAATCACAAATCCACAAGGAAATTGAATGTCCACTGATGATTTGTAAAGTTCCAGGCAATATGAATAAATCCACACAAAGTGTTGTAATAATCCACAGATAAAGTCACAATAGCTCTCCCAATAGAATCTTATATGGCGCTGTACAATTCTTGATATGTCTTATTACAGGTCTCATTACAGTTCTGATTAGCTTTGGACAGTTGGAGTATATATAACTAAACCCTAATTCAAGAATATTGGAGAACCTTCTACTTCCAGAAATATCTAACTAAAACAGTAAACAAATAAACACACAGAACTTTCTGGAAATAGATCATTCTAGATCTCTACTTATAATCAACATGTTTACAAACATATTTGTTTATACATGATTATATTCTAGAAAATTCTATAACCTAAATCAATGATATGACCTTCATAGGATGTATTGATAAAAAAAGCTATAGGAGTTATCTCCCTTATCTCATAACTACATGTATTTAGTGTCATACATAACACACCCCTCCTTAAAGAAAAGAAAGTTTTCTTGAAAAGGAAACTTTCTTCAAATATTAAGTCATATTTAAATCCTTGATAAAGCATCAGCCAGAATATTGTCTTTCCCTTTGATATGTTTGATGTCAAGATTGTACTCTTGCAAAGTCAAACTCCACCTGAGAATTCTTTGATTTTTGTTTTTCATTTTCCCAATGAATGTCAAAGGGTTGTGGTCGGTGAAGACCAACACAGGCACAACTGTAGTGCAGAGATATACATCAAATTGGTTCAAGGCCAAAATCAACACTATAACATTCTTTCTCAATGGTGGAATAATTTCTCTGGTGTTTGTCAAACTTTTTCGAGAAATAACAAATTGGATGGTCAATTTGTTCAGTACCTTCTTGCATCAAAACAGCACCAACACCTACATCGCTGGCGTCAACAAACAGTTTAAACTGTTTATTAAAATCTGGAGCAGTCAGAACTGGTGAGTTTGATAGTATGGCTTTCAATTTCTCAAAGGCAGACTTACATTCGTCTGACCAGACAAATCTGACATTTTTCTTTAACAAAGCAGTAAGTGGAGCTGCTATAACAGAGAAATTTTGACAAAATTTTCTGTAGTATCCAGCCATACCAAGAAATCTCATCAGCTCTCTCTTGCCTCCAGGAGTTGGAAAATCTATAATTGATTCTACTTTGGCCTGAACAGGTTTAACCTGCCCCTGTCCTACAACATGGCCTAAAAATTCAACAGTTGCATGACAAAATTCACATTTCAATAAGTTTACAGTCAATTTCATGGTAGTGAGTCTTTCGAAGAATTCACGAATCCCGCGTAGATGGTCTTCCCACGTGTCGTGGTAGTTGATGACGTCGTCAATGTATCCATCGCAGCCTTCCAGGTCTGATATCACGCTGTTAAGAAGACGTTGAAATGTTGCCGGGGCATTCTTCATACCAAACGGCATAACTTTGTACTGGTACAAACCTTGTGAAGTTACAAATGCAGACACTTCTTTGGCTCTTTCTGTTAATGGCACCTGCCAATATCCTTTCAACAGGTCAAACTTGCTTACGTACTTGGCTTTGCCAACTTTGTCAATACACGAGTCAATCCTTGGAATTGGATAAGAGTCTGTTTTACTGACAGAGTTTACTTTTCTGAAGTCAGTACAGAACCGGTATGTCTTGTCTGGCTTTGGCACCAGAACACATGGAGAGCTCCATTCACTTTTGCTTGGTTCAATAATATCATTGTCCAACATGTATTGAATTTCTTTCTTTAAGTGTTCTTCTTTCAAAGGATTGACACGGTAAGGATGTTGCTTGACAGGTGGCGCATCGCCTACATCCACGTCATGATAGATAGCATCTGTTTTGCCTGGTGTATCCGGAAACAAATGTTTAAACTCAAGTATCAAATCTTTCAGTTCATTGCGTTCCTTTTCTGATAGATGACACAGTTTCTTGTCCAAGTTCGCGAGCACATCTGAATTCCGTAACTTAACACCACAGTCTAAACCTACATCTTGTACACCACCATCTAAGTCTAATTTACAAATATCAGCTGTACTTTCACTTTGTGATGGTACAGAGGCCAAAGTAGCAATAGGTTGAGAGGTCTTGTTCTCTTCTCTATCTACATATTCCTTAAGCATATTAACATGACATAATTGAGTTTTCTTGCGCCTCCCTGGAGTTTGTACAATGTAGTTAACATCATCGACCTTTTTCTCAACAACATAAGGTCCAAAATATCTAGCTTGCAAAGGCTGACCCGGTATTGGTAATAGAGCCAAAATTTTGTCACCTGGATCAAAACTTCTTGCACGGGCATCTTTATCATACCATGTTTTCATTTTGGTTTGAGCAACGGCCAAATTTTCTTTTGCAAGTTCACATGCCCTTGTCAACCTTTGCTTAAAGTTAGACACATACTCTAAGAGATTCACTTTAGAATCTTCGTCCAAAATTTTGTCTTTCAAAATTTTCAAAGGACCACGTACAGTATGTCCAAACACAAGTTCAAAGGGACTGAAGCCAAGAGATTCTTGTACAGATTCTCTAACGCTAAACAACAACATGTGTATACCTTTGTCCCAGTCTCTTTTGTTTTCAAAACAATAAGATCTCATCATATTCTTCAATGTCTGATGAAAACGTTCTAAAGCACCCTGAGACTCTGGATGATAAGCACTAGACTTATACTGCTTGATCTGGAGCTGGTACATGACTTGTTGAAAAATACCAGACATGAAATTCGAACCTTGGTCCAATTGGACAGCTTTTGGAAGACCAACCAATGTAAAGAATTTAACCAAAGCCTTGACTATGTTAGGTGCCTTAATATTTCTTAGTGGAATGGCTTCAGGAAAGCGTGTGGAAGCACACATAATAGTTAAAAGATACTCATTCCCAGACTTAGTTTTGGGTAGAGGACCTACACAGTCTATAATGACTCTACTAAATGGTTCCTCAAATGCTGGAATGGGGTGCAAAGGTGCAACAGGGATTTTCTGATTAGGTTTCCCTACCACCTGACAAGTATGACAAGACCTACAAAAATCAGCCACATCCCGTTTCAACTTGGGCCAAAAGAAGTGATCTAAGATCCTGTTATAAGTCTTGGTCACACCTAGATGCCCTGCCATAGGTACGTCATGAGACATACTTAGAATATCTTGCCTATACCTCGGTGGGACAACTATTTGATTGACAATCTTCCAGTCTTCCTCGGGAGACACATCAGGGGGGCGCCACTTGCGCATCAACACACCTGACTGACGGAAGTAACAAACCGGGACTTTCTCAGCCTCTTCCTCACTCAAAGCCCGATTACACAATAAGGAGATTTCAGGATCTTTTTCCTGTTCTACTATAAGCTCCTTTCTAGACAAAGATGATTTACTCATCATGTCAGACAAAGAAGTACCCTTGTTAGGAACAACTCTATCACTATCAAAGTCTACAGGATTGCTCAAAAGATCACACTTGCTCCCGACATCCTCTATATCATGAGCCAAGAAAGTGTCACCTAACCCTTGACTATAATGATCCTCAACTACTGCAACATCAGAAACCTTCTTACTCATTGAACGAGTTACAGCACAAGAAGGGAAAATACCAGGAAATTCCTGTTGAATAGTCTCAGCATCATCTGTTTTATCAGGGATACTGGACACTAAGGGATCTACCCTAACTTTCTCTCCAGCCAAGTCATTGCCTAAAATGAGCGACACGCCCTCTATGGGAAGTTCCGGTCTAACACCAATGGTAACAGGCCCAGTAACCAAGTCTGACTTTAAATAAACACAATGGAGAGGCACATTAACAAAACCTAACTCTACACCTTGAAGCAAAACACTACTACCACATGAGGCCCCTCAGACAAAGGCACTACGCCATCTAATATCAAAGAATGAGAAGCCCCAGTATCGCGCAAAATCTTCACAGGTTTCAAGTTGGTAATATCACTAGTAAGTGAAACAAAACCTTCAGAAATGAAGGGAGAGTACTTCTCCAAGACACTATCAGACTCTGAGCTCTTAATTTCAACAGACACTTTAGAATCTTCCACAATATCACTAAGTTTCTGACTAGGCTTTGACATAGCTAACACAGAAGGAACTGACTGTTTACGCCTTTGCTCCTTACGCTGGAGAGAATAACATTCAGACATAACATGCCCTACTTTCTTGCAGTAATTACAAACAGGACCAGAAGGAGACCCCACACCTGCCCTATGATCTGTTTTAGAATCAGACTTAGTCTTATCACCTAATTTAGGTTTGTCGTTAGAAGGGCCACTAAAGGTTGGGTTCCTAGGCTGACCAAATTTACTAGTACCTGTGGTACTGTTTTTGTCTTGAGAACTGTTTTTAACAAATGAGCCTTTGTGGGTGAGAGCGTAATCATCAGCCATTGTAGCTGCTTCACTAAGTGTTTCAACTTTTCTCTCATCTAAATGAGTTTTTATGTTTGTGTGGACACAACGTTTAAACTCCTCTATCAACAATAATTGCCTCAATTTACCGAAATCGTCATCAATTTCTTTAGAATCACACCACCTATTAAATAATTGTTCCTTTTCTCTGGCAAATTCTACATGAGTTTGTTCATCTCTCTTTCTTGAGTTTCGAAATTTCTGGCGGTAAGCCTCAGGAACTAACTCATAAGCTTTCAAAATAGCTTTCTTGACTACTTGGTAATTTGAAATATCATCAACAGATAAAGAAGAATAAATGTCTCTAGCTTTACCAATCAAGACACTTTGAAGAAGCATTGTAAGCTTATCTTCAGGCCATTTCATACTATCAGCTATTTTCTCAAAATGCAGAAAATACTTGTCAACTTCCTTCTCTTGAAAAGGAGGAACTAACCTAATGTTTCTACTGACATCAAAACCTCTGTTTCCTTGTAAACCCCTAAAAGTTAGATTACTTGAACTGTCTTGAGAAGCTAGCTCTAATTCTTTCATTCTAAGTTCTGTTTCAGCTTGAATTTTCTGCTTCTCTAGTTCTAACATCTGATCTCTCTCGATCTCTTTTTCTTTTAATTCTCTTTCAATTTCTTTTGCTCTTAACTCTCTTTCTTTGTCATTTTCTTTTTCTCTTAACTCCATCTCTTTCATTTCCTTCTCTATTTCCATTTGTCTTAGTTTCATTTCATGTTCAAGTTCCATTTGTCTAATTTGAATTTCTGAACTGACTGTTTCCTCTATACTATCTAATGCACTAGAGTCAAATTTGCCATTGTCAACAAAATATCTTATAATTACATTCCGAATTTCAGCTTTCCTCAAATTAGTTTTGATAGCTAGGCCTAAATGTTTACTCAATAACAGTAAATCCTTCTTATTAACTTGCAAAAGAACTTCCAGGGATGGCGCTTTAACAAACTGTTCTACCTGCATAGAAGTCATGTTTATCTAGCTGTTGGTTTCAAATGTAAACTCCAAGTTTGTACACAAATTTTGCAAATTTCTTAATTAATTTTTCCAAGTTAGATTTCACAAATAAAATATCGATCTCGGACAAGAGCCCCCAATTTCTGTTACATGAACGAATAACAGAAATGAGAAACCAGCAGCTAAATTCAAAACACAATTTAATTATATATACAATATTATACAGAGATGGTTTACAATGTCTAAAGTAATTGGTGGTGGTACAAGAGTAGTACGATGATTTAAAGTGTTACTTATCTGTATGCGAATGTCCTGGTATAATCCTTGATCCTTCCGGGTTTCAAATTAACAATAATCACAAATCCACAAGGAAATTGAATGTCCACTGATGATTTGTAAAGTTCCAGGCAATATGAATAAATCCACACAAAGTGTTGTAATAATCCACAGATAAAGTCACAATAGCTCTCCCAATAGAATCTTATATGGCGCTGTACAATTCTTGATATGTCTTATTACAGGTCTCATTACAGTTCTGATTAGCTTTGGACAGTTGGAGTATATATAACTAAACCCTAATTCAAGAATATTGGAGAACCTTCTACTTCCAGAAATATCTAACTAAAACAGTAAACAAATAAACACACAGAACTTTCTGGAAATAGATCATTCTAGATCTCTACTTATAATCAACATGTTTACAAACATATTTGTTTATACATGATTATATTCTAGAAAATTCTATAACCTAAATCAATGATATGACCTTCATAGGATGTATTGATAAAAAAAGCTATAGGAGTTATCTCCCTTATCTCATAACTACATGTATTTAGTGTCATACATAACAACAAATATTTCTACAAAGTTAAACAATGAAAAAGTATTGCATCATAATTTTATTTAATGATTACAGTTGAAAGGAACATTTAATAAATTAACACTGTTTAAATGTTCTGTTCATGATCTTCTAGGTCCATATTGGAAAAGTTTACTTTCAAGAGCACTCATATCAACATTCTTCAGTCTTCATATGATGCTAATTGTATGTATATGTATACATACACTTGTATACAGGTCCAAGGGATGAACTTTCTGTATTCATGTCACTATGCATGCATGGTGCCTGAAAAAAAGAACCAACAATTACTTTATATCTGTTGAATATGACAAAAATTGAAATGATCAATTTCAAATATATATAAATGAATAAATGTAGGTTCATTCTACAGGTTTTTTTTTATTTTAGAGAAAACATTTTATAAGTTGTGAATGTGTCACTGATGCATTTGATAGAATCAAATATTGTTTCAAAAAAGATACAAAATTCATTATCTATAGTTCCAACAAAAATTCAGAATAATTATAAATGATACATGGCTGCAGTACATTTCAACTCTGTAAAGTTTGTCATATACACATGAACCAGGTACAGTTGTAATAAATATACAAACACGAGTCCTACTAAAGACCTGAATGGACCTGAACGGGACCTGAAGGAGGACCTGAACGGGGTTTTAGAGTATTAAATGCATATTTAAATGCAATATCTCTTTATTTTATGCTAGAATATATATTAATACACATCTTGATGCCTTTTTTGTGAAATTTTTTTTTTTTGAAGACTTAATTATAAGCTCGACAAAAAGGTCGCTTACCGTACCGATAATATGGCGGACCTGAACGGGACCTGAAGGAGGACCTGAACGGGGTTTTAGAGTATTGAATCGATATATATAAGTAACATCTCTTTGTTTTCCGTTTGAATATATATAAATTCACATATGGTTGTAATTTCTTTTTGAAATATTATATATATATTTAATATAGCTCGCCAATAAGGTCGCTTACCGTAACAATAACATGGCGGACCTGAGCGGGACCTGATACTGATAGGCCTATTATAAGTTACCTGTGTTAGTCTTAGTAGTACATATGTATATGTAATTTCAACAAGAAATATGTAGAACTCTTGGCCATATATGTTTCCAGACTCAACGACGGGGACGTGGTTCTACATTGAGTCCATATAATTTTATTTACACAATAGAACTATTTATTATTATGACCAGAAATAATACTGTATGTGTCCTCCAAATATATCTAAAGAACAAGCTAAAACCTACATGTACATATGTATATGTGTATATCAGAACATATACAATACAATTCTACCAATTAACCTACAATGTAAATCCTATATACAATGTATGTGTATTACACTACCAGAACATGTACAGAACAAAAATTTACAAATTAAAAATCTATAAATATATACATCAGAACTGTATGAATTGACCGGTAGCATAATATTATAGATTAATTGAAACAAATCTTAGCTTGATAATGCACTAGCGGTTACATTCTAACTGTACATGCATTACAACGGTACATTTTATAAATATACAGGGCATTCATTACCCCTAAAGAGGCCCCACGAAAGAACCGCTATTTACCCCAGGCAAGGACGTACATGAGACTTATAAATCCTTGACCCCAGGGTTACGTTTTACGCGATTGGGGAACAGGTATGAAACATGTGACCATATGTGACCACTCATTTATGAAAAAATACTGCTAGGGACTATTTACATAATGATCAAAATACGAAGACTCACTCACTATCAGCTGAGCAGGGAGTACCGGGTAGTAGGCCTAGGTACGTACAGTAGCGGTCCGGAGCCGCGTGCTCGTTTGAACTGTTCTCTTCACTATAACAAGTTGTATTAACACTCTCCATGCGTCGTAATGTTTACCGAGTCAGTTGTTGGGATTGTCGCTGCTCCATTGCCTTTCCTTTCGCATTTTAGGTGAGTCAGTTGGTTGTTTACGGTAGCCATGTTTTGTTTACTACAGAGAGTGGTGGATCTTGCGCATGCGTTAAGATTGACCTGCACTCATAGCCGGTCGGGAGGACTTTTAGGATTCCCATAGATATTATTATTTTCTTCGCATGTACAGCGATTTTGACGGAAAGTTTTATTTTTCTAATTCATAAGAAATTATACCGGATATATTAATACCATTTTTACCGATTTTACAGTCACTTGCCCGACTATTCGCTTTAATGTCATCAATAGTCGAATGACGTCGTGTTGCTGTACTCCTATCACTGCTTGCAGAACAAACAGCTCCTGAAACCAGACTTGTGACAGCGTCGGAATTTTTCATGTTTTTCCATTCGTAGCATAAACTATTATAGACACTATTGTCGTAAGTTATTTTATAAAGCTCAAAAAGACACTCGTTAAAGCTCATGTCTTTTGTAACTTTTAAAAATTAATCACTTGTGTGGAATAAGATCCATATCCAACAATCACTCGTTATGAAACTCTATGTATTAAATATGGGGGAAATTTATCAGGTACATAATTGACTTAGATACACATGTACAGTATATTGCAGGGCTATACATATACCAATGTACATTGTACATTCATATGTACAATGTATATGTACACCTGATTATCTATTTGTGTCAGTAATATTGTTTGATGCTGGCACGAAAGCCGCAACCTGTCTATAGTGCCTATTTTTCTGTCTCCCCTTTAATGGTCGTTATGGACAGGTTTGAGCTGAATATTTAACTCCCAAACAAAGATGATTCATAGAATCTTTCCCTACCTGGAGGGTGTGACACAAAATCTTAACCCCAGGGGTAATTCATGAATGTCCTACCCGAGGCTTGCCTAGGGTTGGATATTCAGGAATTCCCCCGAGGGTTGTGATTTTGTTGTCACATCCTCACAGGTAGGGAATGATTCTTTTTCTCCCACATACAAAAGAAAAAGAAGAGATAATAGCCTAAACAGAATCATTTTCACCGCAACTTGAATATGGTTCCATTGTCTGCATGTCAATATTGATGACATCATCGACAACACCCGCCACGGTCACACCGCATGAAGTCATGACGTCACGGAATTGTCTTCATGTTCAAAAGGTTAGCACGTACAATCTGTCATACCCTAGGGGTTGACAGAGAAATCTCCCTCGGCTAAAAAACAGTGAAAAATCAGTGAATGGTGGGAGAAACGTGTATCTATGTCTCTGAAAATTGCATGCATCATTAACAATATTTATTGATATGAAACATATATTATACTTATTTCAAGTACATGTAACTTACAGTAAATTTTATAAAGACACAGTGGGCTTGATTTTATCCCAAAGGTTTTTTTTCTAAGAGGACTGTGTGTGTTATATAATTATGTGGTGATGTCTTCACAGACATTGCTAATCACATCCTGAATGTCTGTATGGAGAACTGTTGTTACATATTGTATATTGTAATGTTTCTTATATTTTTACACAGCCTGGACTCGCATGTATACTGAGAAGGGAAGCAGTGTTGATGCTGTAGTAGCCGGTTGCCGTGTGTGTCAGACCGAACAGTGTGATGGAACAGTTGGCTACGGTGGAGATCCTGACGAGAAAGGGGAGGTCACTCTGGATGCCATGATTATGGATGGGTAAATTAGATTTCATAAATAGTTTGATCACAGAAATAAGAACTATTATCAAATAAGGATATGTTAAATTGACCTATTTGGTTTTGTTTGCAGTCAATCATGTACAGTAATTCAGTTTTGAGAAGTTGAGAAACTAGTAACCATACAATTATCGATCAATTTCTTTACAAAAAAAAGTGGATAAACAAATACACAGTCTGGAATATATGATGATAAAAAAAAAATAAGGATTTAATGTTGCTTTATATTTAAATGTTCCTACCCTATTTATAGGAAAACCATGGATGTGGGAGCTGTTGGGTGTATCCGGCGTATCAAGGATGCTATTGGTGTAGCTAGAGCAGTGATGGATCACACCGGTCATACACTGCTAGTGGGAGAGTTAGGTATTAGATATTGTATACATCTGTGTCAGAGCTTCTGATTTCTGCATGTTCCCATGATCATGATTGTCCACTCATGTCAAAATAAGAAGCGAGGTCAAGTAGCTTTTACGTTCATCTAGCAGTCAAAATTTTGTTTCATAAAAGACTAGAAGACAACCTACAGGATTTTACAGCAAACCCACAGCAGCAAAATTCATCTGCAAAATAAAAATGTATATATGTACATGTATTGATATAATTCAAAATATGATTGTATTTTGATTCTCCCATTAGTAATTCAGGCTAAATTCAATATAGTCTCCATTTTAAAGCCTATGCCTCTTTCTCCGGGATTTGGACCAGCCTCATTTATAGAAGATGTAATTTTCCTATTTCATTTATCCCAGTTATTCTTTACTCAAATCATTAGTAGTCCTTAATGAGATTTTGAATGAAATACTATGTAATCTTAAGCAAGGAAAAGCATGACGGCAAAAGGTCATCCTGACTCAAAAGGACCTAAAACTTAGATTGTATTGTTTCTACTTAGTAAAGTTCTTTACTAACTATCACAAATGGTGCTGCATCTTGATTGTGGTGTTAAAATAAACGCGTAAAGATAAGCTATGACGTTAAAGGGACAATTCAGTCTAAGAGAACATTAAAATTTTGTACATATATCGGAAAAAACCCAGTTCTAATGGAAATTAAATCAGTCAGTTTTACTGTGATATGCCTGAAAAGCCCATGGTGTTGAAATGTTCAAACTCGCTCGCAGTCTGCCATTACACATTGTGATCGAACTACTTGTATGCCGAACCCTGTCCCTTGCTCGCAGAGTAATGCAATTGTTGTCTAGAACTTCTCAAATCGCTCTGACAGTAGTATGTTTACCTTATTAGGTGAATTGTCTTGTCTAAAAATCATTTTATCACCTTCACAGTGGTTATGTAGTTTTTTAGCCCACCATCATCATATATGCTTGTTATCACTATTTCTTAAAAACTGCTGCAGGGATTTTGTTCAAACTTCACATGGAGGGTCCCCTTGGTCCATATTTGTGCCATACAGATTTTGAGGCTGATCAGAAAAACAAGATGGCCGCCAGGCAGCCATCTTTGATTTTGGCAGTTGAAGTTTGTTATCAATATTTCTTGAGAACTACTGAAGGGATTTTGTTCAAACTTCACATGGAGGTTACCCTTGGTCCCTAGTTGTGCCATACAGATTTTGAGGCTGATCGGAAAAAGAAGATGGCCGCCAGGCAGCCATCTTTGATTTTGGCAGTTGAAGTTTGTTATCGATATTTCTTGAGAACTACTGAAGGGATTTTGTTCAAACTTCACATGGAGGTTACCCTTGGTCGCTAGTTGTGCATACAGATTTTGAGGGTGATCGGAAAAACAAGATGGCCGCCAGGCAGCCATCTTTGATTTTGGCAGTTGAAGTTTGTTATCGATATTTCTTGAGAACTACTGAAGGGATTTTGTTCAAACTTCACATGGAGTTACCCTTGGTCCCTAGTTGTGCCATACAGATTTTGAGGCTGATCGGAAAAAAAAGATGGCCGCCAGGCAGCCATCTTTGATTTTGGCAGTTGAAGTGTGTTACCGATATTTCTTGAGAACTACTGAAGGGATTTTGTTCAAACTTCACATGGAGGGTACCCTTGGTCCCTACTTGTGCCATACAGATTTTGAGGCTGATCGGAAAAAGAAGATGGCCGCCAGGCAGCCATCTTTGATTTTGGCAGTTGAAGTTTGTTATCGATATTTCTTGAGAACTACAGAAGGGATTTTGTTCAAACTTCACATGGAGGTTACCCTTGGTCCCTAGTTGTGCATACAGATTTTGAGGCTGATCGGAAAAACAAGATGGCCGCCAGGCAGCCATCTTTGAATTTGGCAGTTGAAGTTTGTTATCGATATTTCTCGAGAACTACTGAAGGGATTTTGTTCAAACTTCACATGGAGTTACCCTTAGTCCCTAGTTGTGCCATACAGATTTTGAGGCTGATCGGAAGAACAAGATGGCCGCCAGGCAGCCATCTTTGATTTTGGCAGTTGAAGTTTGTTATCAATATTTCTTGAGAACTACTGAAGGGATTTTGTTCAAACTTCACATGGAGAGTACCCTTGGTCCCTAGTTGTGCCATACAGATTTTGAGGCTGATCGGAAAAACAAGATGGCCGCCAGGCAGCCATCTTTGATTTTGGCAGTTGAAGTTTGTTACCGATATTTCTTGAGAACTACTGAAGGAATTTTGTTCAAACTTCACATGGAGAGTACCCTTGGTCCCTAGTTGTGCCATACAGATTTTGCGGCTGATCAGAAAAACAAGATGGCCGCCAGGCAGCCATCTTTGATTTTGGCAGTTGAAGTTTGTTATCGATATTCCTCAGAAAGTACTGAAGGGATCTGTCTCAAATTTCATATGTAGGTTCCCCTAGGGCCCTTGTTGTGCATATTGCATTTTTGGACCAATCGGTGAACAAGATGGCTGCCAGGCCGCCATCTTGGATTTCGATAGTTAAAGTTTGTTATGGCTATTTCTCAGATAGTACTGAAGGAATCTGTCTCAAATTTCATATGTAGGTTCCCCTAGGGACCTAGTTGTGCATATTGCATTTTGGGACCGATCGGTTAACAAGATGGCCGCCAGGCAGCCACTTTGGATTTTGTTATACAAAGTTTGTTATCGCTATTTCTCAGAAAGTACTGAAGGGATCTGTCTCTCATTTCATATGTAGGTTCCCCTAGGGCCCTAGTTGTGCATATTGTGATTTGGGACCGATCGGTCAACAAAATTGCTGCCAGGCAGCCATCTTTGATTTTTATATTCAAAGTTTGTTATCGCTATTTCTCAGAAAGTATTGAATGGATCTGTCTCAAATTTCACATGTAGGTTCCCCTAGGGCTCTAGTTGTGCATACAAATGTATTGTGATTTGGGACCGATTGATCAACAAGATGGCCGCCAAGGAGTCATCTTGGATTTTGATAGTTGAAGTTTGTTACCGCTATTTCTCAGAAAGTACTGAAGGGATCTGTCTCTCATTTCATATGTAGGTTCCCCTAGGGCCCTTGTTGTGCATATTGCATTTTGGGACCAATTGGTCATTAAGATGGCCGCCAGGCAGCCATCTTGGATTTTGATAGTTAAAGTTTGTTATGGCTATTTCTCAGAAAGTACTGAAGGGATCTGTCTCAAATTTCATATGTAGGTTTCCCTAGGGACCTAGTTGTGCATATTGCATTTTGGAACCAATCGGTCAACAAGATGGCCGCCAAGCAGCCATCTTGGATTTTGATAGTTAAAGTTTGTGATCGCTATTTCTCAGAGAGTACTGAAGGGATCTTTCTCCAATTTCATATGTAGGTTCCCCTAGGGCTCTAGTTGTGCATAATGCGTTTTTGGATCGATCGGTCAACAAAATGGCCGCCAGGCTGCCATCTTGGATTTTGATAGTTAAAGATTGTTATCGCTATTTCTCAGAAAGTATTGAATGAATCTGTCTCAAATTTCTTAAATAGGTTCCCCTAGGGCCCTAGTTGTGCATATTTTGATTTGGGACCGATCGATCAACAAGATGGCCGCCAAGGAGCCATCTTGGATTTTGATAGTTGAAGTTTGTTACTGCTGTGTCTCAGAAAATACTGAAGCGATCTGTCTCAAATTTTATATGTAGTATGTTTGCAAAAGTTTTAAAAGCAGAGAAAAGATCCCTCTTTCCATTGTCAGACATAGATTATTCATTGGTGGGCGCCAAGATCCCTCTGGGATCTCTTGTTTTGTTTAACATGCATGACTTAGGCTCGGGTATGGGTACAGTGTCCATATTGTACCTGCTGAATCAAATTGATCAACGATTTGATATTACAACGATATTAATTAAAATACTTAACAATGTCGTGGAATTTGTCAATGTTTTACGTTATATGTTTCATAAGAAATGTAGAACAATACATTTATGCTATATTTTGCTTCTTGGTTATGTAAAAGAATTAGCCTGAGTGAATTGTCCCTTTAATTATTTCATTATGATCTTTTGCCGATATTGAAAGTTAATCAAAATGTACTATTGTTAAATCATTTATTCACAAATATATCTGAAGTATTAAAGTTCAGGAAATAAAATATTAAAGAAATACAAATATTTAAATGCTTTACATTCAGGAGAAGTGTGAAGTATCAATGAACATGTAATAATTTGATTATAGCCACAAAATTTGCTGTGGAAATGGGATTTAAGGAGGAGAACTTGTCTACAGCTCGATCAGATAAAATCTACAAAGACTGGAAAAATAGCCACTGCCAGCCAAACTTCAGAAAGGTATTGTGGATAAGCTAGCTTTAAACCCTATGCTATTCACTTGCTTATATAATGATACGTTTTTATTGTTGCAGCTACTTAAGTAATTTTACATCATCATGCCTAACATTATATTTGGCACAATTTATTTTCGCAATTTACAGTTACAAATTCTATTGCAATTTGAAAACATTTTCATGGCAATTTGTTTTATAGACTGAATTTGTGTAAATTGCAAATAAAATAATTTTGATCCCATTTTTATGATATAACAATCATTTATTGTAC
Source organism: Argopecten irradians (assembly GCF_041381155.1). Classification (NCBI taxonomy): domain Eukaryota; kingdom Metazoa; phylum Mollusca; class Bivalvia; order Pectinida; family Pectinidae; genus Argopecten; species Argopecten irradians. Next base: position 10,981,948 of record NC_091140.1, on the reverse strand, counting down.
CCTATATGTATATGTGATTGATGACTTTAAAGAAAAAAGAAAATCAGTTAGAAACAGAGGTCTTATTAATTTCTCCAGAACGTCACACCAGACCCGACACAAAACTGTGGACCCTACACACCTTTACATACTGGTTTCACCAGGGGAGATTACTCACGGAAGAGATACAATGTAGACAGGAGAAATCATGACACAATAGGAATGGTGGCTATCGATTCAAATGGATATGTAGCCGCAGGAACAACCACAAATGGCCTGAATCATAAGGTCCCAGGGTAAGTTATGCTAGGTATTCTACATATTTTAAATGAAAGTTTAGGTTTTTATATCAAATATACTTACTTAGTTTGCAGTTTTATTGTTTATTTTACAAGGTATAATTCCTCAAATTTCACCTTATGTGCACCATGTGACCTGTATTTTGATTCCGGACCTTCATGAATTGGGTGTATTTGTTATCAATACATGAAGGACTGTGAGTTAAAACATTAATGTATTCCCTATCTTCTTGAGTCATGTCTAGGACATACAGAGTTATCTGGTTTGTGATTATAACATTAAAGGATTTGTGCAGTCAAAAATGATAATTTCAGTTTATGCTGGAAATGGCTTTATTAGCATGTGTAGAAACCTCTCCGTGCCGCGCGTGACCGGAATAACCTGTAAGCCGTCGATATCGAGGTCCAAAATTCTGACCGCCCGATTATGCATATTTTCTAGCTCTAAACCGTGTGACGTCATAATAGTCCGTGGCTTATAGCTGTACTATAACTGATGTGCTATCACTTACATCGACGGTCACAGGAAAAGGCGATCAACAATTTTTTATGATTACTTTTGAGTGAAGTTAATCGTACAATAACTTTGGCTCGAATGTAAATAACTAAAAGAGTGAAATTCAATGTTTCAAATACTCTAATTTATGCTCTACTAGCAGGTATCTTCGTGTAATTATGAAAGAAAATCCACAGAGAAATGAAAGTTTCTGATTTTTTGTCGAGGAGTTCAGCAACGAATAAGCTTTAATTAGATAATATTTTCCTGTGGTCTGTATCTTTGATACATTGTGAATTACAAAGTTTGTGACTGTAAAACGAAATTTTACGTGGCAATTTAAGAAATCCTTAATTAAAGCATCAAAGATATGATGATTGACGTATTCATATACACACCGATGATTGATCATTACATTGTGTTGTGTGTTGCTAACCGAATAAATTGAGATACATTTATTACAATACCGTAAAACGTTTCAACATATGGTATAAAGAATTTATTTTTGATATTATAAAAGATCTACATATTGAGATATTAAGCAAAACATTTTTTAGACCGTGTGGTCGCTTTCAATTTTTAATCGATATACGAGTAGATACTCCGATATAGTTATATAATTAGCCATGCCTTTGGTTTGATGGTTATGTAATACCTGGACCAGGATGTTGTTTACCTGTACACAACGCCATTTATCGAACTCACCTGTAATTACCTGGCCGCGGGCAATTTGCTATTCGGTGGACTATGTCAGGTATTTGCTATTGTCTTACTGTCAATCAGGTTAGGACATCCGTTAATTGGAGTGTGATTTGAATTATGGAAACCCCGTACATCTATGCTCTAGGTTTTTTTTTTATTGTCACCTCCATTTTTAAAATGAAGATGTAAAAGCAAATGAAAAAAATATATATCCCTGATCATACATAGTAATATATATTACACACACAAAATGTATATATATATGTCGTACACAGGTAAAACAAGAATGGAAGTTGACTTATTCAGAAACAAAAATGGTTCTAAGAACTATTTCAACTAAAGCTTTAACCTTAAAAATTATTTCAGTCTAGTACTGTAATTACGGAATCGTGGCATATAGCAATCTCCCGTAATTTCTAAGGTATTAGTAAAAACTCTAAGCATTTTTGTTAAGGTACAAGATATTATATCTATATATAATGCCTGTATACAAGTAATTTCATTTTTCATTTGAACACTATATGTGGTTACTTTTTGGATTATACAATAAATGTTCATATATCATACTATTAAATCTTGGTATGATATACAAAAGTATCGACAATGAATATACTATTTTAAGGATTTAGTATAATTTTGAAATAAGGAATTAAAATCTACACTTATACTGTAATTTAGAAACATATATCAGAAATATCATTGATGTATTTCTGCTTTTTAGTAAAAGTTTCAAAGGCAGCAATATAGGTATACATATTATTTTCGGTATAAGTTCAGTACTGTTACTCCAATATCACATAACTGATAACCGTCCAAATTTTATTTTTACTCAAACACTGTGCCGTGTTTGCATCGTTAGGGCAGAAGTTTGAAATAAAAACCCGCATTCTAGATATATTCATGCTAAATTTTGGGATTTTACTCGTAAAAAGATATTGTTACATTATACGTTTTTTTATTACACAGAAATTTACATAATATGCTATCTAAATCTCAATCCAAACTGATCCGAACATCATTTTGATATCACTATCAAATTGGACTGATTATATATATCTAATCTAAAGTTAGAAATATGCTTGTTTGTATGTTTGAAATGGTGTAAATGAAATGTTTTGAAACTGAAAATATCTACATCATAAAGCTAGAATAACCATTTTAAAAACTCGAAAAACTCAAATTGTAGATCTAACGTATACGTGTACGTGCTGTACATATAGATGTATAGTGACTAGGCTTACCTTGTGTAGCCGCGGACTACTGTGACATCACAAGACCACATGACCGCCTAGCTCATTATCTCTGAACCGTAGTCGACACTACCCGTAAATCACGACCAAAACCAACCGATAGCGCTAAAAGCTAGGTGATTCGTTGGGTGGGACTTAATTTTTTCATTCATCCAAAGCAATATCATGACGTATTATCAAAAAAAAATTTGGCTACACAAATCCTTTAATGTACTCTCTATCATCTTTAGTCATGACTCGGACATACAGAGTTGTCTAGTTTGTGATTATAACATTAATGTATTCCCCATGTGTTTAAGTCATGATTAGGGTGTACACATCTGATTCTCCTGTTGTTACAGAAGAGTAGGGGATTCACCCATTATGGGGGCAGGGGCATACGCTCGGAATGGTGTCGGAGGGTCGGCCTCAACTGGAGATGGTGACGTCATGATGAGGTTCTTACCATCGTAAGTACGTAGGATAGCTACTCTGTCATTACTGTTTAATACAACTTCCTCCAATGTTTCTCCTCTGCTGTATATAATCTTTTAACATTGTTTGCTACACTACAGATTCCATGCAGTCAACCTGATGTCGATGGGCATGGATCCAAACACTGCAGCAGAGAAAGTTCTGGTTCCAATTAAAGAGTCCTATCCAACCTTTAGTGGGGCGGTCATTACTGTCAATAGTCAGGGCATTGTTGGTGAGTGTGGCTTCAGGTTGGTTCGAAGGATCAATTAGCCATTTTCAATTCACGATTTGTATTAATGCTAACGCCTCATTAACAACACAATAAGGTTTTCATTTTGTCCATGAAATTCAACTCTTCGGAAAACAATATATTGAAGATGACATTGAGTTTTTAGCTCACCTGGTCCGAAGGACCAAGGTGAGCTTATGCCATACCGTGGCGTCCGGCGTCCGTCGTCCGTCGTCCGTCGTCCGTCGTCCGTCCGTCCGTCCGTCCGTCCGTCAACAATCGACTTCTTCTCCATAACCGCTGGTCGGATTTCAACAAAATTTGGCTGGTAGCATCCTTATGGGCTACTAACTGAAAATTGTACAAATGATGGGTCTGACCCCCCAGGGGCCTGAGGGGCGGGGCCAAAAGGGGTCAATTTGGCTATTTCCATATAAACGACTTCTTCTCTGAAACCAAGCATGGGATAGCACCCATAATGCAATGGTAGCATCCTTATAGGGTGGGGATTCAAAATTGTACAAATGATGGGGCTGACCCCCCGGGGGCCTGAGGGGCGGGGTCAAATGGGGTCCATTTGGCTATTTCCATATAAACGACTTCTTCTCTGAAACCAAGCATGGGATAGCACCCATAATGCAATGGTAGCATCCTTATAGGGTGGGGATTCAAAATTGTACAAATGATGGGGCTGACCCCCCGGGGGCCTGAGGGGCGGGGTCAAATGGGGTCAATTTGGCTATTTCCATATAAACGACTTCTTCTCTGAAACTAAGCATGAGATAGCACTCATAATGCAATGGTAGTATCGTTATAGGGTAGGGATTAAAAATTGTACAAATGATGTGGCTGACCCCCCGGGGGCCTGAGGGGCGGGGTCAAAAGGGGTCAATTTGGCTATTTCCATATAAACGACTTCTTCTCTGAAACCAAGCATGGGATAGCACCCATAATGCAATGGTAGCATCCTTATAGGGTGGGGATTCAAAATTGTACAAATGATGGGGCTGACCCCCGGGGGCCTGAGGGGCGGGGTCAAATGGGGTCAATTTGGCTATTTCCATATTAACAACTTCTTCTCTGAAACTAAGCATGAGATAGCACTCATAATGCAATGGTAGTATCGTTATAGGGTAGGGATTAAAAATTGTACAAATGATGTGGCTGACCCCCCGGGGGCCTGAGGGGCGGGGTCAAAAGGGGTCAATTTGGCTATTTCCATATAAACGACTTCTTCTCTGAAACCAAGCATGGGATAGCACCCATAATGCAATGGTAGCATCCTTATAGGTGGGGATTCAAAATTGTACAAATGATAGGGCTGACCCCCAGGGGGCCTGAGGGGCGGGGTCAAAAGGGGCCAATTTGGCTATTTCCATATAAACGACTTCTTCTCTGAAACTAAGCATGGTATAGCACCCATAATGCAATGGTAGCATATTTGTAGGGTGGGGATTCAAAATTGTGCAAATGATGGGGCTGACCCCCAGGGGGCCTGAGGGGCGGGGTCGAAAGTGGCCAATTTGGCTATTTCCATATAAACGACTTCTTCTCTGAAACTAAGCACGGTATAGCACCCATAATACAATGGTAGTATCCTTATAGTGTGGGAATTCAAAATTGTGCAAATGATAGGGCTGACCCCCGGGGGCCTGAGGGGCGGGGTCAAAAGTGGTCAATTTCCATATAAATGACTTTCTCTGCAACTTAACATGGGATTACGCTCATAATGCAATGGTTACATCCTTATAGGGTTTGGATTCAAAATTTTGCAAATGATGGGGCTGACCCCCCGGGGGCCTGAAGGGTGGGGTCAAAAGGGGTTAACTTAGCTATTTCCATATAAACGACTTCTTCTCTGCAACTAAGAATGGAAGAGCACTATAATGCAATGGTAGCATCCTTATAGGGTTGGGATTTGAAATTGTACAAATGATAGGGCTGACCCCCGGGGCCTTAGACGGCAATAGATGCGAGGTCAAAAGGTCAATTAGGCTACTATTTTCATATAAATTACTTTGTCTCTGAACCTATGTATTGGATAGCATATTTGTATGGTATCAATAGCATCATTGTATGGTTGTGATTCAAAATTAAACTTTGGGAGTCAATTTTGCTTATTTTTCTAATTGTCTGAGTCTTGTGATAATTACTAACAAAAAACCAGGTGAGCGATACAGGCCCTCTGGGCCTCTTGTTTTAAGGGGATTTAATTGGCTATAGATTTTGGGTTCTTTTCTTTAATATCTTATTGATTGTGGATAAGGATCTATCTCACAAATTAACCAATTACAAACGGTTAAAATGCAGTAGTTCATTGTTTAATGTAAAGTACAGTTCTTTCTTACAAACCTAAGAGAACACTTGTGGCAAATAAGGTTCTATACATCATTTCATTGATTACAAGATTTTGTTCCTTGGTTAATTGATGTCAAATGAAAGTTCTGTGTACCATACTTTAATAGCGAATGAAGGTCCTGTACATGTGATTCTAAGTTCATTTGTTCCAAGTTAAGATTCTGTATATTAGGTCATTGATAACAAAACAAGATTCTGTAAGTTAGTTCATTCATGTCAAATGGAGATTCTGTGCATCAGGTCATTCATGTCAAATGAAGATACTGTGCATCAGGTTATTCATGTCAAATGGAGATTCTGTGAATCAGGTTATTCATGTCAAATGGAGATTCTGTGATCAGGTATCTGTGAGATTCTGTATCAGGTTATTCATGTCAAATGGAGATTCTGTGAATCAGGTTATTCATGTCAAATGGAGATTCTGTGAATCAGGTCATTCATGTCAAATGAAGATACTGTGCATCAGGTTATTCATGTCAAATGGAGAGATTCTGTGCATCAGGTTATTCATGTCAAATGGAGATTCTGTGCATCAGGTTATTCATGTCAAATGGAGATTCTGTGCATCAGGTCATTCATGTCAAATGAAGATACTGTGCATCAGGTTATTCATGTCAAATGGAGATTCTGTGAATCAGGTCATTCATGTCAAATGGAGATTCTGTGAATCAGGTTATTCATGTCAAATGGAGATTCTGTGCATCAGGTTATTCATGTCAAATGGAGATTCTGTGCATCAGGTTATTCATGTCAAATGGAGATTCTGTGCATCAGGTCATTCATGTCAAATGAAGATACTGTGCATCAGGTTATTCATGTCAAATGGAGATTCTGTGCATCAGGTTATTCATGTCAAATGGAGATTCTGTGAATCAGGTTATTCATGTCAAATGGAGATTCTGTGCATCAGGTCATTCATGTCAAATGAAGATTCTGTGCATCAGGTTATTCATGTCAAATGGAGATTCTGTGCATCAGGTCATTCATGTCAAATGGAGATTCTGTGCATCAGGTCATTCATGTCAAATGGAGATTCTGTGCATCAGGTCATTTGTGTCAAATGGATGTTTTATGCATCACTTCGTTGATGGCGAATTACAGTTCTGTCCATAAGGTCATTAGTGAAAATATAGTTCTATGTTCTGTCTGTCATTTTATTGATTGCATTTAAAGGAAGGCTTAACACACAATCATCAAATCTTAAAGTTGCTCCACCGCTGACAAATGGTATTGTTTAACTATCAAAAACAGGATCAGACGATTTAGTGTTTTTCTTCAGTTACAAAAGTTACTGACTTTACACCATTACCACCATTGAAAAGTTTGAGCTTCTAATTTTACTTCAAGTTAAAAATATGAAAAACAATTAATTGCATCCCGAAAAAACTCTGTGGCACTATATCCTATATGGAATGAAGTACTGATTATGCATGCACCAAAGGCAAAATAAATTGTTTTATATTACTTTTTGTGTTAATTAAACATATATATACACGATTAATCACCAATTATTTTTCAAAGGACGATTATCATTTATGTTCTGTCGGCGGTGGAGCATCTTTAATTAACACCATGATGAGTTTATCATTTTAATGATCTTTAAAGAATCCACACACATTAAGCTTGACCCATTTTTTCTTTATTTATCATGAGCCTTTTACCATTATATGTAGGACTGACTGAGCTTTTTACTTTTGTACAATTTCCTTTTTTCTGTACCTTCAGGTGCTGCCTGTCACGGTTTTGCTGTGTTCCAGTTTTCTGTTGTAGACTTGGCATCACAGGGCGTCCATATCCATTATAAGACATGTTCCAACTGACATTTCTGTGATAATATATATAATACTGTGAAAGTTTGGAGCATCACATTCAATGGTATCAAGTTGTAACTAGTGGAATCTCAGCGAAATCGTAAGCTGATGTAATTATTAGAAAGGAAGGTTTTTTTCTATGAATGAAATGTTTGTTGTCTGAACAAAGCCTCTGTGATAAAACCAATGTGATTGTGAATGTTGATGAATGTTAAGAAAGTAAAGTTACCCATTATAAAAGGAGAGTTACACATATCATTCCCTCCTAACCTTTGGCATCATCCACACATTTTTAGATGCCATTGTTACTACTAGCTTTTACATTATATACATTCCAGTTTGAAGCAGCTAAATACATAAAGTATCTGTTTTATATGTGCATTTAACTCATTCCGTTTCTCAATACATGGTTTATATTATAGGTTATAGTACTGAGTATTGGCAGACTAGACATTTTCCTGTTTGCTGACATTTAGATCTGAGCATAGTCAAACTTCATTCACTCAAAGAACTATTATGGTAATACTCCAAATAAACTGAGAATTTGAGTTGTGCATGCATGAATGGTGAAGGAGGAACCAATGGAACGAAGTAAAATGGGTCTGTGATTTAATTACCTTTACTACTAAATGAGATTGAAAATGTTATACACTGTATGTGTTGCCAGATATTATTTTTATTTGTTCCATCTGAGTATATGATGGTTCTAAATTAGATCTGTGTAAATGTTTTATATTAGATCTGAGTATATGATTAATCTGATATTTCATTTTGAAACTCTCGAGTTCTTATCCTGACTTTGCCAACAGTACTAACCAGATGTTAGTTTAACAAATATAAACATTTGTGTATGATGATGCATCTCCTTGAAACGTTTTTATTTACTTAATAAGACATAAAATTGCAACCTGTATACCTAAGCTTATAATACTGGTTCATTGCTCACTCAGCTGAGCTAAAGGAAAAAAGTTCTCTAACCAGAACAAAGCTAGACGGTAACCAAAACCTGTTACATTACATTACACCGACCAAGGTTCTATCATCAAGGAATTCTCTTATTGCTTTCTTTAGGTGTGGACAAACCTCCATTACTAAATTTATAATACTGCTCCCCTGCTAATCCTATTGAGCTATTCTTCGTAGACTAGAACAAAACTAAAGGGGACCACAACCTACTACACAACTTCCCTGTTATACCAACCATGTGCACGTTTAATTTCCAAGGAAGCCAATCATTGCTGTAGTCTTTGACAAAACCTCTCTAAGGAAGCAACTCATTTTTTTCGTTTGCAGTGGTCTGTCACACAAATGTAAAAGAAACTAGAGGAATGTATCTTTAAAATCAATAATTTTATAGACTGTTTTTGAAAATGTCCGATCATTGTTTTAGTAGTTCATCTTTTTCATTAGACTATGTTTGCACATGTAAATTTTAACAGAATTGTCATCTTTGGTGTTACCAGTGACATCTGATATATACGGTTTAGGTTTTATATACACTTTTTTCTGATCAATATCTGACAGTGTTAGACAATATCATGCACTGTGTCATGTATGTAAATATGGGATGCAGATAGAAAGTAGGTCACGGACAGCCCTCTGTGATACCTATGTAAATCTCACCAATGCAAATGTCTGATCCATCACGTGGGTTTCGTTAATTAACAATCTGGTGGGAGACATTAGTTTGATTATTGCTGTGAAGATGTGTAATTGTTTATCTAGGGGCATGTACCGTGTTGATTTTGACGTTGTTAGTTGTATTTATCCAATGTGATGTGTAAATCTTCCTACCTTTAAGTACGAACAGGACTGGTTAGGTTTTGACGTCTTCAGTGATATTTAACATGTGATGTGAAAGTCTTCCCATAATCAATATTAAGTAGTTGACACAAGCGTTACCTCTCAGATGTAATGGTCAATATTCATCTATACATCAGAGAGGCGATCATTGTTGATTCCCAATGTATTGTTTTTGCTGTTCTAATCATACATGAGTAACTGTGTCATAGAAATATATCTTAATCTTTTACAATACATTGAATGCTTCAAATCATATCACAATTGTACATATGACAAGGTGCTTTTTATTCAGCAGTGAAATATGCGATCAATTTGGGTTATATCCTTGCTTATCATAGCAAATATTAATCCAAGAGTTTGATTGCTTGTCATCAGCCAATTGCCATTTATTTTAGGTTTAAATGATAATGTATCAGATACCTATCCATTGCTTCATAATTTCTACAGATATTATATTTTGCTGATCTGACTGTCACTTTAAATTGACATGTAAATGCAGTGTAGATATAAATGTCAATATGTCTTATTGGTTGACTTAAACATTGTTCACGTTGTTTTGTAACCATGATTAACATTTGTATAATAAATTATTTTTGACAATTACTTTCTTCTTACCTTTTTTGTTGGTGTGTATCAACCTCATTATCAAAGATACTAAATATAGGGTGTTAGAATCATATCTGCTGAGAGTAAAAAGGCGACTTAGTTTGGGATATTATTTTTATTCTTCCGTTCTGATTTAATTTTTCCTAAAATCTCCCTTAACAATGCCTCACTTTTCAGGAGGAAGGCCTTGGATTCTCAAACTTCTGTCCCTTGGATTGACCATATAAGGTGTAGTTTCTGTTCCTGTTTGGCGTTACCATTAAGAGATTGGTACGACTGATTTGTTTGGTGTCAGTATAATTTGACCGGGTCGAACAAGTTTGCTCTGTATTTCTGATAGCATGCTTCAGTGAAATAGCACTATAAAATAGACACGACACGAACATTATTCAGTCGCCTAAAACATGCACGCGCACATACAACACACCGCATAAACGGCATGTTGTTTTTATATGACCTAGTAGCTATGAATAGGTAGTAAAGCAACTTCGTTAGCCAAGGGTATTTAGCCGATTCTCTGCTACTACCAGAGAATCGGCTAAATACTCTTGGCTAGCGATGTTGGTAGTAAAGATATCCAACCAATTACCATGACAGTGGCATGAGTTCATTTCTGACAAGGACTAGTCTTCAATGTTAGGCAGACAGTTTCAGGCAGACATTATGTAAAAAAAAGACAGAGGAGAAAAGATGATGTCATCTTTAACAAGAACACATTTAAACGTAACATTTATACTATCAATAACGTTGTCTGTATAATATTTATTACTGTAGAAACTACAACTGAATAATTCATAGATTCCAGTTAGGTCTAACACTAAAACATAACGCTATACTCGTTGACATTTGTTCGTTAAGGGATTAAGGTTGTAGCTAATGCCATATCGCAATTGTCGATATGATTTTAATGTTAATGAACGATGAGCAGGTCAAAGTATAGTTGGCCCAAGTGACAGCGAATATTGGTGATAAGCTTCCTTCCTCCTTGTTATTTCCTTACAGGTAGGGCATTGAAATGGTACCTGTCGCCACTGCCAGGTGCTATTCCATGATCATTAAAGTCAACTTTACTTGTTAACTTATCTTTTCCTTTCTTCCTAACTGACTTTCCTCTTGCGAACGTCTTCCTTGACACCGCCTCAGTTTTTGCCATGATTTGAAAGCTCCCACCTGTTAATAAGGCTCTGGATTCTGTGTTCTAGCCGCGATACACCCATGGTCTTTAAAAGTGGTATGGTAGATCCTGCTCCACATAAAGGGAATGTGACAACTGGTTTGTTCTTGTTAGTATAATGCGATCAGTTGCAGTGTGCTTCTTAAGCATTGATTGTCATATTTGCGACCTGCATTGGTGTGTTACATACGATGGGTGATATAGCATATAATAGATAGACTTGCCAGGACACTCAATGTATACATTGTTTGTTACACAAGAATGAATATGATATAAAATATGACAATCAATGCTTATATTTTTTATCTAACTTGTTATAAAAAGAAAATCGATTAATGAATAAATGATGAAATAAACCTTAGACTTCTGCAAAGAGGAAAATATTATTTGATGAAACATACGATGATTTGACGACAAATTTTAGTAGTTCCGGCTGGTTCAAGTTGTTCTCATGAATAACTGATTAAACAATAACAGTAAATTAAATAGTACCAACGATAAATTGGATTTAAAAAAATGAATGCAACACTTCAATCCATTTAAAAAATTTTTTTATATATAATATATATTCATATTGATCTATTATAGAATTCATTTAAGCTACTCTAACGTGGCATTGTAAAGATTTTGTGTGTCTGACAGCATGCTTCATTGTGATAGCACAACAAAAAGGAAAATAATTCGACTATTACAAAGTACATCACGAACATAGTGCAGTCTCCCAAAATATGCACGCACTTGATACATAACATTAACGGGAAGCCTTTCTTAAAGACACCAGCTGTTATAGGACATTATTCTAATCAACCAACCACACTGCAATATGTTTATGTTTCCAAATGAGATCATATTTGATCAAATTATTTTAAAAAAATGTTCACACACGAATGATCAAACCACTGAAAGGCGGTATGTTTCATGTGAAGTGGGATGTTCTATTCTGCAATCTTGTAATGAGTTCAATAGCATATCGGTATGTTGTTACCCTTTGTCTGTACCCGAAAGAATGAAGATGATAAATATCGTAGGGTCTTCAATAGTACACGATAATAAAAAAATTCGATGAACGCGCTAATTGGCATGAAAGGCTCCCAGTTTATTGCAAGCCGTTTAGGTTTTTACCTATTGAAATGAAGATATCTGTATTCAAAATAAAGATATCTGTATTTCTACAACAATTAGGGATATCTTTAATTGAATTATAAATATCTTTAATTGAATTATAGATATCTTTAATTGAATAAGAGATATCTGTATTTGAATTACAGATATCTCTATTCAAAATAGATATATCTCTAATTAAACGCGAAATAGAGATATCTCTAATTAAAATACAGATATCTCTAATTCATAGAGATATCTCTAATTAAAATACAGATATCTCTAATTCAATTAAAGATATGTTTATTTCAAATACAGATATCTTTCATTCAATTAAAGATATCTCTATTTCAAATGCAGATATTTCTAATTGTTATAGAAATACAGATATCTTCATTTCAAATACAGATATCTGTATTTGAATTAAAGATATCTCTATTTGACATGAAATAGAGATATCTGTATTTAACTATCAAATAGTAAAAGCGACTGTTCCCTTGGCTCTCCGTTTTGCGCATGACGGAAGTAAAGCAGCAGTGACGCAAATGACGGGGAATGTAGACCGTGTTACAACGTATCCGCTTTCAATATTATTCAATTATAGCTGCAACAGTTCGCGCTGTTTCCTGGAGATCAGTTGCCATGTCCAGTTCTTAAGAAATCCCCTCCAAATAGCAAATTTATCGGTTTAATAGCCTTACAGTTATCATACATGCATAAAATCCAATCTAATTACAATTTTAAATAGAGATATCTGTATGGTAAAGTAATTGCAGATATCTCTAATTCAATTAAAGATGTCTCTATTTTAATGGAGATATCTGTATTTGAAATAGAGATATCTAGCTGTATTTGAAATAGAGATACATGTATTTAAAATGAAGATATATTTATGTAAACAAAATTAAAGATATTTTTATTTAAAATGAAAATATCTTTAATTTAAATAGAGATATCTCTATTTTAAATGAAGACATCTTTAATTGGACAATAAGTAAAGATATCTCTATTCAAAATAAATATATCTCAATTACGATTAAAGATATCTGTAATTCAAATAGAGATATCTGAATTTAAAATAAAGATATCTGTAATCTAAAAAAAGATATTTCTATTTTCAGTAGAAATAGATATATCTGTATTTAAATATGACATATCTTAATTCAAATACAGATATCTATATTTAAATTACAGATATCTTTAATTAAATAAAGATATCTTTATTTTAGATAGAGATGTCTTCATTTTAAATAAAGATATTTTTAATTTAATAGAGATATCTTCATTTCATTAGGTAAAAACCCAAACGGCTTGCCATACCAGTTACTGAATTCGTCTACTACTGATTTCATCATTTGTACTTCTATACAAATAGCATTCGATTTTACTTGTCCATTATATCGGATTTTATTCCTTTGTGTTTTGGTTTTTGCGTGACAAAAAAATATTAAAAAACCCACTTATATGATTACTTCACAACTCGTTAATATAAAATCACGAAGTAGAAAGAAAACGACGTTTTGTCTCGCTGATGAACGAATGGTATGATACTAATTATCAACATCATCATTATGCAATATATAGATACATGTACTATCGATGCTGGGTGCAGAAGAACCAAGCCAAGGACTGGTGTGTGTGGTGAAGTGGATCAGTATGACAGAAATGGATTTACTTCTATACAAATGGCCTATACAAGAAAGCCAAGCGACGTAAAGTACACAGCTATCTCCTGCTATTTCCGATATTGTTACATAAATATACGTAAACAATCGACAAATCGAATAAGTCAATAACACATTTAATGCCATGTAATTACCTGTCAATGTGATTGTGAAAGTTGATGGAGGTTTAGGAAGTGAAGCTATCCATATTCAATAGTGTGGTAGGGATCAATGAAGTAATATGGGTCTCAAAAATATCCTAGTATTATCGTTAAATAGTATTACCGATATTTTTTTCATTTGTTCCTTTTTAGATATGTGTAAATTATGTACATCGTTAATATCATATTCTCGTTAAAGCTAAATCGTTATCCCGACTATGCTACAACCTTACCACCCAGAAGTGTTTAACAGATATAAACATTTGTTTATCATGATACGTATCCCGACTTTGCTACAACCTTACCATCCAGAAGTGTTTAACAGATATAAACATTTGTTTATCATGATACGTATCCCGACTTTGCTACAACCTTACCATCCAGAAGTGTTTAACAGATATAAACATTTGTTTATCATGATACGTATCCCGACTTTGCTACAACCTTACTATCCAGAAGTGTTTAACAGATATAAACATTTGTTTATCATGATACGTATCCCGACTTTGCTACAACCTTACTATCCAGAAGTGTTTAACAGATATAAACATTTGTTTATCATGATACGTATCCCGACTTTGCTACAACCTTACCATCCAGAAGTGTTTAACAGATATAAACATTTGTATATAATGATACGTATCCCGACTTTGCTACAACCTTACCATCCAGAAGTGTGTAACAGATATAAACATTTGTTTATCATGATACGTATCCCGACTTTGCTACAACCTTACCATCCAGAAGAGTTTAACAGATATAAATATTTGTTTATCCTGATACGTATCCTTGATTGTTTGTTTTGTTTTACAGATAATTGCATCCCTAAGCTTACACGTTTACTTAGTAGATCAAAGCTAGAGGGGGCTCTTTCTTGTTTCCTTTTGGTTAGGATTCCAATACCAAATATGACAAGCGTAACGCATTTTCAGAATTAATGTTTGACTACTCAGTGTAACAGCTCTCTTTTGGTGAATACCCGAGATTAGTATTCTAGATTGGTTCTAGATATCTATGATTTCTGTAAATCTTTTAATATAGAAATATCTGACACCATTGGTCATATCATTTCAGATATTATCATCCACCTTGTTAATATGGGATGCAGACAGAAAGTAGGTCACATACTGTTTTGTAAAATCTCACCAACACACAGGTCTGATCCATGGTGTTGGTCTCATTAATTAAACATCTGATGGACGACTTCAGTGTGATTATTGCTGTGGTGAGGTGTGGTTGTTTACCTGTGGGTATGTCAATGTTTAAGTTAAACATTTTCCGTGGTATTAAACCTAAGTGATGTGTAAGTCGTCCTATAATCAATAAGTGACTCGAGTTATTTACTTGTAGTTGTGATATCAGGTGTCGGTAGTTTTTGTTAAACCGACACCCGGCGTGATCATGTAATGGTCAATATGTTTCAAATTATGCAAGGTCCAAGATGCTATCAAAGTGCGTAACATATCATAGTAAACGTGGAGTTTTTACGCAAGCACATGTCATTAGACTGTTGCTCATTCAGTTGTAGTCCATTTGTATGAAAAATCTGTAATTTAGAAATAGAAATGCACATACAAAAAGTTCATACAAGAATACTTTGTATTTGTATATGTAAATGTTTGAATGATAATTTATTATGTTAGTATTAGATTTTTCACCATTTATACCTAATGTGCATTGTATAGTCGTGCTGATCTGATTGTCACTTTAAGTTGGTGTACCTATACAAATACATGTTTATGTCTTAATGTTTATCTCAAACATTTACTTTTAACTTTTTGAGAATTAATTTGTTTTTACATTACTTATTGTGTTTATTGCTGTTTGTATGATTCCATGATTGGAAATTACGACACTGTTACTGAAATAATTCGGCTTAGTTTGGTTTTATGTCGCTAATATTTTTGTGAGTATCTAATTGTTTGGTAAATGTTTTCTCTGTTTGTGTTGTTTGCTTTTAATGTGCATGACCTCTTTCCAATTTGTAGTGCTATCTCATGACCTCTTTCCAATTTGTAGTGCTATCTCATGACCTCTTTCCAATTTGTAGTGCTATCTCATGACCTCTTTCCAATTTGTAGTGCTATCTCATGACCTCTTTCCAATTTGTAGTGCTATCTCATGACCTCTTTCCAATTTTAGTGCTATCTCATGACCTCTTTCCAATTTGTAGTGCTATCTCATGACCTCTTTCCAATTTGTAGTGCTATCTCATGACCTCTTTCCAATTTTAGTGCTATCTCATGACCTCTTTCCAATTTTAGTGCTATCTCATGACCTCTTTCCAATTTGTAGTGCTATCTCATGACCTCTTTCCAATTTTAGTGCTATCTCATGACCTCTTTCCAATTTGTAGTGCTATCTCATGACCTCTTTCCAATTTTAGTGCTATCTCATGACCTCTTTCCAATTTTAGTGCTATCTCATGACCTCTTTCCAATTTTAGTGCTATCTCATGACCTCTTTCCAATTTTAGTGCTATCTCACTGCATTTTACTGTCTGTCAAAGACCACTTGTATCAACGACTTGTCTCACTTTCTCGTAGCAATAAAAACTACATTGTATTGTACAATGTACCAACTTGTTGGACTATTATGAGAGCAAGTATACAGTAGAGACGGATATTTTTGCGATTTCGGCGGACATCGCGAAATTTTGATCTGTAAAATGTTGAGAAATCGTTGAACGATATATACCCTGAAAGCCATATCACGAATATTTCAAATTTGCTAAAAAAAATGTTGCTTTTTTTAATTGAAAATCGCGAAAATTTTGACGATTTTGAAATCTTCGATATATGTGACAAAGATGTGCCTTCAATTTAGACCAATATAAGGCGGTGTAGAGGACAACATTGTGTCCAAAAAGTATAGAGGAGAATATTTGTAGCCTGTGATATCAGTAACATTTTATTACTGTAGAAACTGCAAGGTAATAATTCGTTCATATCTTGGTAAGACGTTTACATAATGCTCTGCACTTGTTGACACGAAGGGATTAACGTAGTAGGTAATAAAATCCCGTTTTATCATAGTACCGGAAAGTAGTTAGAAAGGCAATTGAAGCGACAGACAATCAAGGTCAGGAGTACTTTTGTATCATGTGCAAATGAACGTATGGTTGCTCCTGATGACAGTGAATGCCCGTGATCAGCTTCCGTTCACTCTACAATATGTTTGTTTCCAAATTAGTTCGAAATGATCAATTCATATTTAAAGATTTGTTCATATGTGAATGTTTCATGTGAAGCGGAATGCTCTTTTCTCTTACCAGTAATTATGTAATGAGGTCGCTGCTATATATACCGGTCTACTTTTACCCCGTGTCTGTACCTGAAAGGATGAAGATGATAAATGACTCCAGTAAACCGTAAAGTACAAGATAATTACTTATGTAGGACTGTTTATTGACATTCACTGGTTTTATCATTCCATTATCTACCAGAATATATCCGGTACATGTGTTTGTTTTATATCCCCATTATTATATCAGATGTCGATCCTTTGTGTTTTAATGTGACCAAAGTAAATAAACAATATTGCCTTTTTTCACATTTATAGTTCTGTTTTTCCATTCCAACTAATGAAGCCATATAATACTACAAAAGGGCAATCATCGTTTTAAACATTCCCTTTCATATTAGTCACATGCATTATACACTGCTGATATATATGCTAGAACATGCAATTTAAGGATGTATTCTTCTTAGGTTTCAGTCCCGTTGAAGTCTCGTTTCGACAAAGATCAAAGAAGTTATGAGATTTTCAAATACAATTTATCAACATCTGTAGAAAGTTGCAAGTTGCAAATTTTGTCAAAAAATTACATTTCTATTTTTAGTAAATTTTTTATACGGGGTTTTTAAGAAATGGCCCATTTGGCGGCCATTTTGAAATTGTGTCATTTTTTCGCTTTGGGTAGAGCCATAGTTTTAGCATTTTTTTACTGAAATTTTTTTCATTAAAATCACCACTGCGCCAGCAATTTTAGCTGTATCGAGCTAATTTGGTTCGTGGTTATTAAAATACTGAGCACAAGTATGTGAAATGATACGCTTTTGTCACTTCATTTTTATATTTAATGGTAATTTGACCACTTTCATTTTTTACTCTAAATACTGAAAAATAACAAATATTCAAATGGGGAAAGAAAATAAGCACACGGGCCCCCCATTTTTTGCCTGATTTAGAAAGAACAACCCTTTCCCTACTGATATGCAAAATATTTACTACCAGAACTTTTTTCTTTAAAGGGTTAAATTTGGCAAAAATGGCTGAAAATGGTCATTTTGTAGCACAAAATTAAGGGGTATGGGTAGCAGATGTTGTTATCCTGAGAAAAAATGTTAGTCTTATTAATCAAAACGTATGTAAAAAGTATATTTCAAAAGAAGACTACTGGAAAATAAATTCTACAAACATTCATACATATCAAACACCTCATCAGGAAATTATGGCTTTAATCTCTTGTGTATATAGTCAAAACCGCGAAATTCCCATAAAATCCTAAATTTTGTCAACTAGGTGACAATAGCTTAAAAACGAGCACACGGACATATGGTTTTTCTTCCATTTTCTTTTATGGGATGAACTCCTATTTCCAAAAATCTAAATGAGAAAAAAAGTTTAATACAAGAAAATTTTGACTTCTCAGAGGAGTACATCCTTAAGCTGCATTCACACCAATTCATGTCAAAATTATGAAAACTAGTGTTAATATTTTACACTTAATTTGTTATTCCCAGTCTAAAAAGAAAACATATATAATAAACGATGAAAGTAAGACTAAGACTGCATAGAGAAAAGTGTAATTAGTTTTTGATAGTTTGTTTGATTATATTACCGTCCTATGAACAGTCAGGGTCATGTAAGGACGGTTTCCCATGTATGTGGTGTGTAGTGTAAAGCGAGTGTGAAATGCGAGGCGTGGTGTTCCACGTGACAGAGACACAAACAGACAGCCATCACAATTAACGTACCTGGGTATCCTCATCTACCATTAGGAAATCATCAATCTGGAAATCGTATTGACAAAGAAGCCTACATGTTAAAACATCGCTACTTTAGTACTAATTGCATGTGATTGACTTTACATTTGTTTTCTAATAAAACCAGGTCGTTAGACAAAAGCCCATTACAAGTTAATGCATATGCATGCGTTCTATACAAACACTGGATATGAAAATGAATCCACGTAGTATAATGTCTACCACAATTTCCGGTAAGTTTACATAAACATGCAAAACAAACGATCGAAGAAGCCATTAACATATATTCACAGGTCAGAATACATTGTAATCTATTGCATCATTGTTGTTGCTGTCTACGCCCATTACTTATGCGATGTTCACATGTAAAACACGGATAACGTTTTCAATGGTTCCATTGCATTGTTAGTCATTGTGTTTAGGGTAAAATATTTACATGTCCCACCAATGCTATCGATCAACTGGACTAAATGATCCAGAAACATTTATATGGCTTGTACTAAATTTCGACACATACTGTCAGTATTTAGAGGTTCCTACAATTTTCCCTATTTAGCAAAATGTGTCTCGTTTAGTTAGTGATCTGCTCCAGAGATGGTGTCTCGTTCAGTAAGTGATCTGCTCCAGAGATTATGTCTTCTTTAGTTAGTGATCTGCTCCAGAGATAGTGTCTTGTTCAGTTAGTGATCTGCTCCAGAGATTATGTCTTCTTCAGTTAGTGATCTGCTCCAGAGATGGTGACACGTTCAGTAAGTGATCTGCTCCAGAGATGGTGACACGTTCAGTTAGTGATCTGCTCCAGAGATGATGTCTTCTTCAGTTAGTGATCTGCTCCAGAGATGGTGACACGTTCAGTAAGTGATCTGCTCCAGAGATGGTGACACGTTCAGTTAGTGATCTGCTCCAGAGATGATGTCTTCTTCAGTTAGTGATCTGCTCCAGAGATGGTGTTTTGTTCAGTTAGTGATCTGCTCCAGAGATGGTGACACGTTCAGTTAGTGATCTGCTCCAGAGATGATGTCTTCTTCAGTTAGTGATCTGCTCCAGAGATGGTGTTTTGTTCAGTTAGTGATCTGCTCCAGAGATTATGTCTTGTTCAGTTAGTGATCTGCTCCAGAGATGATGTCTTCTTCAGTTAGTGATCTGCTCCAGAGATGGTGACACGTTCAGTAAGTGATCTGCTCCAGAGATGGTGACACGTTCAGTTAGTGATCTGCTCCAGAGATGATGTCTTCTTCAGTTAGTGATCTGCTCCAGAGATGGTGTTTTGTTCAGTTAGTGATCTGCTCCAGAGATTATGTCTTGTTCAGTTAGTGATCTGCTCCAGAGATTGTGTCTTGTTCAGTTAGTGATCTGCTCCCGAGATGGTGTTTTGTTCAGTTAGTGATCTGCTCCAGAGATTATGTCTTGTTCAGTAAGTGATCAGCTTCAGAGATGATGCCTTGTTCAGTTAGTGATCTGCTCCAGAGATGATGTCTTGTTCAGTTAGTGATCTGCTCCAGAGATGGTATTTTGTTCAGTTAGTGATCTGCTCCAGAGATGGTATTTTGTTCAGTTAATGATCTGCTCCAGATATAGTGTCCTCTTCAGTTAGTGATCTGCTCCAGAGATGGTGTCTTGTTCAGTTAGTGATCTGCTCCCGACATGAAAAATATTCAAAGTCTGATATCATGATAACTAAATGATGTAGATTCCTAGTTTTTGTTCCATGCCTATATTTTCAGGGTTACTGAATGCATACCATTGTATATAAATATAAGTAATTGGTAAAGGTCGTTTATCATCTTGTTTTTCAAAATGGCCGACATGGGAATGTTTAAGCACTCAACATTACAGCCACAGGCTGGTTTGAGCGTTGTCAGGATAATGTGACCGGATGTGAAGTTCCTGTATTAAGTAACATGCTTCTGTAAAATATAACAATATAACATTGACAAGGGTTACACTAGTCATGGTTAACATGCTCATACCTCAATCACACACACACACGCATTCCACAATTAACTTTATATACTAATGAGGCCGTTATTAAGTAATCTTATCTTTTATTAGGATGTTTTATTTCGACAATGGACCGAAACGCTAATCAGAATTTCAACGAAATTGAACAAATGAAAAATTCCGTAATGCACGCTTTGTTAACACAGAGAGGATAAAGTGTTAATGAACGGATGAACGATAGTGAAAAAAAGAATGGTGATTATTTGTTTTCTTCTTTTTTTGTTACATTCACAACTCCAACCATTGCATCCCCGATACTCCAGGGGATTACTTTATATCCACCCTTGGGAGAAAACACAACAATCACACATCTGATAGATTTCATTTGCTTGTCTAGTTGGGCGTCGCTTTCATTATAAAAAGGGCAATAGTTCCTTTACCGCAGGCTCCCAAAACATGCTTCGCGCATTTCATACACGCAGCACGCACATCACATCACATACATGGGAGGCCGTCCTTACATGACACTGGTTGTTTTTAAGACATTAATTTAATCAAACTAACAAACAATCACTGTAAGGTTCAAAGGCAATCTCTGCAGGCCTTTTATTTTTTTCCCCTGAACTGACTCCAATTTATTTTACCATAACTGGATATAACGGTAGTGAAAGTAACCCCCGGAGTAACTAGGATGCCAGTGACCAATTAACTTAACAGCAATGTGTTGCGATGTGTTTGTTTCGGGAGACTGCGGTATATTCGCGTTGTGTCTTCTAGTTATAGTCGAATTCTTACGTTTTATATAGTGCTATTTCACTAAGGCATTGCGCCGAAGACATTGAAAAGACAGACTCCATGCCATTCTCTATATTCCAGGGGTTACTATTAATCGTAAAATTAAGCCCCTGGACGATGTCATAGCAAAACTGGCGGCTCTGTCTGCAATAGTGGATGGTCAGGTAATTTGGTCCTTTGTAATGTTCAAAGGAAGTTTCTACTATCCTTTGATTAGTATTTTCTTCTGACCTGCCTTTAGTTTTGCTATGACATAGTTCAGGTTGGATATGATGACAGTAATAGTAACCCTTGAAATATCAAGGATAACTTCACGTGGTCACATTATTGGACTTAACAAAGTTAACAAACTACTCCTCCTATATACTGAGCGCGCTAAGCAGGAGTGGAAACTACAACTTTTATAGACAATGCATAGCCTTCCTCACACGTACGTACGAGCTGAAAAGCAAAAGAGAGAGGTTGTAAAAATAAACGTTGACGAATGTCAATAGGACGAGGAGAAATAATAGGATCTTACATTTAGTCGCGTTTAATGGAAAATGGATAATAATAGGAACATAATCGGCAAAAGAAATAATTAAAATTAAAATAATTTTGTCTTTGATGATCACACAATAAAGGTCGATGTTTATTGTTGTGTAGGAAATCATTTGGGGTAGCCCACAAATAAAAAGAGGGTGTGATAACGAAATCACAACCCAAAGGATATTTTATGGATTTCCAACCCAAGGCTGGATTGGACAATTCCATTGTCTCGCCCTTATAGGTGGGGAATGATTTTTTCCCCAAAAACAAAATCATTTTCACCGCGACATCAACATGTCGACTGCACGTCAATATTGATGACGTCATCGACAATTAACGTCACGGTGACACGCATTAAGTCATGACATTACCTAATCGTTTTACCAAAATCCGTCATACATGTGGCATAAGAATTGACAGAAAAATCTCGTGGCTAAAACTGGTTACAAATTAGTGAATGACGGGAGAAATTCCACTTTGTAATTAATTAGTGTTATCACGATGACGATGGAAAAGTATCATGTGCCCGATAAATTCAGAATTCTTCTCAAGGATTATTTCGACAGTTTCCAGATGCGCATCACTGTAGGAGACTACACAACAGCTTGGCAAAGACTGGAGGTCAGGATTGTCACTGGGTGCACGATATCAGTCAAACTCTTTGCAGCAGCGATGAACTTTATCATCAAAGCTGTTGAGAAGATGAGTAGGGGTCCGTGCCTGTCGACAAGCAGTAGGCAACCGCCAACCAGAGCGTTTATGGACGATATGACGGTGACGACGAAGACGGTGGTAGAAGGAAGGTGGACCATCAGGGATCTAGAAGATCACTTGGGCCCGCATGAGGTTCAAACCAACCAAGTCTCGGAGTCTCGTTCTCAAGGTAGGCAAGGTGAAGGAGGAAAGGTTTCAGATCGGAGGAGTGGACATACCAACTGTTACAGAGAAGCCAATGAAGAGCCTTGGCAAGTGGTTTGATGGTTCACTGAACGACAGGAACAGTGTATTGGAGATGAGGAAGCAGGCAGAAGAATGGATGAAGGCAGATGAAAGGAGTGGACTCCCAGGGAAATTCAAAGCCTGGATATACCAGCATGCCTTCTACCCAGACTCTTGTGGCCATTGCTTTTCTACGAAGTACCACTTACTTCTATAGATGCAATGGAGAGGATGATCAGTGGACACCTTCGAATATGGATGAACATTCCAGGCAGCTTTAGCAGTGTAGACTTGTACAGCTCGGGGATTAAACTCCAGCTTCCGCTCAGATCGTTAACGGAGGAGGTCAAGGTTACCAAAGTACGTCAAGTCATCATGTTGAGGGACAGTGCGGATGACAAGGTCAGAGAAGCGAGGGTCGTTACACGAATAGGAAGAAAGTGGGACGCTAAACAGGCTTTGAAGGAAGCAGAGGCAAGACTTCGGCATGGTGATATCGTAGGGTCCGTGACATCAGGGCGTCTTGGCCTGGGGAACATCACAAGGCCAAGGCGAGGGAGTGCAAACCAACGGACACGTAGGGACATGGCCCAGGCAGAGATTAGATCGATGGATGAGGAGGCTATGCAGGTGAATGCAGTGAGCATGAGACAGCAGGGTAGCTGGACTCACTGGGAGGGAGTGAGGCAGAGGAAAGTATCCTGGAATGATATTTGGAAGATGGAAGGTCACAGACTTAGCTTCCTGCTGAAGTCATCCTACGATTTACTGCCAAGCCCAACCAACCTATTCACCTGGGGAATCAAGGACATTGCTGAATGTGTATTTTGCAGGAAACCAGCTAACCTGGCACATGTCCTCACATCATGCCAGGTGGCACTTTCAGATGGAAGATAAACATGGCGCCACGACCAGGTCCTCAAGAAGAAGCAGCAAGTCTAGACCGTGCAAGGAGGAAATAACGGACGATATCGAAAGGGCCAAAGTTTGTCACATTTGTGAAGTCTGGAACCCGGGCTACAGGAAGCGTAGAGGCTGGTTGGATACTAGCAACAGCAAGAGACTGGGAAATGAGGGCAGACATCCAGCAGAGGATGGGTTTCCCAGCAGAGATGGCTTCAACACCACTCCGCCCCGATGTTGTGTTATGGTCCCGCAGCTCTAAGCAGATAGTCTTGGTGGAACTAACAGTACTATTGGAAGATAGGATGGAGGAGTAGGGGTAGGGGTAACCGGAGCAGACCGGAGGAACCTGATAGCCGCAGTTAGCAGGCAGGCAGAAGTTACTTCCAGTTGGATCTGGAGGAAGAGGGAGAAGTGGATTGGTCTCCAGCAACAGTGCTAGCCACAAGGTGACGAATAGCAGAAAGACAGACATCGCTGCCCATGGCGATAAACAGGCAGAAATAAGACAACTACCCGCAATAACATCAAGCGGATGCGATAGCCGACCGGTGCCTGGTTTGGCCTGATCAACCCAGCTGGCGCACCTCTGGAGGACGTCGTGGAAAGCGCCGAAATGTGTAAGGAAGGAGGATCCACCTGATGAGGGGACCGGCCAGCATTGGTGTCATCTGATGTATTTAAGGTAGGTGGGGAATGATTTTTTCCCCAAAACAAAATCATTTTCACCGCGACATCAACATGTCGACTGCACGTCAATATTGATGACGTCATCGACAATTAACGTCACGGTGACACGCATTAAGTCATGACATTACCTAATCGTTTTACCAAAATCCGTCATACATGTGGCATAAGAATTGACAGAAAAATCTCGTGGCTAAAACTGGTTACAAATTAGTGAATGACGGGAAAAAATTCCACTTTGTAATTAATTAGTGTTATCACCTAAATTCTTTTTCAGGTTGTATACAACGATGTATGAAGTATGGATTGAGAAACGTGAGTTCTTGTTTTATACTCATCAAATAATAACATCATTACCATACAAAAATAAGCGATGATAAATTAGGGTAATCTATCAAACAATTACGTGTGGGACGAAAAACTGATAATATGTCATGTCAAATTGCCGCAAAAGTTATACAAAAAAGTAATCTTCAACGAAAATTTATAGATTCACGAAGCTTAAATTAGGATTACAGCAGTATGTGTCGCTGTGGAAAAATCCTATATACTGAACGCATCTATCATCGTCCAGCTATTAATCAATATACACGAATTACTGTTTGTATTTGAATAAGCTTGTACAAAGGATCGCAGTGAAGGGTAAGTGACCCCTCAATTAAAGCTGCTGCGCCATATTAACGGTGATAGGTTCTCTGTTATTAGATGGATGTTGTTTATTCCGTAAAGATTATCCTTATGTAAAGCGTTAGGATCCTAATCAATAGGGTTCAGGACCACCGATTAATTACTAAACATCTACCATAAATGATTAACGGACTGTTTTTATCCTCAGTTTTGCGAATTCGTTGATTTTTGTTACAAAAGTTCAAATATTTTATTCCTTTCTTTCTTCTTCCTAACGTCTCCATTGAGACCATTGAATATTTGGCCTTCAGCGCTCTTACCCCTGAGACAAAGGGTTTGGTTCTGTTCCCTGTCTATAAAAGTGGTAGTATTTTTGCTCCAGTTTAAAGCTCAGTATACTTGGAGTAGGACAACTGTAATGTAACCGAGTGGGTGTGTGCTGGTATCTCAAACCACAGATACCGAACATTACACCAACACTACCATATTTGACTCACAACGGGTAAATATTTTCGAAACTTTCAAATATGCAGGTGGGTGTCTAAAGACATTTCGCAATTCTGGAAATACCAAAGATGTCACAATACGTGTTACATTTCCATACATATTAATTTTATAACACTGGCGTGACAACGTATAGGAGAGTCAACAACAGAGATACTATCTTTGATATTGATTAATGAAAACGATAATATACCATGTCTCCTTCGCGTGTCAGCTAACCGACCATATAATAGTACTAGTAATACGATCACTGAATTATGAAATTCAATGAACTGACAATTGTTCCGCTCAGCATCATGAGTAAACACTAGAAACACCAACAATAAAAAGATGCCTCCATTTACTGAACCAGCCTGTCTATCTAGGCATGATGCTTGTTTTAACTATAACAAAACGACGTCCAGGCAATTTGGCTTGGCTAATATTATGGCGAAAGGACTTTGATCTTATATTTTGTTTTCACATTTAATCGAATGGCCAATTATTCAATATTTACATATCTATTATCATTAATGAATTCTAATTTGAAAATGTAATTTTAATATGGATGATCGATGAGGCCTTTATGGGATATCGGGACGGTATTCATCGATCAGTTAGTTTTGAGTGTTTGGTTTAGTTTCTGACGAATAGTATACCAATTAGTTAAAGTATGTGATTTGCCTACATGCGGATGGTGCGTGATATGTAGAACGTGTCAACATACTCGATCAGATGTAACCGTACTGATAATCATTTTTGTAAAATAAAGTGAACGTTATAGAATAAATAGTTAAAGTGGTTAAGTTCATATAGTTATAGTTAGAAGTGTTACGGGTAATAATAATAACGGGTTCTTGGATATAGGAAATACAATTGCTTTATACTGATGAAGATGCAAACACATTATACTGTCGAGCTCTTAAAAGTTCTTATAACGAGTTTTATTTCTTTACAATTTATATGAATACAGAAAATCAATGTCAGTGGATCCGAAAAGGTCTTGCTGTCAGGAAGTCCCAAAAGTCACCTTTGTAATTATTGTATGGCAATAAAAGGTCACTAGATTTAGGATATTTTCTCCTCTTCCTACCTGACTGCTCCTGCTTAGCGTTCAGTATAAAAGGAGTAGGACGACCGGTGTGCCTGTTGTCAGTATAATGTGACCGGGAGCAGTGTATTTGGCGGGATGCTTCAGTGCGATATCACTATAATACGAATATATCGCAGTCTCCCAAAACATACAGACATTCACACACCACAACTCTTTGCGCACATGGGAGGCCGTACTATTAACGACCCTGGCTGTTAATAGGACTTTAATTCTACTAAATAACAAATAAAAGAAACCTTCTTTGAGACAGAATGCCATATATCTTTTCCTTCTGTATTTTGGTAGTAGCAGTGATATTTGTTACTTTCCCTTTGTGAAGCAATAAAAATATCATCTTCATCTCGAAACAAAGAGCATTGATAGTTTATATGCAAGACTATTTTCTAAAATGCTTCGTACTTTAGATTTCGTGACCCATTTTGCATTAGAGATTGTAAATTGCCTTTACTTGGTATAAATGTGACAGTGCCGTTAAATGCAACAGCTATTATTTTGACATCAATAACAGGTGACATCCGAACACTAGTGATTCCTTATTCTGATAAATCTAGAACAAATTTCTTGTTTTGTAACGGTCTAAAGGGCAATATCAACACCAGATGGTGGGCTATTCAAATCGCCTTTCGTTCGTGGTCCGTCGTCCGTCTGTCTTTCCGTCCGTTAACAATTCTTGTTTCCGCTATTTCTCAGAAAGTACTGAAGGGATCTTTTTCAAATTTAATATGTAGGTTTTCCTAGGACCCTTGTTGTGCATATTGCATTTTTGGACCAATCGGTGAACAAAATGGCCGCCAGGCAGCTATCTTGGATTTTGTTAGTTAAAGTGTTTGTTACTGCTATTTCCCAGAAAGAACAGAAGGAATATTTCTCAAATTACATATGTAGGTTTCCCTAGGACGCTTGATGTGCATATTCCAATTTGAGACTGATCGGTCAACAAGATGGCCGACCGGCCGTCATTTTGCATTTTGGTTTTGGAAGTTTGTTACCACTATTTTCCAGAAAGTATTGAAACGATCTTTCTCAAATACCATACGTAGGTTACCCTTAGCCCCTAGTCGGTCACCAAGATGGCTGACAGCCCGCCATCTTTGATTTTGACAGTGAGAAATTGTTAACGATGTTTCTCAGAAAGTATTGAAGGGATCTCTCTCAAATTTCATATGTAGGTTCCCCCAGGGCACTAGTTTTTATATCGTATTTGGTAACTGATCGGTCAGCAAGATGGCCAAACGGTCGTCATCTTGGATTTTGATATTTATCTCTATTCGTCAGAAATTACTGAAGAGATATCACTCAAATTCCATGTGTAGGTTCCCCTTGGGTCCTAGTTGTGCATAGTATTTTTAGGACTGATTGATCAACAAGATGGCCAACCGGCCGCCATCTTGGATTTCACAAATGTTTCTCAGAAAGTAATGAAGCGATCCGTCTTAATTTTCATATGTAATATGTTTGAAAAAGTTTGAAAAACAGGGATAAGATCCCTCTTTCCACTGTCAGACATAGATCATTCTTTGGTGGGCGACAAGATCCCACTGGGGTCTCTTGTTTTGTTGATTTTATTTTTATACTGTGCTAGCAATTAACCATCAATTTATTGTAGGATTAAGTGGTAACGTGTACTCTTCATATTTTAATACCAAAAACTACGAAACGAAAATTGTATAATATGTATTATGATAGACAATTATTATGTAACATAGACCAATTATACATAATATAAATACAGTTACATTAAACATGGGTCATACAAACGCAGCACTTGTTACAGGTTAACACTTGTATCCCCCTGTCAAAATAGCTGCAAGTTTAGATATATCTGTTCATTGTACAACGATAATGCTTCAATGAAGATATAGGATAGAAATGCCATTACTATCTGAAATTAATAATGGCACACCTTTATCGAAAACGTTACAATTTAATCAAATACACTGTAACTAATACCACAAGAAATTACTAATTCTAAATATATACATTGTTCATTTCAGGTATTCTGTTACTGAATTTCCAGCATGATAATTGGGCGTGATTAGATTGAGAAATATTCTCTAACAGGATATTAAAGTCATTTATTAATTGCCGTGAGAATTTTTTTTTACCATCCTGTATTTGAAATCCTGAAACGGTTTTTGTTGTAACTACGCTAACAAACAAAAATTAGTAAATTAAAATATTTGCATAGAATTACCCATTGTGTTTTATAATGGTTTATCGATTTCGATTAAGGTTACAGTTCATCTTGGTGTTTATTGGTACATTTCCTTTGTGTAAATCCACTCATATATGATAGACGGACAGGTGATGTGGTGTTTGATTCTCTGTAAATACACAAACAAAAGTATCATGGGGATAGACGTAGATGATGTCCGTTACTGATTAATCTAGACGTTTTGATTTCGCCATCATTATGGATTTTCTACAGACTACCGATGGTGTTTGTATTGTCAAAACTGTTTTTGAATTTTGATTAATTGATGTGGAACCAGGCGTTTCCAATTCAAATATTTATCAGTTATTACTATTCCTTTAGAACTTTACTTTGACAATAATGACCCCCTAATGGTCTGTACTTGTTGACCAGTTAAGGGTATCTGAAACTGATAATGTTTATTTACACCTTTCTTTAAATGTTAGGTAAATCGTTATCTTTGAATTCTATTGAATTAATATGTATGTGTAGGACATCAGTCGCAAATCAACTTGATCATGATTGCCCTCTTATTAAATATAAAGGTTTCATAATGGTCATGTTTTTAGTGTGAGTGTACTCGTACTATTATTTTCCTTGTTGGATGTAGAGTCTGTGTACATTCGCTATGCGCAGATTCCAAATGCGCACGCGATACCGGAAGTCAGTGTCTTGTAGCGTTTAATAGATTTCGTCATGATTAAGTGACACCAAACTTTCAAAAACTTATATAAAGATATACTTGTCAGCGATAATCTACTAGAATTAACAACATTGACATTACACATTGCTAAACGCATTTGTTTTGTGTAAACTTCAAGAGGCGTATCATACAAACTCTTGCATCGGTCACGAAATTCTAAGCATCTGATCGACTTTTGAAACCTCCGGAACAATACAATGCAATTCAGGTTTATTAAGTCAATAAAAGAAAGTGACGAAACGGAGAATTTTAAGTACCGGCCACATATTTAATTTATTTCACATATTCCCAGGTCCTAGGTGTACGCATACGTTGCACTATCGCTTACTAAACCCTGTGACCATAGACCGTATTTGCTGCAGTTCTAACAAGGACATAGTCATTCAGATCCCCCGCTAATGGAGATATCAAAGCTGAAGTAAGTGTGATTGTGGAGACTTATGTGTATGAAAAAAACCCAGGAAAAAGGTAGTTGAGCTAAAGAGAGATGGAGTATAATTCAAGTAGAGCGGGGCTACAATTGTTGAATCAGGTATACAGCCTTGACATTTATATTAGACTATATACACAAAGATGGGTGGAGTTTTGCAAAGTAACATTTACCATTTACCATGATATTATCAGCAATGTTTCCATGGTAACGGAAAAATGCAAAAAATGAAAACCTAAAAATAGAAAAGGTACCACTAGACCATAAAAAGAATGTGTCTATGAAGTTTCGTGGAAATATCTCTGCTGCTTTTAGAGTTATGCTCCGGAAATGAACCTGCTACAAAAATATGATATTTTCAGCAATGTTTCTATGGTTACAGAAAAAAGCACAAAAAGTGAAAACCTAAAAATAGCAAAAGGCACTACTAGACCATATGAACAATGTGTCTATGAAGTTTCATGAAATATCTCTGCTGGTTATAGAGTTGTGCTCCGGAAACGATTCTTACACAAAAATCTGCCATTTTCAGCAATGTTTCCATGGTTACAGAAAAAAGTACAAAAAATGAAAACCTAAAAAAGCAAAAGGCACTACCAGACCATAAGAAACAATGTGTCTATGAAGTTTCATGAATATCTCTGCTGGTTTTAGAGTTGTGCTCCGAAACGATTCTTACCCAAAAATCTGCCATTTTCAGCATTTTCCATTGTTACGGAAAAAGTGCAAAAAGAAAACCTAAAAATAGCAAAAGGCACTACTAGACCATAAGACCAATGTGCCTATGAAGTTCGTGCATGGTTTTAGAGTTATCTCAAACGAACCTTATACAAAAATATGATATTTTCAGGTTTTTGTTACCAAAAATGAAACCTAAAAATAGTTCTAGTAAGACAATGGAAGTTTCGTGGAAATATCACTTCTGGGAGTTATGCTCCGATTAACGGACGGACGGACGGAACCCATATTTATAAAATTATATTAATATTATAAAATTATACAGCTTTGCGTAAGAGAAACAGAATAAAAACACGTCATAAAATACGTATACCAGTCTGAGTGTCTGAGCAGCTCTAGATCTAATGTACCCCAGAAAGGCGTTCAAGCACGACACAAGTAAGTCACCACGTACACAGTGACTGGACGATGTTCTAACGGACGACTTTTTTGAACAGCGAAACAAGTGTATCGTATCAATATCTATATGATAATAAACACACTTCTATGTAACAAAGAACTTCAAAGTTATTTCATATTTAAAGTTCTGATGAAGTAAAGGAAAGTATTTTTTACAATGCACCAAGGGTGTAAGCCATCTCCTTGTAATAGTCCCAAGGATAATGAGCGAAAGTGCTACGTACACCTGTTGCAAAGGATGATTTCATAGCGGAATTTAAGGTTAGGAAGTATTTAGCGATCACTTAAAGTCTAACAGACATACTTCTAGTTTTTTATATATGTAATTTAGATTACCAAAGAGTGCATTGCATACATATCGGAAATAAAACCAGTTGTAATGGAAGTTGGGGAAGTTGTTATGCTTACAAAGTCCACTACTGTCACAGCGTGTGAAATGTTAAAAGTAGCATCGTTGTGCACCATTACAAAATAATGGTGGGCCGTATTGTATGCAGAACCTTCGTCCGCACAAGTTGAGCAACGCAACCTTTGCCTAGAACTACTCAAATCGTTCTTAGAGAAGTGTATTTTACCTTATTAGATGCATGTCGGGAAAATAATCAACTGCTTGGTAAATAGTTTTTAGCTCACCTGGTCCGAAGGACTGAGATAGGCTTATGGGATACTGCGGCGTCCGTCGTCCTGATCCGTCAACAATCGACTTCTTCTCCATAACCGCTGGTCGGATTTCAACAAAATTTGACTGGTAGCATCCTTATGTGCTACTTACTGAAAATTGTACAAATGATAAGGCTGACACCAAGGGGCCTGAGGGGCGGGGCCAAAAAGGGGTAAATTTGGCTATTTCCATATAAACGACTTCTTCTCTGAAACCAAGCATGGGATTGCACCCATAATACAATGGTAGCATCCTTATAAGGTGGGGATTGAAAATTGTACAAATGATAGGGCTGACCCCTGGGGGCTTGAGGGGCGGGGTCAATTTGGCTATTTCCATACAAACGACTTCTTCTCTGAAACCAAGCATGGGATAGCACCCATAATGCAATGGTAGCATCCTTATAGGGTGGGGATTCAAAATTGTCCAAATGATAGGGCTGACCCCTGAGGGGCGGGGTCAAAAAGGGGTCAATTTGGCTATTTCCAAATAAACGACTTCTTCTTTGAAACCAAAACTGGGATAACACCCATAATGTAATGGTAGCATCCTGAAAGGGTTGGGATTCAAAATTGTACAAATGATGGGGCTGACCCCCGCCGCCAAAAGGGGTCAATTTGGCTATTTCCAAATATATTACGTCTTCTCTGCAACTAAGCATGGGATAACATCCATAATGCAATTGTAGCATCCTTATAGGGTTGGGATTCAAAATTGTAAAAATAATAGGGCTGACCCCTTGGGGCCTAAGGGGCGGGGTCAAATGGGGGTCAATTTGGCTGTTTCCATGTATATGACGTCTTCTCTGCAACTAAGCATGGGATAGCACCCATAATACAATGGGAGCATCAGTATAGGATGGGGATTCAAAATTGTGCAAATGATAGGGCTGACATCCGTGGGACTGAGGGGCGGGATCAAAAGTGGTCAATTTGACTATTTCCATATGAACAACTTCTTCTCTGCAACTAAACAGTTGATTACGCTCATATTGCAATGGTAACTTCCTTATAGGGTTGGGATTCAAAATTTTGCAAATGATGGGGCTGACCCCCCGGGGACCTGAAGGGTGGGGTCAAAAGGAGACCTCTTAGCTATTTCAATATAAACGACTTTTTTTCTCTGCAACTAAGCATGGAAGAGCACTCATACTGCAATGGAAGCATCCTTATAGGGTTGGGATTTGAAATTGTATAAATAATAGGGCTGAACTCCGGGGCCTAAGAAGGCAATAGACGCGGGGTCAAAAAGGTCAATTAGACTACTATTTTCATATAAATTACTTCCTTTCTGAATCTATGTATTAGCATATTTGTATGGCATCAATAGCATCATTATATGGTTGTGATTCGAAATTAAACTTTTGTAGTCAATTTTGCTAATTTTTCTAATTGTCAGAGTCTTTATGATAATTACTTAAACAAACAGGTGAGCGATACAGGCCCTCTGGGCCTCTTGTTATTGTTTAACGTACGTGACACCGGCTTGTGAATGGGTACGTTTAGCTATATGATTTCGAAATTCAATGTCAGTAGGACTATGAAAAGGGAAAGCGTTCCTATATTACAAGACGAAACAATACGAATACACCGCAGCCTCTCAAACACTTACCTCGCACTTCACACACGCAACATACCGCATGCACACATTGGAGGCCGTCCTTAAGTGACTCCTTATGACTCCTTTCTCCTTATGCCGGCTTTACCTTGACAGCACTGTTCACAAATGGTAATGATAATGGCTGACTTAAAGTGCGAGCCAGCTTAACTCCTTCATCTAAACACATACTAATCAGAGATAAACTTTAGGTCACAATAAATATCTGTATCTGTTTTAACATCGGTCACAACTGAAAAAGTGTTTGTGTTGCGCTGAACATCCACTTTATACTGTATCCCATGTATGACATGTGTTGCATTTATAAAATGTGTGTGGTTTGGGGAATTGTAGTATGTTTGCGTTGGGTTTCCTCTGATGCAGAAGTGGACATGCCTGTCAATTTTATAGTGCTATCTCACTGTATTGTACACTGTGTAGTGGTTACCAATGATCTTGCGAGTTCACTTAAATCAGTTTGAATTTTGAGACAAATGTTACTATGTCATCTATACTATGTGTCTAAATTCGTTATACTCATTGTGACAATGTTTGCATTGGATGTCATTTAAAACAAGTATTTTGTTTATATAACGTTATAGCATTATAACGACACTACGGATACACCTGGGAACTATAAGCAATGACTGTTTGAAGTGAAAGGCTACCCGTTTATTCGTTTCCATTAATTAATTGTCCAGTGACGTTTCCACAATGATGGTACAGGCTTGTGTCTATACCCAGTATTGATCTATCGGTGGGGTACCCGATCGCACGGCACTGTATCAGTCACTCACAGGTATAGCGACTAACGTGTAAGCATCTTATACAAAACGTTACCGATAACATCTGAAACATTTCTCTTTATTTGTTTCTTCGGGGATCTTAAACATTGATACAAACCATAGTATAATACACGGATGAAGGATTCCTATGTATTTGGACTCCTTAATTCAAAAATGAAAACAAACGAGTTCGGAATAGTGTGACGAAACAATAATGAAGAAGATCAAAGTAAAACCGGCCGTAAACAATATCATGAGGAAAATGAGCTCCCAAAAGAAACCTCCAAGGAAAACACCTTCCCCTCTGGGTGATCCTCCAGTTTATTCCGTGACAGAGCCGCTTCCACCCCCGGAAGCAACTGTTGTACCTCTGGAGTACCGGACGGACATCATGATGGCAGTACCCGCAAAACCACCTCTCCAGGAGAAGACGTCACAAGAGAGTCCATATCTACCAGATACGAATGTTCAGGGATTGTGGCAAACATTCCGGTCAAATACGACCATGCACGGACTGAAATATGCCAGCGATATACACAAGTACAAACTCCGGGGGTAAGTTTGAATTTTTTTCTAAAAATTAACTTTATCTCTTTAATATCCTGGAGGTAGGTCGATTCCTTATCAGAAGGAATTAAATAAAACAATGAAAAGTATACTAATTGATGTGTAAACAACTTTTTAAAAGATGAAAATATCGACACGAGACGATAAGGCAAACGTCTTTATCCAAAAATGAAAATCACAATGTTGTAAAACTAAACATTTGTAAGAGTCAGTTATATCACGATAAGTGTTTTATGTGATATTTTTACATTTAAAACAGGTGCCGATTTCTCGAAACAAAAATACAGACTTATGTCAAAGCTTAAGCTTTTCTCCTTCTTTAACCTATATGAAAAGATATAATTTAAGTCAGTTTTTGACATAAGTGTCAAAAATCGGAACCAGCTATATTACATACAATTTTTATGTGTAGATCATGTACTTTTTTTTATACTTGACTAAGACTACACTGCATGACACTAGGAAGATGTTAACCAATTGACATTTGTATCTTGGTTTGTTGTTTGCTTACTCTTTCAAATGAATTTGTGTATCAAATGGCTGCATGCTATAATAACATTCATATTCACCATATTTTCCATCTTTATTGAAACCGATATTTTTAATATCCCTATGTGTGACTATAGGTTTATCACAAAGCAAGAATCGAGTTTTATGGAAAGTTAACGATTATCAAGACATTACGCAATGCTAGTATAAGAACTAAAAAAAATAGTGGATTCATGTTGAAATAAAGTTTTAAACCGCTTTCAATCGGCAATGATGTATCAAGAAGTAAATTTTACACGTTTGTAGATTATGAGTCAACATTTAATACGCACTGTAAACCAAGTTCATTATTTGCACGGTCGAATTCAATTCGGGAAAATAAAGTTTTAAACCCCGCTTTCAATCGGCAATGATGTATCAAAAAGTAAATTTTACACCTTTGTAGCTTAAGAGACAACATTTAATACGCACTGTAAACCAGTTCATTATTTGCACGGCCGAATTCAATTCGGGAAAATTAACTGCTGAGAAAAAAAGTAAAAAGTTGTTAGGTATATAAGTAAGTTGTTTTTCAGTAATTACTATGATCTATGTAAGCTAAGATTTTGCATTACACAAATGGTGCTATTTTCCTTCAAATAGTAAACTTACATTGTATATAATTACATGTACTATTTGGCTTCCTTCATATTAGGTTTTTTTAGCGTTCTCCTCGACATTTTTGCATTTAATCTTAATTGATGGTTCGCCAGCTGTCAATCAAACATCACATGATTGCATTGTGTACGCTAATTTTTTCCGACATTGAATATGTACACTTGCGTGTGCGAAAACGAGGCGTGGCAACATACCGCCTGGCGTTGGGGCAATAGCGATATATTTACACTTGCTAGGCTTGGTCACTATACGCTAATACTAGCCGATTTTGTTTACCATAACTGCATGGTAACATTGAACTTTGAACTTGCGTATGAAAATGTGCTATGCAACGTAAAAGGACTACTTTTTTAAAAGAAACACATGGCTTTATTTACATTTTGACGCAACATTACGTGTATATTGTTGTTTTTTATAGAATTTTGGAAAAATGTAAACAATATAAACATGTTTTATATTTATATGTAACTTGTACAATTGTATAAAGAAACGGAAAAATATCCCGAACGGGGCGACGTGCATTCATTTTTGTTAAAAATGATGGTGTCAAATGTAAACATTACCTCTGTGAGTATGTTCGTCCTACGATCGAGTCTTTGGGGTGGACGGGCGTGAGACCCTCTGATAGAGGTCAGTTATAAACATATCCTCTTGTCTTTGTTCTTTGAGAATTTAATCATGTGTATTATCGAACATGCACCGCTAGTAATCCACGTGTTGACAGTTATGCGTCACCACAAATACATTGTATCCATCGAACACAAGTGAATTTGTTTCATCTATCGATGGCGATGGATCTAAACGTAGATTATATAATCACATGGATCCCAAGGATGTAATATCGTCAGGTCAGACGACATCTGAAACACATTGAGCTACTTGAAAATCGGTGTTTTGACAACTTCGGCAAACTCAAGTGTGTAAGCGTGCGTCAGCTTCTCCTCGCTGCACAATAACGGTCACCGAGTTTACACATGTGGCCGTGTTCAAATTCTTTATGTTATTACGCTATATATTAACTTTTAGCAAAATTGAATATATATTGAAAATTCTGATCAGATTAAATAGAATTATCTCTGAAATTAACTTTGTTTGTCATGTTTATTTTACAATAAAATACTGAATTTTTTGTCGTCGCGGATGAATAATTCTACCTTATGTGAAGAGTCATTATTCGCTGTTCAATTGAGTAAGTTCCTCCCACTTTTGACCGACTTTTATTGAATAATTACGTCACATTTAAATGACGATTTTATTGTATAAAATATAAATAAAAAATGCCATGTGAGTGTAAATGTAGGGATTGGATTTCGCTTTTATGTTAACCATGCTTGTATGGAGCAATTCATCTAAGAATATATTCAATATGGGGCGATAACGCGCCCCATAGAATATATTCTTAGAGGAATTGCTCCATACAAGCATGGTTAACATAAAAGCGAAATCCAATCCCTATATGTTTCTAGGATAATCACAAAAATCATTGTTTGTGAAAAATATATATAATAGTTGATGCACTTCATATATGCAGTTCAATTCTGAATCCATTTTCTTTAAATTATTAAAATACGACCGATACTCGAAAGACAATATCAACTGTATATTACACAAATATTTTAAACAAAGAGGAGGACATTTCTTGAGGCTTTAATGTAATGCTAAATATTGTTTGAAACTATGTGAACCCAAAATGTTTTTAGTTGGCAGTGAATGGTTGGAATGGTGAATACTCGCTAGACAAAAGGCATTGGCTATCAGCTGTCTTGCTGAAATAACTGCTGATTTTGACCTTGGGTAAAATTGCCTAAACCTATCCCCGGACGGGTCCATATGCAAACTCATTCTTGTACTTTATACTTAGATGATATTTTTGTTTTTCAGTGTGATCTGGATTGTGGCGTTACTTTGCATGGGTGGATTGTTGATATACACTTGTGTCGACCTTTTTAACAAGTACATAGAACACTCAACGATATCCAACATCAAGGTGGAACTGGTGAATGAGCTGTCCTTCCCCTCCATTACCTTCTGTAATCTCTCACCCTACAAGAGATCCGCCCTCAAACCTGACGGCGTTATGGACCATTATCTTCTTACGTTGAGTAGAATGAAGGATTTCGTACCTGAAATCGATTATGACCATCCTTACTACAGTAACCTTTCGAATCCTATTCCGGACGGCTGGATTTATAATGTGTCAAGCACGGTGTATGACTTCTTCGGCGCCTGTGTTGATATGAAGGATGTCGTGCAAGAGTGTGAAGATGTGTTGGTTCCAAAATTGACTGACATGGGATTGTGCTTTACGTTCAACAGCAGAGAATATATCAAGAAAAATGGTTCTCTGATTACAACTTCTACCGGAAGTACAAAGTCACTCGCATTTTACATCATGGTGAATCAAGGTGAATACGTATACAGTGACAACATGGGAGCGGGAATGAAGGTAAATATTTTTTGTTTTCTCCAAATGTATTTCATTTCAAATGTCACCAGCGACTGATTGACAAAAAACAATATTAAAAACACACTAATGCATTGAAATGACATTCTGGCTAATTAATTTACAAATTGTGAACTCGTCAATACCATTCCGTTATGTTTTTAATGTTCTCTAAGGTATATCAGTATCGTGTATCAACACTTGTAAAATGAACTTTTGGTATGACTTTCTCCATGTCTTACAAACTTCGTCTAATTTTGCCTTTTCTACTCGTATATTCTGTTTATTCGGATGATTTTGAGTACATTTTCTATCTTATTAATACAGATTGTAGTCCACGACCCAGATGAAGAACCCGACACAGAGAAGGGATTCTTTGCATCCCCTGGTTTCTCGTCCTATGCTTCATTAGAGCTAACAAAGGTAAGCACTGCCCGGTAACAGGCTGGACACGAACTTTCGACAGCAACTTATAAAAACCAAGCACATTTTTTCCTATAACGAACATTTTCACTGACTTAAAAATTACTTTATTTTTATTCAGCCAATAAAGAAATAAATGACGTCACCATTTATGAATTCGCCTCAGGCTGGTTGATATATCGACGTGCCTGTAATTATTTCATAGAAAAAAGAGACAAATTAAAAACTTTGTGTAGTTTGGCCTTTTGGCCCCCTAATCCATTACATTTTCAAAACTGTTATTATGTTGTTGAAATCGTTGTATTTGAAATATAAAGTATATCTCTGATTCAACTGTAATCGATCTTTTCAAATTTTGTAGCTGTAGTTGCCGTGCTAGCCATCCAAACTTTGACTATTTTTTTTTTTTTTTTTTTTTTTTTGTGAAGATTTTGTCTAAAAATACCATAGAGCGCATCCTTGAACAATTATACGATTGACTGTTATATGTATGCACTTCCGATACATCTTTAGAAGAAATGTAAGTTTTGTTCAAGAATGCACTCTATGGTATTTTTAAACAAAAAATTTGCAAAAAATTGTCAAAAAAGTTTACTTTACACTATTACCATCATTGAGAAGTTTCAGCTTCTTATTTCCCTTCTAAAAGTATTTAAAATATTTAATTGCATCCCAAAATAATCCATGACACTAAGACATTTATGGAATAAGGTACTAATTGCAAACAACAAAAGCATTTTTTTTTATTTTAATAAATGTATATATATTTTTGACTTATATGCACAATTGTTGTTCAAATGATAGATACTATAAACAATTATGCTCTGTCAGTAGTGGAGGATCTTTGAATATTCAGATCATTTCAAAAGCAATACCTTCTATTTTTTAATATGAAATAATTTTAATCCTGCTGAGGATTTGTCGATTTGAAATATTCAATGAATCCATTCATTAAGGAAGAGTTAAAGACTTTCGGTATTTGTTTAACAAAATATTTCCATATTCAATTTCAAAGTTGAATCAGTAAGCACTTGAATTGATTTCCTTTTAACATCCTTTCTTTGGTTAACTCTTTGTTCAATAGAATCATTATTTCAATATTGATAAAAAATCTAAAAACCCTATATTCTGAATAAATACAGCACTGCATGCATCATCTATTCATTTGCAGTTAATGTATAGATCAATGGTAAAATAATAAATGTTGTTCAAATACTTAAACTCAAGAAAAAAAATCGTTAATACTGATATTGACAAGTTATTATACAGGAAGATACAAAGTTTAATGTTTGATAGTCGTGTTACTATTTACTTAATGATTTAAAATTTATTAATGTTCTGACCAATTTTGTTTGATATAGACCATATTTCTCTAGACCAGATCTAACGTCGTATGCCTGTCGTCTGGTAAATTTATAATACAGTATCGGAAAACATTACATACAATTAGTAGAACAGTTATATCTATAGATCGGGCTTGTATTGATATATGCACTTTTCTTTAGTTGGTTGATTAGGGTTACGTCTGTAAAGGGTTATTTACAATAAGCGGTATACATAT
This sequence comes from Argopecten irradians, assembly GCF_041381155.1. Taxonomy (NCBI): domain Eukaryota; kingdom Metazoa; phylum Mollusca; class Bivalvia; order Pectinida; family Pectinidae; genus Argopecten; species Argopecten irradians. The sequence continues at coordinate 10,941,208 of NC_091140.1, read as the reverse complement.
TTAAAGGGGAGCAATAATTATTTTTCTAAATCTGACTAATAATGTCGTAATTTATTTGGTTGGATATGATTGGATGTAACCATCTTAGCGTGTATTGCTCAATATAATATCTGGACAGCTACCTGCGACAGGCGCCAACAAAGAGCTACAGCGCGCCATGCAACAGTGAGCCAAACAAAGAGCGACAATATACAGTGTTTGACTGGGGTTGAGGACAACAGATGATTTGTTGGACCCGAAGACAGACTGTTGCCCGAGGCCGAATGAATGCCGTGGGCATCATTTTGTCAGAGGGTTCAACAAATCATCTGTTGTCCGAAAACCCAGTCGATTACTGTTTTGTTATACCCATTGACTTGCATTGACGTCACCAATTGTAGGTGTGACGTCACTCCCGCCCAACAGCACATTTCAACAGATCTTTGGACCACTCGACGGAATAGTTCATTTATTGGCATTGTTGACATTAGAGTTTATATAGAAATTATAGAGGTATAACAATGTGCAATGTGACACACTGTCGATAATGCGCCAAGCGACAATGGGTCATACAAAAATGCGCCAAGCTTAAAGCGACCATACGACAGTGCGCCAAGCGAAGAGCAATAGTGCGACACTTCGCCATGCGACAAAGCAATAATGCGCCTAGGGCAGGGGCGATGGTACGACATGCTCTATGCAACAAACACACTGTCGCATGACGCATTGTCGCCGAAATCAGCCATCATACTAACGACCTGCGTACGGTTTTATTCCTACATTATAATGATATGTTTCCCATATACAGATAAATCAGCGTACATTTATCATCAAACGGGAAAGATTTTGAGTCCTTATATAAGTAACACAAACCGAATCGTTCAATATATATTTGTATGAATAAAATTTACTATTTTAAACGCGAAAATATAATATCTGCAATAAATCTTAAAGATGCTCCACCGCTGACAAATGGTATTTTTTCACTATCAAAAACAGGATCAGACGATTTGATATTTTTCTTCACTTACAAAAGTTACTTACTTTACACCATTACCACCATTGGAAAGTTTGAGCTTCTAATTTTACTGCAAGATAAAAATATTTGAAATAATTAATTGCATCCCGAAAAAAATCCGTGGCACTATGTTCTATATAGAATGAAGTTCTGACTGCGCTTGCACCAAAAGCAAAATAAATTATTTTATATTATTTTTTGTGTTAATTAGACATAACATTGTTGTTCAATTGATGAGTATCATTTATGGTCTGTCGGCGATGGAGCATCTTTAAATAATGATTGCTCCCATTCAAATACCTATCCGTATAATTTGGTTTTCTTTAGCGACTCTGCAATATAATTGGTGATGCTATAAGACAGGTTCAGACAAACACTCTATGGTTCAAATAAAAATAAGATAAAAATAAAAATAAATAAGAAATATTATGCTTTACATGAATTTATCAACTACTTTGTTACATACTATTCTGACCGTATTAACCATTCCGTTACCAGTACAAGTACATGCCGTATCCCCACAAATCTATGGGAGGAGGGTATTGTCTTGATACCAAAGACGCCAGCTTCAAGCATGAGCTGATCTATCACGAGACGTACAGTCGGAAGGCGTGCCTGAGAGAATGCAAATATAAATTCCTGATCAGCAAATGTGGCTGCCAGGCACCAACAGACTTCGGTAAGTGTAAGAAATAAGCGTCTAAAACCTGATAACCTGCGATCGCCATTTTCAAATAAAACCTCTTTGTACTACTCTAACCCGTATAAAGGGGTTATTGTGTTTTTTGCTGAAGTCGAATGGTATGACTAACTGGAGCCGGGCACTTAATCTGACGTCTGTCTGCAAGTCCATAATGAGCGCATGAAACCTAATCGTGTTTTTGAAGCTGTCTTTTTTGTTCTTGGCGTGTGTATCCAACTATTGAGAGCACTCCGCCATTCCTCTCACTCTGTACCAATATTCTAATCCGCATCATATTGCAAATTGGTGAAATACAGGTACCTTACATACACGCGACCGCGATCATACTCTCTGTTTTGACAAATGATGAACAGATTGGTTTATGCTTCTTTTTAAATCAAATCGTTTTACAGTAGATAACTGGTTTGCACATCTAGACAACCCGAGATTCCTTCAGACGTCCAAAACTCTAGACAGAGGCGTTACAATGGTACCCGCTACCCCTATTACGTTGTTGCATACTTAAGCGAGATAATATTATAAAAAGAACAAGAACATACCACAGCCTTCCACAACACGCATCATCATACAATATATGGGACAGGATGGGATTTTCGAAATCTCTTGTTTTGGACTACGTCAATTAACGTCATCACAACAAATTGTGCATTCTGCAGTTATTTGTACCTAGAATTGGCGATATCAACAGTTGTGTCGTCTCTTATTCCTCTTAAAAAATGGTAGAAGCACTAGCAAAAGACCAAGAGATACACTCAGACACAGTTTTCCACTATAGTCCTACAAGAAATACCTAAAACATAAAGCTAAAAAGGCAAAAGTAGAGATGCAAAAACAAAATTCACTGGTCTCTGCAGGGTTAATCATTAGTGATTTGGCTGATGTACTCGTTGTACCACAGAATATATGCAAAGGACAATAACGGCATTCTAACGGCATTGCAAGAATCCTAGTTACATTGGAGGTACAGGATAAACTTGACACTAGCATGACCAAGGATGGGACAAATGGCAGCAATTGATGTTAGAAAATATATTTCGCAAAAACCGAACGGTAAAAAAAAAGTAAAACACAAGCATATTGACCGTCTAATCTGCTATGTATGTTTCATGCGGACTGCCTTCCGGTAAATAGAACGTTTGCTGCTGGCATGCCTCATCGTGGTAGACGAGAACTGCGCTAAGCACTACCTACACGGCTGAAGCGGAACCCAACACTATGGCAATGCTATGACTATTATGATGAATCCCGGAAATTTGGAAATGTAATGACTTCAAAACTACTTTTTAAAACTAGTAAGACCGCCCGATGTTTTGTCAGGAAAAGGACTGCGCAGCATGGCGTGAATTGACTGAAAAAGATTCGTGCAGGAGCGGATGAAAATCAGCAGTTTGCCAAAATATTCCCGCCAAATGTTGTCAATTCGTGTTTTTTGAAATTGTTGACAAGCAAATACAAAGAGGTGTTTGATTAAAACCTTGATTTTTGTTGTATTAAACTGATATACTGAGGGTAAAATTAAGGTGTCGACATAAGGTCACAGATGCCGTGAGTTGTGTCCCTTCAAATTGGTTCATAACAACTTGCTCACTTTTTGACGTATTAGTTTGCGTTAGACCACAGAAGGAACAATCTGTCGATATTAGGTAATTTGATGTCACACAGCAAAAGGTTTTGTCTGGTTTCTTGTCTCTGATATCTTTTATTTTATTTATACGTAATGTGTCATTAAGACAGTAATATAATACAAACGGTATATATATATTACTGGAGGCGCTAAATGCGAAATCAATTTTTAAATCTAGTTTCTTGTTCTATCTAGATCGAATGACAATAATTTTAAAATTGATATCGAATGAAAATCGAATAATGATTGTTTTTTTCTCCAATAGGTTCAGAGAGAACATGTACAATGAGAGAACACGCTGAATGTTATTATGTTTACTCAGGTGAGTTTGGAACCTTTCCCATACATTCATATCTAACGAACTTTATGGTAAATACACGTACCTGTATAATTTCACGCTAAATAAAGAAACTTTATTAACAGCAAAAATTGAAATTATCTTACTATTCTGTATTTATGGTAAAAACTTGACAAGAAAACAAGAACGCAAATTACACATTGTTGAAAGAAACGATGCGGATACCAAACATTGTTGATCATAATTGAGCGAGTATTGAATGTTGAGAGACGACAGACGGAAAAGTTCGTGTTCTTGGTAGAAAAGAGATGGGAGTTACATGTTGATGTACAAGAAACCGAAATAAAAAAGAAAATGATTTCATGCGAAAAAATGAATTTCGGTAGCATCAATTAGATATATAACAAATAAACACAATGCGTGCTCGTCAGCAATTCCTATTTTGACTTGCCGAGCAAAACATGATAATACCCATTTACAAATACATTTTGATGGAGCTAAAGAAGCTAAAGACAACATATTATTATTTTTCTTTGTTTAATATAGTAGGTGTGACAACTACTTTATTAATTAATTTGTTAATGACTTTGAATTCCAGCGCAGTACGCCAATAACATGACCCTACAGAACGACTGTCAGTGTAAGACTCCGTGTGAGTTTAACACATACGGCGCCTCCGTTACCACCGCCTACTTCCCATCCGTGCCGAACGATTGGTTCTTCCAACAAATGGGATTCCAAGATATGAGGTACAGTATGCTTTCACGTGTAGCATTAATACGGAATCTTTATAATATGTTACAATAATGATGAAATACATTGTTAACAATGATCATTAATATTACATTAATCGAAATGCTATTTGAAAAATCTATTGTTATTGAACTTCAGCAGGTTTATATAACACTATATTAATCTCAACAGAGACAAAACCTCATCAATGGTTTTACTTTTAAATTGTTTATAACTATTGCATTCGCCATGCTTTGTGTCATTGGTAAACTGTTACAGCAAGTCATTGCGTTACATCAAGCAAATAGCTAAATGCTCCATGGTCAATGAAATTGTGAAAACTTATTTTTCCTCGAACATAATTCATATTCCGGATGTTGAATTCAATAAAATGGTAATTTAGTAATTGATTGGTTAGAACGACATATTAACAGCTAAGAATAAGCTCATTTATATATACAATGTGTTGCATATTTAATGTCTGAATGTTGTTAGAGGCTGTGGTGTATTCATACGTTTACCAGAAAATGATCGATTAGGGACTCTTGTTATATCTACGCAGCATTGATGTAATAAAAAGCTGGTATTTCATTCGATTTTACACAGATGTTTAAACATATTTTGATATTTTAACTCTGTCCTGGCACATGTATATAATTTTGTTAGCAAACGGCTCATACCATAAAATTATCAAACATATTGTCTTGCTATGAACAGATCAAATTTCATGGAAGTGAGAATTTTCTTCGACACATTGAGCTACCTCAACGTTGAGTACCAAGCAGAATATGACCTCGAGAAAATAGTGGGTATGTGATGTATGGGCATACCATGTGTTAATGGCCCAATTTTTCATCTTTGCAAGAACGTTTTCGTTACAAATATCATATTTTACTGCATTCGTATCACTGCCTACTTCATTGCATTTAATATTGCTGTATTAATATGTAATCAAGTTACGTAGAGCTATGAACAGATCAAATTTCATGGAAGTGAGAATTTTCTTCGACACATTGAGCTACCTCAACGTTGAGTACCAAGCAGAATATGACCTCGAGAAAATAGTGGGTATGTGATGTATGGGCATACCATGTGTTAATGGCCCAATTTTTCATCTTTGCAAGAACGTTTTCGTTACAAATATCATATTTTACTGCATTCGTATCACTGCCTACTTCATTGCATTTAATATTGCTGTATTAATATGTAATCAAGTTACGTAGATATGGTGGTGTATATATTCGATACAAAAGAAAACTATTCATCTGAATAGGAATGACCTTGAAAAATTAGAATATTCATAGATCCAGAGGAAAACAATTGTTTACAGACAATTCGATGGATGATCAAGGAAATTGATCTATAAATCCACAGTCTCAAATGTGCAAATGTGTATATCTCTTCATCAACAAGTTCTACTTTCAAATCTAATTAGCCCATGTAAATGTATCTATCATGTAACATGCATATACCGTTATCAAGATCACTGCAAAAAATCAGTTTGAACAAACCACGGAATAATCTTGAAAACAATAATGTTAGCAAGATGTACATGCATATAGGAGTTATCTCTCCTGCCCCCTGAGCTATATAAGAAGTATTAAAGATTCATTTAATGAATATAGCCAACAGAATGCATCATCTGCTTCTGGCATTTATCAATGTTTTGACTACCAGCTTTATTTATAAGTGTATCATTAATCAAACAAAGGAAAGTAATGTTTGTGTATTTGTTTTGAGTTTTACGGCCCATCTACAACTAAGGTCATTTAGGAGGACACGTCGAATGAAAACGTTGATCGGTTTAAAAACATAAAATGATAAGTGAATATATGATTGTTTATTCTGTCGGGATTGATATGACGCTATAAGTCATGTTTATTTTCCAGCTACGCTTGGAGGCCAGATGGGTATATTTCTCGGTGCCAGTCTGCTTACACTATCAGAACTGGTTGAGTTCTTGGTGATGGCTGCCCTTGTCTGCTGCAAGAGATTCACAAGGAGAAGGCGATAGACATGTGATTCAAAGCCTGAAGGAATGCACTTTTGATTTTTATCGACGGATATTTTTTACATTACTCGTATTTTATTTAAAGTTTCTCGGTAGTTTGATTCATTGTCTTGATATGTCTTGTACTTCGATACCACGAATATCCAGATCCCAGAACATTAATGTTAGATTTCCACACGAATATCCAGATCCCAGAACATTAATGTTAGATTTCCACACGAATATCCAGATCCCAGAACATTAATGTTAGATTTCCACACGAATATCCAGATCCCAGAACATTAATGTTAGATTTCCACACGAATATCCAGATCCCAGAACATTAATGTTAGATTTCCACACCACGAATATCCAGATCCCAGAACATTAATGTTAGATTTCCACACGAATATCCAGATCCCAGAACATTAATGTTAGATTTCCACACGAATATCCAGATCCCAGAACATGAATGTTAGATTTCCACACGAATATCCAGATCCCATAACATTAATGTTAGATTTCCACACGAATATCCAGATCCCAGAACATTAATGTTAGATTTCCACACGAATATCCAGATCCCAAAACATTAATGTTAGATTTCCACACGAATATCCAGATCCCAGAACATTAATGTTAGATTTCCACACGAATATCCAGATCCCAAAACATTAATGTTAGATTTCCACACGAATATCCAGATCCCAGAACATTAATGTTAGATTTCCACACGAATATCCAGATCCCATAACATTAATGTTAGATTTCCACACGAATATCCAGATCCCAAAACATTAATGTTAGATTTCCACACGAATATCCAGATCCCAGAACATTAATGTTAGATTTCCACACGAATATCCAGATCCCAGAACATTAATGTTAGATTTCCACACGAATATCCAGATCCCAGAACATTAATGTTAGATTTCCACACGAATATCCAGATCCCAGAACATTAATGTTATATTTCCACACGAATATCCAGATCCCAGAACATCCAGATCCCAGAACATTAATGTTAGATTTCCACACAGATATGCTGCAATTCATCGGCATTATCGATGCCCGCAAGCTTATATTACTACTTCAGATGTATATAAAGGCTTTGTGTAAGACAAGCATATGATTAATACCGTCAGTTGTATTTGTATAAGTTATTGTGTTTTTTAACGAAATATATATATTTATATCAGAACCGTAAGTTCTTTCTCTCTTATACATGTATATCAACATTAAAAGTTTATGATATTGACATATTATTCGCTATTGTAATTTTTAAAAAACAATTATTTATGTTTTAATTGTATATAGTGTTATCAGGCTGTATCACAGATGTCATATGACCTAGAGCGTTTTTCATTGTCTGTATCGACAGAAATCCATTGTGACGTCATGACTGATATTGTAACACGACACAAAGGATTGGATTTCCGGAATTTTGTTTTAATTTCTTTCCGTCTGATATTCTATAAAAGGTTATGACAGAGATGTTCATTTTAATGCAATACAACCAGCACTGTTCATGAAAACTGACGACAATGCAACATTGTCTCTAGTTTGAAATGTTTGATTCATTATTATTAGGATTAAGTAAGATTAGCATCCCTTTCTTTTCTTTGAATGTTTACAAGAAAAATCCCTATAACTCAAATTAAGAAAACATTTAGCTTGAAATAGGTTTTGTTTTCACAATAACCCATGATTCCAGTTATCGAAATGCTACTATAAATTTGACTTATATGTGTAAAATCACAGTTTCCCTATCGAATACCTCTTAACCTTAGTATCAACATTTATATCATATTGTTCACGATAACAGGATTATAATTCCTATTAGTACAAAACGTGACTTTTTCTCGCGTTTTCATTGGCTCAGTCCCCGGGCACTATTTAGCCATAGTCCCGGGACTATGGTTTGGCGCGCTTTTTTATGTACATCATATTGACTAAAATGACATCTCTGTCGCTATTAGCGCTGTTCACTGCCAAACAAGATGTGTGTTTTACAAAATACAAATGTCACGGTTTGGAAACTTGAATGCCAACGAATTTACAAAAGAACGAAATTGCAAACAAACTGAGCAAGCAACTTAATATGCAGTGAGTATTGTCAAAGATTTCTGGCTTGGAAACGGTATAGACGCCTCTGACTATGACATTTCTACCATTACTTTATGTTACAGTGTTCTACGTGGCCGCACTCGTTTAAATAAATTGTAATTGTAGATCGTTCATATGCTAACTGTTTTTCCTATCATTTAATTATTTTCTTCAATTCGTTATGTACTTAAAACATTATTACCTTCTTTTGAGGGCACTATGGTCTCATAGTGTTGTCGAAGGATTTCATAGCACCCACGAATCCGGCTCGGGTACTATGCCGTCCCTCGACCTCGCCTCCGGCTCGGGTACTATGCCATCCCTCGACTTCGCCTCCGGCTCGGGTACTACGCCATCCCTCGACCTCGCCTCCGGCTCGAATACTATGCCATCCCTCGACCTCGCCTCCGGCTCGGGTACTATGCCGTCCCTCGACCTCGTTTGTTTGTTTTATTAATTAACGTCTTATTAACAGTTATGGTCTTGTAAGGACGGCCTCCCATGTATGCGGTGTGTTGCGTGTATGTTGTGTGAGGTGCGTGTTTTGGGAGACTGCGGTATATTCATGTTGTGTCTTCTTGTATAGTGGAACTGTTGCCCTTTTTATAGTGCTATATCACTGAAGAATGCCGCTGAAGACACCAAGCAACAAAACCCAACCGGTCACATTATACTGACAACGGGCGAACCAGTCGTCCCACTCCCTGTATGCTGAGCGCTAAGCAGGAGCAGAAACTACCACTTTTATAGACTTTGGTGTGTCTCGGCCAGGGGACAGAACCCAGAGCCTTCCTCACACGGGCGAACGCTCATCCATCGCCTCCGGCTCGGTTACTATGCCATTCCTCGACAACACTATAAGACCATTGTGCCCTCAAAAGAAGGCAATAAATTGTAACTATCATTATTTTTGATAATACATTGTTATAATACATGTCTAATGGTATACATATTATCAATTTTATTAGGACAGTTTGTATATAAATTGATTGTTGGTCATTTATCTAAATAAATCTTGTGTTGTGGATATTACTTTTTAAATCCACGGAAGCATTTTGTCTTTTGTTACGTAGTGTACCAGTTAACAAACTTACCGAAATAATCCATTTTTCAACATTGAATAATTAACTGAACGTTTTATTAAAATTTTGTTAAATGTTAAGTCAAACATTTGAGTTTACATTTTGTCATCTGAAAAAACCCATTATAAAAGTGATTTCATATACAAGCATCTGCGAAGTATTTTCAAAAACCTGGGCGTATACAAATTGTTCACTTCGCAGATGTGTGTATACAAAATACGAATTCAATGCTTAATATAACATAATCCAAAAAGATCCAGTTATGATAGTTTAAAGATGCTCCATCGCTAACAAATGGCATTTTTTAAGAAACAGAAGACGTTTTAGTATTTTCTTCAGTTACAAAAGTTCTTACTTTACATCATTACCACCATTGAACATTTTGAGCTTTTATACTTCAAGATAGAAATATCAAAATTAATAAATTCCATCCCGAAAAAAAAATCCGTGACACTATGTCGTATGTGAAATGCAGTACTGATTGCGAATGCAGCGTAAGTAAAATAGATTATTTTACATTAATTTTTTTGTGTGTTAACTAGACATAAAGATACACGATTAAACACCAAAAATTGTTCATTTATGCTCTGTCGGCGGTGGAGCATCTTTGAAGTCGGGAAATGTTTTCTGAAACACCTTGCATATAGAGTAAATTTCAAAGATTAACTTGGTTCGCTCCTAACATAAAGTCTGGAGTGCAGACGAGACATGTACCGATTCTAATCAAAATTTGAGTAACTGATATCAATGTTACCTGCCTGCGTTCGTTTATGTTGCCAGTGTGTGAAACGCGAATAATAGCGCGATCGTTGTATTACAATTTCGCCTATTAATTATCAGTGTCATGTAAGGACGGCCTCACATGTATGCGGTGTATAGTGTGTATGTAGTGAGTGGTGATTATGGTATATTCATGTTATGTATTGTATAGTGAAAGTCCCGCCCTTTTTATAGTATACATCGCTGAAGCATGCCGCCGAAGACACCAAGCAACACACCCTGCCCAGTTACACTATCGTAATGCTGAGCGCTAAGCAGGTGCAGAAACTACCAGTCTTATAGACGGTAGTGTATCTTGGCCAGGGGACAGAACCCAGAGCCTAAATGTTCCTCACAGAGCACTCAACAGAAGGCCAAAATTGAGGCAGTTTAAAGATAAGATAATAAATTTAGTCGCCATTAACGGTCATGCGATAGGGAAAACAGGTACAATTCTACCGCCCCACCTTCAGAGCTATTTATCCTTGAGATTAAAAATATTGTTATCAAAAACATGTAGAAATGTAAATATAAGAATTGACGCAAGTCATTTAAGATAATTACCAAAAAATGTCGTTTATAAACCAGTGAACCATAAAATATAACAATTATCTATTAAGATAATGCTACTCACTATAAGGCATGTATTGAGTGATTCAGTGCTTTGGGAGACTACGGTGTTGAGTATCCTTATAGAAATCTACGTACTATTGTCCTAACGTCATCATTGATACTGTTGGCTTTCATCGACGGAATAAATGGTTGATTATCAATAAACGTTGAAAATCATTGTTTAAAGGAATCTGTTTTTTTTATTTATTTTTTATTCATTTTTTTCAAAAAATATGCACATCACAACATATACAGAAGATATATGGAAGACAAGTACAATAGAAGTTACATTTGTAGAGTTATTTCAAATTGAATATTTTAACGTATGTACATACATATATTTAAAAGTAACTTATTAACGAAACAAATACACACATACTACCATTCACATAAAAGATCTATCAAGAGTTATTTCCCTTCCTACAGATGTAGTGAGAAAGTGAACAAGGGGAGACAACTCTTGATAAAAAATTACACCAAAGACAGGACAAAGATACATAAAAAAGAGAGGGGGAAGTGAACCTAGGTCACAGATCTTTCAATGATTTTTAAAATATTACTGATTATACATTTAACCAATTTTGTAATTCTGCAAGTGCTTGTGGTTTCCGCTTTAAATTACAGTTGGATATTATAATCGGAATTAAAACAAAATTAATTTATTAAGAAATATAGGAATTGTTTAGTGAACGGATATTGAGATTAAATTAGGTTTTTTTAGTAACCTCTGACGGGTGAAACCCTCAAATCTGAAATCGAAAAATTTTCTCGTCTACTTCAAAATCTTATACTAACTGACCGATATAGACCGATATTCAAGTTATAAAATATTTAGATCAATTAAATCTTAATAATGAAAACATGAACAGTGGGAACGAAACCATGTGTTCTTCCTTCTAAAATACTTAAGAACGGTCTCCCTTTGATCAGTGGAGTTTATTTAGGTATTAGCATAACCTGAAAACACGATAAGCCAGCGCTTTACAAACGGTAGTTTCTTAATAGCACCGAAAGTAAATATTAACAATAGAAGACAGCAGAATACAGACCCCTTTATCGAATATCCTCTTAGAGCTCCCAGCTAATTTGCACACAGGAATATGATATTCTATTGTTTTCACAGTATTGGGTATGTAAAACTTGCGTAGTTTTTTAATACCTCTGGTTTTATCGGTCAATCTTTATTAATAAAAAATCGATTTACTTAGTTTATGTTATATTGTCATGACCACCAGTTAAGGAGTTTGAAAAAGATCACGCTGTACAACAGACGTGGAAAACACTGCGGGTTCTTCAGTGTGAATTAGCCTTGATCCGCTATTCATCGTTTTCGTTCCAAGAAAAACGTATTTGTCGACATCGAGACTGGTAGACATGTTAGCATTTGTCCTATTCTGGTCATAACTGCTTCCGCGGGGAAAATAAATGATTATGGTTGTAGTGATAACTGAAAAGTAATTGAACTTTAAAATGAAGACAATCAATGTAAAGCCAGCTAAAACAGCAACATATGAAAATATTTCCAGAAAAAGGAAGCAAGAGAGAAATGGGATTATCCCAGACGCCGGCTTACTATGTGCTGTCATTAGTCAACCGCCTCTCGATACCAACATGAAGGAAAGACTAAAATCTGACAAAATGGTAACAATGGTGTCAGAAACCGGGGATGAAAGTACGACTGACAAGGAATCGGATTTAAAAACCGACACCAATGTTCAAACATTGTGGCAAACCTTTCGTTCTAACACGACTATGCACGGTCTGAAGTATGCAACGGGTAATAGCAACTACAAACTACAAGGGTAAGATTGGAGCAACTAATTAAAGTACATTAAGTAAAAGCCAAGCGAAATGTATGGACCAGACAATTTACTGTACACGTACATGTTTTATCGATTGCCATTTTGCATCGGTGTACTAAATTGTCTTTTCCGAAGTGTACTTGTAATTTCATTTTGAAGTTAATACAATCGTCTTTTAGTTTCTCATTAATTACATTGGGAACATCAGTATAACAATTTATTACTCATGTTAATATTTCATCTTATTTAAAACATTTCATTATCATTGATTGCATTATTTGTCTTGGTCATCTGTTAATTCCATACACTTAAGTCTCTACCTGTGTATTTTACTTACATTATTTCTACATGGATTTCTTAAATCTCGGTAAAAATATGTAATCATCAACGTTTCCACTTATCTAGTAAACAAACTAGTCGTGTGCTACATGGGATGATAGTATGAATGATTAAGAAATAGTGGTACATTAATATTTTATTTACCACAGTGAAATCAGGGATTTTCGTTCAACTCGTCCTACTTGGGTTATATAATTTTACAATTTCGTTGGCATTTAAATTTGTGTAGAAGATCTTACTAGTATACGATATGTCACTCGCACAGTGTAGCAGAGGAATAAATTAGAAACCAGCGAACGTGCTACAACCAAGAATGAAAACCGTATAAAATATCAACACCCAATAACGATATTTAATAAGTAGTTTTACACGTATACATTTATCACGTTACCAGATTACGTAGGGCGGACCTAGGGGATAGCTATTGTGTTATACATAATGATAGGTACACTGTACGCAAATATAAACGGTTTACCATCTTTTCATATATATTTAAATACAACTGAAACAAACACAAACTTTTGATATCAGTTAAACAGTCAATCGTTTCATCATCCGTTTGCTTCAGTTTTCTTGTTTATTTTAACCGAAACTATTTTATCCCCAACAATATTTATAATCACAATTTACAATATGAATTTTGATTCAAATTCGCCTATGTTTTAACCCGATCTTTTAGATGCTAGCAATATATTTTATCTATTAAATGACTGGCCCTACATGACCTTTGGTTGAGCGCTCGCCGCTGTGAGGAAAACCGAGACACACCAAAGTCTATAAAAGTGGTAGTTTCTGTTCCTGCTTAGCGCTCAGCATAACGACTGGTTCGTCCACTGTCAGCATAATGTGACTGGATGATGTCTGTTGCTTGGTGTCTTCGGCGGCATGCTTCAGTGATATAGCACTGTAAGAAGGGCAACAGTTTCACTACACAAGAAGACACAAAACGGAAATACCATAGTCTCCTAAAACACGCACCTCGCACACATACATGGGAGGCCGTCCTTACATAACTCTGGCTCTTAATATGACGTTAACTTAACAAACAAACAAACAAACCTTAGTTGTCTATGGGTCGTAACCCTGAAACAAACAAACAAACCTTAGTTGTCTATGGGTCGTAACCCTGAAACAAACAAACAAACCTTAGTTGTCTATGGGTCGTAACCCTGAAACAAACAAACAAACCTTAGTTGTCTATGGGTCGTAACCCTGAAACAAACAAACAAACCTTAGTTGTCTATGGGTCGTAACCCTGAAACAAACAAACAAACCTTAGTTGTCTATGAGAGGTAAAACTGAAACAAACGAACAAAAACACGTAGTATTAGCTGTTTACAATATGCGAGTTAAATCTAAAATCAAATTAGTAATCAAATCTGTAGAAAGGGAGACAATTACTCATATTTTTTGGGAATGTACCGAAGTACAAGCTTTTTTAACTGATTTTGAGTGTCTACTGGATATCCTTTACTTACCATTCTCTATCAATAAAGAAACAATGCTTTTTGGACTTTTTAGACAAAATGGTATATACAACAGGATTGATAATGAAATTATCCTTGTGATTAAACAGTATATTTATAGAACTAGATGTTTTCAAAATTCTTTGAATGTAATGAGATTGGTAAACTGCATCAAAGATCTCCATGCTGTACAAAAACATATCGCATACGGAAAAGATCAAGCTTATATAGAGAAATTAAATTTTGAATGGAAAATGTGGATGAAAATAGTAAACCTGGCTTAACCTTGACGGTTTTATTTTTGTTATTTGTTTTTGTTTTGTTTATATATACCAACATCAACTTTTTATTCATGTTATTAACTTTCCCATCACTTAAATATTTTTGTTTTGAAAAATTATTGATGTGACGCTTATTATTTACAAATAGTTTTAAGATGCACACTATCAAACCCTTTACCCCCCCCCCCCCTCCTGCCTCTCTCTCTCTCTTTCTCCGATCACAGTCTCCCTACCGCTCACTCCACTACTTTCTTGCTTTTCCTCTGTCTCCCAGTCATAAAACTCAGTACTATACATTAATATCTCTCCAAATCTTATTTATGAATGTGTGCAGATCAATGAAGTCTTGTTTGATACTTATATATGATACTTCACATTGTATATATATGTATAGTATTGATGAAATGCCTTTTGAAAATAAAAAATCAAATTACCTTTGAAATTTTACCTAACGACAGAGAATACCATTATGATTGATACTATTAAAACTTATTTGATTTGAATGTATTTTTTCTGAAAAAGATTATGTATACATTTAGGAATATAAGTCAAATTCCATCACGATTCATTCATTTTATACCCCAAGAAATATACGTATTTCACAATGATCTAATCGTTATTTCACAGTGATCTCTAAAGAGATATTGCTTGTAACATGAATTTTTAATGGCTCAAACATATGTTTAAATTAAAAGAATGCCACTCCCTCTGATTGGCTAAAAAATGGCGTAATGATTTAACGGAAAATCTTTTGAATCAAAATATAAGTTTTGCGTTGAAATATGAATTTAATTTTCAGAGACAAAATTATTATCACTATCTATTAGAATATGGAAATGTATTAATACGACACATTATGACGTTATTAATGACATCATCATTATTTATTAATGATATCTATGATTTTGCATAGTTGCTTGCTAAAAACCATTATTCCAACCACTTGACTACAAAATATTGAATATGAAGTTTGACTTTTTTGTAGCAATTACCGACAGCATAAAGGACACGTTACAAGATAATTATTCACTGTGTCTAAAATCATTATTACTTTATTTCTGCTTGTCTCCGCGTTTTGTTCTTATTGAGCAAAAGATCAGAATATGTTTTCTGAAACACCTTGTTTAACCAGAATGTGGCATTGATATTGTTTAGACATCGATATGCGTCAAAAATGCGTCTTTGGTATATTACCGAAACATACGTCTATCATTGTGTATCTTTGTAGGATCATTTGGGTTATTGCATTGCTGTGTATGGGCGTAATGTTGATATACACATCCGTTGACCTGTTCTGCAAGTACGCCCAACACACGACAATGGCAAACATCAAAGTGGAAATGGTCGACGAGTTGCCGCTTCCTGCCATCACTTTCTGTAACTTGTCACCATATAAACGATCTGCTCTCAATCCCGACGCTGTTATGGACCACTACCTTCTTACCATCAGTAGAATGACGGATTTCGTCCCTTCAGTAGACTACAGCCACCCGGCATATAGTGCACTATTGCGACCTCTGCCAGACGGTTGGCTGCATAATGTATCTTTCTCTGTCATGGATTTATTCTACGCTTGCGTCAATACAGCAAATCAAAGAATGGATTGCAATGAAGTCCTAGTCCCTACGATAACTGATATTGGCTTGTGTTATACCTTCAATAGCCACCACCAGCATGGTACTTACAATCCTCTTACGACGAGTATCATTGGAAGTGTCAAGTCCTTTGCCTTCTACATCCGCGTCAACCAGTCCGAGTACGTTTACAGTGATAATTTGGCTGCCGGAATGAAGGTACGATGTATTCTTGGTTAAATTCGCTGATCTGTTTATGAACAGTCAAGAAGATCATTTAAGGACAAACTCTGATGTAGGCAATGTGTTGCGTGGATGTGGCTGCGATATATTGGTGTTGAGAAGCTTTTTTACATATTTATTTCAATGAAGCAAGTCGCAAAGACAATGAACAAGCACACCACATCCGGTCAATGTTTGTCCCTAGTGTAAAGTGATATTAACTACGAAGTGGTATCTTCTACATCGCAAATCAACAAAATCATCTTCAGCTTATTTTTAGTTCCCTTTTTCCAATTTAATTTGTGGTAGAGAATATTAATATTATATCGATTTCATGCTTTCGATTTATGTTTCACTCCCTGCAATGCCAGGTAATTGTCCATGACCCAAAAGAAACACCCGACACAAATAGAGGATTCTTCGCTTCCCCAGGCTTCTCGGTGTATGCATCGCTCTACCTTACCAAGGTAGGTTCGTTGTACATTTTGCATCTCATTCTAATTGGGTAGGAAAACTGGCAAAACAATGCATACGATAGATTAATGGTCGTCAGTATCATTACACAATGGTATTATCATAAAGATATATTGCAGGTGTTATCAAATAAATCAAACTGATTTTGGAATTTTTCGGCATAAAAAAGCTAAATTGTGATCCAAAAAATCAATCAAAACGATGATCTACAAATAACCTGACTGATCTTCTTAAACACTAATACATCAGTGGTCCGAAAAACACGGCGTGTAATAGGTTTGTAAGGATGTTTTAAAGAAAATTGATTCGTAATACAAATATTGACTGATCCTTTTACTAGAATGTAGTTTACCCCTTTCTTTTCCAGTACAAATATTTACCGTATCCCTACCCGTCTACCGGCGGCCGCTACTGTTTGGACACCACAGCACCAGGATTCCAGAATCCCCTGAACTATCATGATAATTATAGTTTCTACGCCTGTATAAGAGAGTGTAAATATCGATACCTAGTCAAGTTGTGTGGATGTCAGGCTCCCACGGATACAGGCTAGTATGGCATTGTAATCGGCAACCCAGAGAGACACCACGCACAGGCAAATATCGTCTGGCTACTACAACATCACAGTAAAATGATAATACTGTTGCTGCTACATCTGGCAAACATTTTTGTACAAAGTCCCTCAACACAAGTTTCATTAATGCAAAGTCCATTAATGCTGTTCTAATACTTAATTACATTCACTACATTATAAGCGCGCAGTTAATACCAATAATAATTTATCTCCGTCTGTTAATGCTGCTTTTTATATTGCTGAATGTATTACAGGCCCAGAAAGAACTTGCACATTCCAAGAATATGCCAATTGTTATCGAAACGCCAGCCGAGGTATGTTACATCATGGTACGCCATGTCTAGTTCTGTTGTTTGTTGTGAATTACAGATTCTGATGTTGTTTTTGTTTATCATGTATATTAACTCATTTCGTACGTTAAATTGAACGTCCATTCTCTTCAGGTGAATACATCAACAATATTACATTCCAACAAACATGTAACTGCGACTCACCCTGCGAGTTCAATGTATACGAAACGTCAGCTTCCAATGCCTACTTTCCATCCCAACTCAACGAGTTATTTCTAATGAATGCAGGTTTCACGAATTTGAGGTATGTGTTATAGGTAATTCAAAATTGATTCCATACGTTTACTTGTAGAAGTTATTAACATTTGAATGAATTGAATATGAAGACAGACCATGATTAAATATAAGTGAACCATTAATGAATATAATAGCCTGAAAAAATACATAATCAAAACTGTTTAAAACGAGTTAAAATATAAAACAAAAATAAGAAGTAATATTGCTTATTCAAGAGGTTGGATAACGCTATTTTATATTAATTAACAGGACCGATTACCTGGAGGTTCGATTTTTCTTCGACACTCTCAGTTTCCTGAACGTCGAATACTTGCCCGAATACAGCATCGAAACCATCATAGGTAATCATTTTACTGGTATATTTGCATGATCGTCAATATATTTCAGGAAAGCGTTAAATACTATAAGCGTACGTATTTTAGTGATGATCATATATAAGTACTGTTTGTGGCAGACTGCTTGACGTTAGGCAGGATATTCAATTATTACGACCGCCCAAATCCATTACTGTGCTAACTCATTGAAAATCAATTTTGAACAAATACGTTTGTGGTAAACATAACTTCAAAACAGTTAGCAGGAAAATTGACTCCCATATCCTATATCCTTATGAACAATCAACAAAGTATCGAATATGAAATATTGAGCAATGCTCAATACACCAGACATGCTAAGCATACTTGACAATCAATCATTTATCTTAATTTTCTTTTAATATCCATTGTAGCGACTCTTGGAGGCCAGATGGGAATATTTCTTGGTGCCAGTCTGCTGACTCTTTCAGAGCTGGTTGAGTTCGTGTTAATGGCGGGTCTAGTTGCATGCAGAAAATTCATGAAAAGACGTCAGTCGTGATATAGACAATACGCCAAAACGTTATCGTTTATATGTTTGTTCATACCATAGATACATCATAGTCGGTAAACAGCTAGTTTTGAACACAGGACCATTTGATTATTGAATTTTCATGATTGGTTGGTCGATGGGATTTAACAATCTATATTAGCATTTCCGTTTTCTCTTAACTTTTACAATAACTTAGAACTATATTTTTTGTACTCCTGAACTCGACAACATTTTTCGCAAAATTGAAGCCAGCTGTTCAGGGATTCCATAAATTGACTTGTTTGTTTGCTCGATTACATAAACGTCCTATTATTAGCAATGGTAATTGATAACTGATAAATAACCGTGTTTATATGTGTCTGACTGACATCAAATCATATAAAATAATACTTAATAAATACAAGAGGCTCAAGGGCCTTAACGGTCATCTGACTACCTTGGTAATTATCCTATAGGAACTTGTATGTTATGGTAGCCATCTTCGATTAGGCATCAACCAGAGATGTAACAACACTTTAGCGGGACCATGTCAGGATAATTTCATGCAAGTTTCAGCCATATAGTGCCGGTACAACTTGACAAGAAGTTCAAAATGTGTTTTCAAGATGGCGGCTATCTTGGATTTCAGATCGACTCGAAAAATAACAACACTTTGTCTGGACAATGTCAGGATCGTGTCATGTAAGTTTCAGCCAAATCGCACTGGTAGAACTTTAGAAGAATTTCAAAATGTGTTTTCAATATGGCGGCTGTGGCGCCATCTTGGATTTCGGATTGACCCGAAAAATAACAACACTTTGTCGGGACCATTTCAGGATCATTTCATGGAAGTTTCAGGTCAATTGCACTGGTAGAACTTGAGAAGAATTTCAAAATGTGAAAAGTTAACTCACGGCGGACGAAACATGACGGGTCAGATGACATAAAAAGACATCGAGCCATGGAATGTTTTCAGTACCCAATTAGTTTGTATTAATATTTTTATCTTTAAATGAAATGTGAAGCGCAAACTTTTCAATGATAATAATGCTGTACATTATGTAACTTTTGTAACTGAAGAAAAATACTGATTGATCTGCTTCTGTTTTTGAAAGGGAAAAATACCATCCGTCGGCTGTGAAGCATCTTTAAATCCGGCCTCCTATGTTTGCGGTGTGGTTTGTGTATGAAATGCATGGTGCGTGGTTTGAGAGACTGTGGTATATTCGTGCTGCGTCTCTTGTTTAGTGGAAATTTATAGTGACCATTTTATAGTGCTATATCACTGAAGCATTATGGGGCCGCGGTGGCCGAGTGGTTAAGATGTCCCGACATATTACCACAAGCCCTCCACCTCTGGGATGCGGGTTCGAATCCCATGTGGGGCAGTTGCCAGGTACTGACCGCTGACCGGTGGTTTTTCTCCGGGTACTCCGGCTTTCCTCCACCAACAAACCTGGCACGTCCTTACATGACCCTGGCTGTTAATAGGACGTAAAACTAAACAAACCAAACCAAACTGAAGCATGAAGACACCAGCCATCACATTCCACCCGGTAATATTTTACTGACAACAAGCGGACCGTTAGTCCTCCCACTCCCGTTATGCTGAGCGGCAAGCTGGGACAAACACTACAACTTTTATTTTATATATTATGGTGTGTCTCGGCCAAAACGGAGGTGGTGTCAAGGGGTCCATTATGAAGAAGGCAGTTAGTTATATTCTGGGCAGCAGGTACAATTCTAAAGCCCTATCGGCAGTGTAGACCAATTGACCGGCTGTTACAACAATTCATTTAAGAATTGGTTGTCATATTTTTGACAAGCATTGGTGTGTAACATACATTGGGTGTGCTAGCATAGCTAATGGTGAGCTAGCGTACCATAATAGAATATGCTAGAGATGTTACACACCAATGCATGTCAAAACAAGACGACCAATGCTTATAATTACATTTAAATAGTTATTCCCGTTTGTAAAAAGAAAACATATACTTCAATCCATTCCAAGTGTTCTAATTAGAAAATATTTACATATTGATCAATTTTCAGAATATTTCTTTGGATAAATTAACGTCCTTTTTCAGCCAGCTTCAGGTAAGGACGGTCTCTCATGTATGCGGTTTGTGACGCGTAAGAAGAGAGAGTGTGTATTTTGTGAGACTGGGATATTTTGGTGTTGCGTATTCATGTATATTATATTCTTCAGAGTATCCTCACACTGACGTAAACCTAGTCTTTCCTTGCCCTGCAGGTAGGGCGTTAGAATTGTACCTGCTGCCCCTATTGCATGATCGTAAAAGGCGACTAAATTTAGGATCTTATCTTTTCTTTACTTCCTAACTGACTTTATCTTTCCTAATGCCTCCCTTGGCACCGCCTCACTTTTGGCCTTGAGTTGAGCGTTCGCCCCTGTGAGGAAGGCTCTGGGTTCTGTCCCCTGGCCGAGACACACCAAAGTCTATAAAAGTGGTAGTTTCTGCTCCTGCTTAGCGCTCAGCACACAGGGAGTGGGACGACTGGTTCGCCCGTTGTCAGTATAATGTGACCGGGTGGAGTGTGTTGCTTGGTGTCTTCGGCGGCATGCTTCAGTGATATAGCACTATAAAAAGGGCAACAGTTCCACTATACAAGAAGACACAACATAAATATACCGCAGTCTCCCAAAACACGCACCTCGCACAACATACACGCAACACACCGCATGCATGGGAGGCCGTCCTTACATGACCATAGCTGTTAATAGGACGTTAATTAATCAAACAAACAAACAAACATTGACCTCTTGAACACTGATAAAGGTATCTGTACACCAGAGCCAAACTGCCAATGTCAATTTGTATATTCAATATATATAATATTGGTATATTCATGTAGTGTCTTCTTGTATAGTGGAACTGTTGCCCTTTTTATAGTGCTATATCACTGAAGCATGCCGCCGAAGACACCAAGCAACACACCCCACCCGGTCACATTATACTGACAACGGGCCAACCAGTCGTCCCACTCCCTGTATGCTGAGCGCTAAGCAGGAGTAGAAACTACCACTTTTAAAGACTTTGGTGTGTCTCGGCTAGGGGACAGAACCCAGAGCCTTCCTCACAGGGGCGAACGCTCAACTCAAGGCCAAAAGTGAGGCGGTGCCAAGGGAGGCATTAGGAAAGATAAAGTCAGTTAGGAAGAAGAGAAAAGATAAGATCCTAAATTTAGTTGCCTTTTACGATCATGCAATAGGGGCAGCAGGTACAATTCTAATGCCCTACCTGCAGGGCAGGCCAATGTCACTCTAGAAATTATGATACATTGGGCTTAATAACAACTTATAGGTACTGTGTAGTGGCAATATTAAGGCTTTATTAATAATATTTAGGTTAACAATGAATGTCACTTTTTACAACTTACTGGTTCCATTTTGAGATTTACCTGAAATCAAATTAAGTGCTACTTATTTAAAGTGCCATGTAATTATATACACTCTACTTCGGGCTAAGCGTCCTTGTTTGCTGTAGAAGTTTATTGTATAATGTATAAAAAGTTTTCTGCATATTTGGATATGTACATCATTTCCGGAATAAATTTTATACTTCATAAAAAGCCTCGTGTGTTATATAATTCAACGTTGGCCTATCTGATTATCTTCCGACTAAACAATGCTTTTCCGGCATGGGTTACTTGAATCGCGGTAATAAGGTTTAGCTGCATAGATACATTTGTAAGTGTAGTTCGTTTGCTAATACTTTTGAATGTGGTTTGAAACTACCATTAACTGACAGTAAATCTTCTATTCAGTCAGCCATCAAACACTTTTGGCAACAAAGGTGGTCTACCGAAAACAAACAATAAACTGTTTTAAAGTTATATGTGCCGTAACTGAGGTATATTTATTTATCGGCGTATTTTTTATTGGAAATTTGATGGAATTGATAAATATTAGTTTTTAAATCATTCGCCCCATGTAGTCTACCTATAATAATTCTAAAGATGTAATTATAACGCTGCGAAGAAATGGTACGGGAAATGCTTAGCCCCGCCTTCTTATGAATATTGAAACAGAGAGGTACCGAAAAGTCACGGATCTTCATTCGGAACACATCAAAATAGATACCGATCGTATGTGCCATGCTTGTTTTTGTTTACCTTACTGCAAAGTGAAAGTATGCTTTCGATAGGATTTTCCCGTAGAAAAGTTGCAATTTGTTTCGTAATGTGAACTTAACAGAATAAGCATCAGCTAAGAGCGATATAAATAGTGTCGTTTGTTGTAATTGTCACGAACAAAAATTACGAAGAATGGAGGGGCACCATAGGGGTAATTCTTTACGAAATATAAGGGAACTTTAGCTGTCAAACAAACCAACTATTATATACTTTAGTGATCATTTAAATCTCAGTATACCGAGGTATACAAATGCCGAAGTCACAATAAACTTCCATGCTTATCTGGTAGAAAACTAAATGGAGACTTATCTGACTGTACAGTGCATGTAAATGTTACATCTGTATGCATTATAGAGTTGTGTGTAGTGTACATTCGCAGGAAATTCGGCCCCATTGTAAGTCTGGAGACTTATTTTATTATATGTATATGTGAGTAGAGGCATTACATATATACATGTATATTATCAATTTGCATTAATATGCTAACTGATGTTTTACGCAATTCCATCAAAATTATCTCCCCCTGAATGTATATATGAAAAGACAAGATATTAAGTTATGCCATTTATTACATCAACAAAACCTGTACATTGTATTTACAAAGAAATGCCCTTTCACCCCATGGCTACAGAAAATTTGAGTTACAGTTCAAATCAGATATATAATATATTATAATATTACTCTAATACAAAAAGGGATGAAAGGGCAATTACCAATATACATAATACATGTATAATGAATCTGTATTATAAAGACAGTGTTGTATATGAATTAATTACAGTGAAAAAATAGCAACACTATATACATGTACATGTATATATAGTTATAATATGCAAGTTAACATACAAATGTACAAAATGTATAAATATGAAAAAAAAATTAAAGAAAATTTTATCCTGCACAAGTAGGTGTGCTGTGTAATGTTCTACTTATAAAAAAACGTAGCAGCTTGTGCTAACCACATCCTAGATATTTATAGTTATTTATGGGGAGGGATAGGTGGGTGCAGAATGAAATAAAATCTCCGTGAAAAAAACCCACCTGCAGTCGTCATTGGAATCAGAATTGGACTGAGGCTAAAGATGACTGACCAATGAAAAAAGATACGCAAACGTATCGGTCAAACTTGTGTCAAGGTTGCTGAACCGTGGGGTGACCAAAACTCGGGCCTTAGCCTACCAGGCAACAAATATAAAAGCATACAGTACCGTGTTTATACAACGAAATATATATGTTTATTTATGTATATATACATACATGTATGAGGGTATCTAATTAACCATTTTGAAACAAAATATACAAATCGATGGTTTTATTGTAGTGGATTAGCAGTGGTGGTGTGTTCATGATCAGTTAGTGAAGTTGTATGGTGTTTGTCTAGTCCAATAATCTGCGAAATGTATAATTTGACTATAGTGTATATACAGTGTGTATGCCACATGATGGTTTCAATTCGACTGAGTGGTTAAGATATCAACATATTACCACAAGCACACCTACTGTAGATTTCTAGTTCAATGTGGGGCAGTTCCACATACTGACTGTTTTTCCGGGTACTCCGGTTTTCCTCCACCAACAAACCTGCCTGTTAATATGGCATTCAACTATAACAACCCAAACCAAACGAAACCAAATCCATATGAATGAAAGTAGAATGCAAAAGAAAACAATGGATTACCAATTTTAGGTATGTAACAGGAGAGGACAAAATGTAGCGACCAGACCGGAATTCGAACCCGGGACTCTCCGAACACAAGCCGAGTGCTCTACCGACCTAGCTACTTGGTCACCAATGGTCGACCCAGTCCAATCCCGCTACAGGTATATATATATATATATTGCTGTTCCTTGTTTTCTGCACCCATTATTTTTACCTTGGCTGTCACCAGTCTTTTTGGCAATCCTTTTCACTCCATCTCAATTATCATCGACATCAACTGTTTCATCTCTTTCGAATTCTGTCTCATTTCACTGTTTTCGTACTCAGATCAATTTCCAGGTACCCTTTCGAAGATATTAAATGTTGAGGTCCAGATACATGTATTAAAACTATTTCATGAACTCCGGATATTACTGGTCCACTGAAATCAACATGGAAAATTTTATGAATTACATATATTTTCAGAACAACTAATGGATGTAATTTTATTTCTCATACATTAAGATAGCATGTCATATCAGTACTTTACATAGGCTGGATTTACACAATCTTTGATTTTGGTAAAAACAAACAAATTCGTGGAATTTATATCCCCTCTTTCGTTAATCAAAGGCCCATACCTCTGCCAAAAAGGGTCCGATGAAAGTGTCAATCAAACTTGGCCAAAGCCCTGAGACATTAAACCATGTTACAAAGTTTTCGAGAAAAGCAAGTAATATTTGTGAGAGTTACTGAACCGAAACAGATGAAAATGGCATTTTTCATTATTCAAATGGCCATAACTCCGCCAAATAGGGTCCTGATAGGGTCTAATCAAAGTCCTGATCGAATTTAAGCAAGGCCCTGAAATATTTACAGGGCTCGAATTTTACATTTTTTGCCACTTGCTAAAAATAGCAAGTGCCATAAATTTTTACTTGCTAAAATATATTTTTTACTTATAATTAATATCCGTATTCAAATTACAGTTATGTTACATATAAAATCCTTTATTTTTGCATGATGATGTGAGGTGTATAAGTACATAATAAATATCAACAACAATACTGTAAGAACTGGGTCCCCATATTTTCCATTACAGCAATTTTTCACAATCATTATGCCATTTTTACAGTTATCCCTGATAAAAACCACTTGCTAAAATAAGCAAGTGCATATTTTTTTCACTTGCTATTCTGGTATATCTACTCGCAAAAAGCAAGTAAAACAGCCTGAAATTCGAGCAATGATTTATCCAGGTTCCCAATTTTCAAGAATATCCGGTAATATTTGTAGGAGTTATTGAACAGAAACTGACAGAAATGATATTTTTCATTATCCAAGGGCCATAACTCCGCCAAATACTGTCCGATGAAAGCCCTTAAAGCATTTAACCTTGTCACCAAGTTTGAAGAAAATCGGTTCACATTTGTTACAGTTATTGCACGGAATCAAAGTGTAGCAGACAGACAGACAGACAAGCCCAAATTAATATCCCCGTTTCGGAGAAAGCGGGGGATAAAAAAGTATCAATATATACCTTAAGCTATGAATTAATTGGTGCTGATGAATCTTCTGATGAAATTTCCAATTTTATACCATACAAAGACACGTAGGTGGTCTGAAGGTAGTCCCTTTGTCAGGTGTTGATATCATATTGGATGGAGGGGCCTGTCTCGAGCTCACTTTACTATAGCCATCATAGCTAAAAGAAAAAAACATACATTTACATGAACAACTATATAGTATTGTAACAGGCTGAGAGTAGTGTGCTGCAGCAGGACTTGAACCTGTGACCCCTGACTTACTGGTCCGCCGCTCTACCGACTGAGCTAAAGGGAAATTCCCCCTAACACGAAGGTAGAAGGCAACCGTATCACTATCCATATGTACAATAAAACCTGCTACAGTATCAAATATGTACATGTTATTGTATTAATGTAAATGAAAAGATGTAGAAACACATGTAGCAAAATATATGACATTCAGTTAAAGTGATTATTACAGGGACACGCTAAAGATTTTAAGCACTCTATGGCTATATTTTATATCTAAGAAAGTGTCATATCAATCACATTCAAACTTTATTGACATCACCATGCTCACTGTACGGTAGATTACCCCTAATCGGGCCCCACAATCTCTATAAATACACTGGTACTCGATGTTTTCATACACAATCTACATTGTCAGAGTCATTTCCACTCAAAAAGTAAATATATGTCCACACTTATCGATACACGAGAGCGAAAAGCGATGATCACGTTATATATTTGCTGTAGTCATCTAGGATCTATGTCACTGTTAACGATAACGATACTCACATGGCGAGGAAGAAAGCTGCTAACTTCATAATGGAACTTGAGGTTTTCTCTTTCTTTCTCCGAATTCCAACGCTAGATGTTTTCGCCGATAACCACTTTGCTTTCATGGCGTTATTGTTGATATTCTAGTTTGCTTTCCTTCTTCTCAGATGGCTATAGGTATGACGGCCTTCCACGCTTTCGTTTTGAAGTGGGGGAAGCCATATTGTTTTTGTTTGTGGCCTGCTACTTTTGTCACGCATGCGCTGACAACATTAAGTGGGCGGAACCTATGATTTTTAGCAGTACTGCCAAAAATCGAATTATTAATTTTGTAATTTAATTACTTTTAAACAAGTAACTTATTTGCATCGTAATTAACGAGTTCATAACTTTTAATGTTTAATAATATATATAAAACTCTGCTATATTCGCGTCAGAGCTAGTTACGGCACATATAACTTTAAGTAAACCCACATTTGTCCAGTCGGAAAGACCGCAGAGAGGAAGTTTTTTTCTTCTTCTTTTTTTATAATTTTCATTCTTTTTTATGTCACATTCATAAGTAATACACAATTGTAATTAAAATAAAAAGAAAGAGCTTTATCTATAGAGAGAGCTTATTTGTACACAAGAAGTCTACATTATTTACATGCCATGTATTATAGAAATATAGGCGATATTGGTTTAAAACAAACACGGTCTAAGTTAGCAATATGGTTAAAGGAAAATACTTACTATTTACAGTAATTTATCAACACTTTTTGTTAAGAAAACCTGAACGAAAAAATATTGAGGCTTTTCATGAATAGCAATATATGTGAAGAAAAAACATTCGGTAACAAGGTAACAAAGAAAAAGGACTAAAGTATTATATAGTACCAAAATCTAGAATGTAATTCCATCTATGCATAACCAGTTATAAAATATTGTAATGTTGAATTCAAATAGAAAAACTACTGAAGATCAACTTTATTTTAATGACACTGCCTTGTTACATCTGCAAAAATATCCAAGTAAAACTTAGTTAAAAACTCTTTGGGAATATTGATATGTAACAGGTCTTGCCAGGAATCTTGCCTTTTTGGTACATCTGTAACTTTTGTCAGTAAACATTTATAAAACAAATTGTAACCTTTTTATGACTTTTTAAGTATTGAATAAGTTTACATGGTTTCATGTTCAGTGGTGTATTGTTTTGGTACAACTAGGTATTGCATTCAAAATTCCATAAAATTCAATAAAATTAATATTCAAAGTCATACAAAAGTTATAGTATCATACAAATTCATTATTTTCAACAAGGTCTCCAATTAATAATATACACCTTTTGCCACACCATTGTTTATAAAATACTTTATTGTTATCAATTTTTATGCTATTATTGTACCAGATTGGTTAGATGCAATTTTGCTACAGGTAGTGGGGAGTTCAACACCAGACAGATCTGCCTAAATGTTTACAAACTTTTTCCAGAAAATATTAAGGGTTTTGAAATTCTTAAAAGACCTTCTCTCTTCATTTTGAAAATCTCCATTATTAGTTCAATTTTTTCAAATTTGTTTGTGTGATTACTTTAACGTCCAATTCACGTCCAGGGCCATGTAAGGACGGCCCCCATGTATGCAGTGTGTATCGTATGTGAAGTGAGAGGTGTGTGTTTTGGGAGACTGCGGAATGTTCGTGTTGTGTCTTCTTGTATAAAGGAACTGTTGCCTTTTTATAGTGCTATCTCACTAAAGCATGTCGCCGAAGATACCCAACCCGGTCACATTATATACTGACAACGGGCTAACCAGTCGTCCCAATCCCTGTAGCGCTGGCTGTGATAATGAGACTCAGAGTATGTTTTTTCTACTACTACAGCTTTAAAGATGGCAGTAAATGCATGTCTATGTCATCAACAAGTATGCAGTATTTTTGAGAACACAGAATACTATATGGATCGACTTCATTGGGATTAAGTATGTATTATTAGCACATGGCGATCATATAGACTACAGCACCGATCTTTTATTACCGCCGATAAAAATACAAGAAGCAAGTTTTATCTTTGCGTCCTGAGATTGCTTTAATAATGAACGTCCTATTAACAGCCAGAGTCAATCAAGGACGGCGTTCCATATATGCGGTGTGTAGCGTGTATAAAGTACGCGAATCGTGTTTTGGGAGGCAGCAATATATTTGTTATGCATTCTTGTATAGTGAAACTGTTATCCTTTCTATAGTGCATAGTTTTTGGGCATTTGCGGTTTGTTGGTGTTGTGTCTTCTTGTGTAGTGGATTTGTTGCCCTTTTTATAGTGCTATATCACTGAAGCATGCTGCCAAACACAACTAGCAACAGACCCCTACCTGTCACATTAAACTGACAATGGGCGATCCAGTCGTCCAACTCCTTGTATGCTGAGCACTAAGCAGGAGCAAAAACTACCACTTTTATAGACTTTGCGTCTCGGCCAGAAGCGTAAGAATTGGACCTGCTGCCCTTATTGCATGCGTAAAAGGCGACTAAATTTAGGATCTTATATTTTCTCTTCTTCCCAACTGACTTTATTCTTCCTTACGTTTCCCTTGACACCGCCTAAATTTTAGCCTTCTGGTGAGGGCTCGCCCCTTTAAGGTAGGCTTTATGTTCTGTCCCCTGGCCGAGACACACAAAAGTCTTTGTTCGAAACAGCAACTGGGTTAAAGACACGCCCGTGAGAGTGTTTCTCAGTGAGTCTCATCCATTTTGGTATCATCTTCAGATGCGTTGATTGGTGACGGTGAGGTGGTAAAGGTGAAAGGTTCCTATAGTGTAAAAGATATTCATTCAGACATTTCCTTAGTTACAACTTACATCATCATTTCTATCAAATACAGGACCAGCGTGTCTGTACGGGATGCAGTGTTTGTTTGTTTCATTAACAGCCGGGGTCATTTTAGGACGCCGTAGTATGTATGCGAGGTGTAGTGTATGTAGTGGTTGGTGGGTGCTTTTCCCAGGCTGCGGTATATTCATGTTGAGTCTTCTTGTAAAATGGAACCTTTGCCCTTTTTATAGTGTTTTATCAAGACACCAAGCAAAACACCCCCACCAGGTGATGCATTTTCTGAAAGAACAATTCTTTCAGGGGAACAAAGGGCATCAATAAGACACAACATCAATAATCTGCAGTGCAAAACACGCATCCCGCACTTCATACAGGCAAAAGACCGTATTTTCCCTATTAAGAGCGCCTCCTCTAATAAGGGCGCCCCAACGTTTTTTGCTGAAAAAAATCAACTAATTTCATACAATTTTTGTGCCAGATTGTGACGATTTGTCTTTGCAGACGCTCAAAAATTATTGCTTCTCATCAATCTGATGCTTAACATATTTCCGATCAGCTTGTATAAGCACTAAATGTATTGCATTGGACAATTTAAGTCATCTTTGCCAATTGTTTACACATAGGAACAGCGAGAACGCCATGTTCAAAATAAAACGTGGACATCACTTGAATGCCCCACACACGTGTATGGTTGAAGACTAACTGGCAACAACATTTTAGCGATGTCTATACAGGCTTTATGAATACTTACTGTATATCTGTGATAAAGGTTCCTAAATACTAGGAATGTTATCATTTCTGAGCATTTTATTGTGTGCTCTTGTCGGTAATTCCCACCTGCAACAAAACGAAAGTAGGGTTCGAAAACACTGTACGCAAACAGGCTAGCATGAAATAGACATATTTAACCAATGTTTAATACTTCTGATGCATACATTTCTTCATGATTATGTAATTTCAATACTTACTTGACTTCAAAACGTAAGTTGGTTATAGTAAGTTTCAGAAAAATACGAAACTAAAAGCAAGATGACTAGTCTGTTTTAGAAAAAAACTATCTAAAATGGTCTCGAATAACGGCGCCCCCGTTGGCCATTTACCCGCGCCCGGCGCCCTCATTTTGCCCTGCAGGTAGGGCGTTAGAATTGTACCTGCTGCCCCTATTGCATGATCGTAAAAGGCGACTAAATTTAGGATCTTATCTTTTCTCTTCTTCTTTACTGACTTTTTCTTTCCTAATGCCTCCCTTGGCACTGCCTCACTTTTGGCCTTGAATTGAGCGTTCGCCCATGTGAGGAAGGCTCTGCGTTCTGTTCCCAGGCCGGGACACACCAAAGTCTATAAAAGTGATAGTTTCTGCTCCTGCTTAGCGCTCAGCATACAGGGAGTGGGACGACTGGTTCGCCCTTTGTCAGTATAATGTGACCGGGTGGGGTGTGTTGCTTGGTTTTCGGCGGCATGCTTCAGTGATATAGCACTATAAAAAGGGCAAAAGTTCCACTATACAAGAAGACACAACATGAATATAACATGCACCTCGCACAACATACACTCAACACAACACATACATGGGAGGCCGTCCTTACAATACCATAGCTGTTAATAGGACGTTAATTGATTCAAACAAACAAACAAAATCATTTTGTACATGGGAGACCGTCCTTACATAACACTGGCTGTAAATAGGAAGTTGATTTAATCAAACAAACAAACTGGACTAAACTTGCTGATCTTGTTTCAGCGCAGATAGCATCTTAAAACATCGTTCCTTAAACCCCTGGCCCTGCAGGTAGGGCTTTAGAATTGTACCTGCTGCCCCTATTGCATGATCGTAAAAGGCAACTAAATTTAGGATCTTATCTTTTCTCTTCTTCCTAACTGACTTTAACTTTCCTAATGCCTCCCTTGGCACCGCCTCACTTTTGGCCTTGAGTTGAGCGTTCGCCCCTGTGAGGAAGGCTCTGGGTTCTGTCCCCTGGCCGAGACACACCAAAGTCTATAAAAGTGGAAGTTTCTGCTCCTGCTTAGCGTTCAGCATACAGGGAG
This sequence comes from Argopecten irradians, assembly GCF_041381155.1. Taxonomy (NCBI): domain Eukaryota; kingdom Metazoa; phylum Mollusca; class Bivalvia; order Pectinida; family Pectinidae; genus Argopecten; species Argopecten irradians. The sequence goes on along the minus strand of NC_091140.1, from coordinate 10,909,200 downwards.
TGGGACGACTGGTTCGCCCGTTGTCGGTATAATGTGACCGGGTGGGGTGTGTTGCTTGGTGTCTTCGGCGGCATGCTTCAGTGGTATAGCACTATAAAAAGGGCAGCAGTTCCACTATACAAGAAGACACAACACGAACATACCGCAGTCTCCCAGTCCACTCACCTCGCACAACATACACGCAACACACCGCATACATGGGAGGCCGTCCTTATATGACCATAGCTGTTAATAGGACGTTAATAAATCAAACAAACAAACAAACAATCGTTAAGCCCATTGTGATTTTTGGAACGATTGGATACATTTTAAGGGTTTTAGGTCCATATCTAGTCGATGGCAAAAACAACAATGCTGCACCAAGAAAACACGAATAACGTTCAAAATATTAAGTAATGCATGAGAATCGTGGATCATGGTTTCTGAGATACCATCTCTTTCCTTGAAGCAAAGGCTTCCTGTGTGGCGATGCCACCATACCTCAAAAAGGATCCAAGCAATTTATAACACAACAAGCAAATTCGTGGAATTGCCATACCCCGCTTTCAGGACATATTGTAGGTAAACATTATTGAGGTTAGGTTTAACCTTGGTTGAAACATGAAAAAATAAACTGAAGTCTTATTTGGAAATAAGACATTTAAATTTGTTATCAAGTTTGAAGAAAATAAGTTAATATTTATTAGATATTGTACGGAAGTGGCAGAAAATGACTTTTTTTTATTAAAGGCTAATTAAGATCTGCCAAAAGGGGCGATCGAACTTGGGTAAGCCCTTCAGGCATTTAGCTTTGTTACCAAGATTTAACAATATTAGTTTTAAAATTTGTAAGTTATAACACAGAAACTTCCGAAAAATGACATTTGTTGTAAATGCTGGATCACTCTTAAAATGTCTCAACGTTTGAAGAATACCAGTAGACAAACTGTACAAACAGCTTCCACAGCTTTGTCAAACGACAGCCATCTTGTACTGCAAGCCTTTTTCAGTCTCTTGCAGATCTTGTTGGACTTTGAGAAAAACAGACAACTTTTTTGGTGAATTGTTAAAAAATCTCAATAACTGTGTCACCTCTGTTTCAACATCAGTTATTTTCTTCAAGGATTTGTTTGTATCTGTGTTTTATCTTTGCAGATGACGTCTCCGATGGTCAGAAATATGTCGCGAATGGATCCTGCTGATGTGTTCTTGAAGTGTTTTAAGTCCTCAACTCCAAGACTTTCTGCAAGCATTAGTAATCTACCCATTTTTCTGTTGGTATTAGACTCTTTCTCTAACCAATATGTTGCCAAAAAAGCTTTCTAGAGAATATCATACTGGTGTGAGTCTCTGTAGTTAAGCTGTTTTTGAAATGTTGACACCCGGCTAACAATTCATCCCGAATTATTGTTTGATGTTTAGTTAAGAGGACTTGATATGATCTGTGAACATGCTCGATTTGAAGCGTGTTGAAGGCATTGTCGAAAAGGTCTCACTCTTGTTCTGGCTGGATTTGCTGTTGTGTTTTGTGCACAGCAGACAGCAGACGCCTTCACCCTCCACATAAACAGGCCACCAAATTCCAGTTTCATCGGAATAATTTGACTTTCTGAAGAGCCATTCGTGTTGGAATTGGTCTTTTTATTACTAGTTTTAATCATCTGAAATGTTGCTACACCCATCCTTTCGGCAGAGGTAATAATGATGAATTTTTTGTCCTTCTGGAAAAGTTTAGAAAGAAGGATAAATGTATCGTCCTCGGAAAGAGTTTGACATGACTGAGATATTTGGAGGGGCAATCTCTTGAACATTGTAACGTATTGATACGTATCTCATGTTTGCGAGATAAAAGCTTCTTTTTAAGGTAGTCACACTGTAATTATGTCATTTTTTTTATATCATTTTAATCTTAATTTTTGTTGATGTTTTATAACAATATATTACGCTTGTGAATGCTATCCACCAAATTTTTAGGTAGCAGAAAACAGAAGATCTGAGGAAATTTGGAAAATAACATAAGTTTTACAAATGCCTGCATAGCTAGAGAACCCTTCATGTTACATATACAAAAGTATACATGTATATATTTTTAATCTACACACTATATGCTATTAAGTTATGATATCATCAGAGAAGTAAACTCATTTTTGGCGTATTCCCGAACATTTGTATACCATGGAAACCACAGTAAAAAAGTTTTTAAAAAAATGCTAAATTTGTGTGTTTTTGACCCAAAATTGCAAAAAAACGTACTCAATTTTTTTTATTAGACCTACTTTAAATCAAAGATATTTATCTCAGCGACAAAATAAAACTGAATTTTCTATAGGTCAATTAGGTGGATTTTTCAATATCATGGATAAGCTTGCCTCCTGCGTGCGCTGTCGTATACGACTGGAACTTGCACGCATTAAACAAGCCTGCACTGGGGTCGAGTTTGTGACCCGGTCCCAGACAGTGATAGGAAATGTAATGCCATGCCTGAGCGGTTCGCACACAAACTGCCGTGCAAATTCTGTCGTCTGCATGGCTCATCTTCCACTGTACAATACACGACATTTACCATATGGTCAACATTTGAACCTTAGCAGGGAAGATGAGCTGAAAATACAAACAATCATCAATGCAACATTTTCGGCCCCTACACTAAATAAAATCACAACCCTACAAACAACAAACAAAACAGAATGTCTCAACCACCGTGCTTTCACATATGCACCAAAAAGCATCCTGTGGGGGAGAAATTTCAATGGACTGTGTCATTCAGCCGTTCACTCTGACACAGTAGGCACAGGCCAATCAGCACTCATCTTGAGTAAGAAGATTGGCCTGAAATACCACCGACATGATCCCTTCTGGAAAGGAATGGTCAGAAGGGACTACACCGATAGGTACCACGCAACACGAAAACGCACCGTGAAATACAAATTCAGAAGACACATAGGAAAACTAAAGAAAAGAAACCGCAAAACACGAGTACAGTCACTTTACGTGAACGGCACACCAGAACAATGCAACACACACAATTATGGAGTAAACATTGTAACCCATTAAACATGAACATGAACACTCGAATATATAACTTAATACATTTCACTCACCACATATAGAACAAACAATTGGCAAATCCACGATGCCCATTACATGCCTTATTTAAAAAACAAACTTTCCTATCATTGTTTACCCTAGCAGGCTCCAACGACAAATGGTGCACTGCAACGCATAATTTATTATGGCATAAATGCGACACCTGTTGATGGGAGGCCAAATGTTGGCAGTTGTGGAACAAGAAGTACTGTAGGCGAGGTACAGTGACACGGCGCCTATGATTGCTAAACATAAGGCATATGACACCATATCCGTCTTTATTTACTGTATCTACCGAATTGTGACAATGATCACTGGAAACTGTAAGCTGTGACAGACGAGCAACAAAATGTCATCGTGTTTCGTCCCTCGTCGTGCGCCGTCCGCCGTGCGTCGTGTGTAAAACTATTTATACAAAAGCCTACTCCTCCTAAATCCTTGGATGGATTTCATCCATATTTGGTGTGAAACATCATTGCCTGGTCCGACCCCTAGGGGCTGAGGGGTGGGGCCCAAAAAGGACCTATTTGGTGTGAAACATCGTTGGGGAAGAACAATCATATTTTATATAAATGAGCCTGGTGACCCCTAGGGGCAGAGGGGCGGGGCTCCAAAAGAGGAAATTTTCTTAATTTAAGCTTTAAAATCCTTCTCCTCCTTCATCCTTGAATGGATTTCATCCATATTTGGTGTGAAACATCATTGGGGAAGGACAATCATATTTTATATAAATGAGCCTGGTCCGACCCCTAGGGGCTGAGGGGCGGGGCTCCAAAAGGGCAAATTTTCTTAATTTAAGCTTTAAAATCCTACTCCTCCTTCATCCTTGAATGGATTTCATCCATATTTGGTGTGAAACATCATTGGGGAAGGACAATCATATTTTATATAAATGAAATAGATCCGACCACTATGGGCAGAGGGGCGGGGCTCCAAAAGGTCAAATTTTCTTAATTTAAGCTAGATCCTACTCCTCCTTCATCCTTGAATGGATTTCATCCATATTTGGTGTGAAACATCATTGGGGAAGGACAATCATATTTTATATAAATGAGCCTGGTCCGACCCCTAGGGGCAGAGGGGCGGGGCTCCAAAAGGGCAAATTTTCTTAATTTAAGCTTTAAAATCCTACTCCTCCTTCATCCTTGAATGGATTTCATCCATATTTGGTGTGAAACATCATTGGGGAAGGACAATCATATTTTATATAAATGAAATAGATCCGACCACTATGGGCAGAGGGGTGGGGCTCCAAAAGGTCAAATTTTCTTAATTTAAGCTAGATCCTACTCCTCCTTCATCCTTGGATGGATTTCATCCATATTTGGTGTGAAACATCATTGGGGAAGGACAATCATATTTTATATAAATGAGCCTGGTCCGACCCCTAGGGGCTGAGGGGCGGGGCTCTAAAAGGGCAAATTTTCTTAATTTAAGCTTTAAAATCCTACTCCTCCTTCATCCTTGAATGGATTTCATCCATATTTGGTGTGAAACATCATTGGGGAAGGACAATCATATTTTATATAAATGAAATAGATCCGACCACTATGGGCAGAGGGGCGGGGCTCCAAAAGGTCAAATTTTCTTAATTTAAGCTAGATCCTACTCCTCCTTCATCCTTGGATGGATTTCATCCATATTTGGTGTGAAACATCATTGGGGAAGGACAATCATATTTTATATATATGAGTCTGGTCTGACCCCTAGGGGCTGAGGTGTGGGGCCCCAAAAGGGCAAATTTTCTTAATGTTAGCTGGCCCACTTCCTGTTTTCAGATTTCGGTCTCCAATCTCAATGAAAATTGGTCTATAGGGGTTTAAATTAATGCCGAACAACATGCAAACATTTTCATTAAGACTTTGGTTATCCAAGATGGCCGCTGGCCCACTTCCTGTTTTCAGGTTTCAGTCTCCGATCTCAAGGAAAATTGGTCTATAGGGGTTTTAATTAATTCTGAAGGGGAACTTTAGGTGAGGACAATCATATTTTATAAAGGACCGAGCTAAGACCCATGGGGATAGTATGGCGGATGTCCAAAATGGAAGCTTTGCTGAAAATTGGCTTTAAAATCCGTAAATGGGTTACAACCATATATGGATGAAGGGCTACCAAGTTTGTTCAACAAATGACATTTACCTATTTCAGAAACTTACATATTCAACTAAGGAGTTCCTTGTATTGTTTATATTAATCGTTAACCAATACTTTATACTGTGACTTTGTTGTTTTGTGCAATGAGTCAGATGACCGTTAAGGCCCATGGGCCTCTTGTATATAAATGAGGTTGGTCCAACTCCTAGCGGCTGATGGGTGGGGCCCTAAAAGGGCAAATTTTCTTAATTTTAGTTTTAAAATCCTACTCCTCCTTCATCCTTGAATGGATTACATCCATATTTGGTGTGAAACATCATCGGGGAAGGACAATCATATTTTATATAAATGAGCTTGGTCCAACTCCTAGGGGCTGAGGGGTGGGGCCCCAAAAGGGCAAATTTTCTTAATTTTAGCTTTAAAATCCTACTCCTCCTTCATCCTTGAAATGATTTCATCTATATTTGGTGTAAAATATCATGTAGGAAGGACAACCATATTTTATATAAATGAGATAGGTCCGACCCCTAGGGGCTGAGGGGTGGGGCCCCATATGGGGAAATTTTCTTAATTTTAGCTTTAAAATCATACTCCTCCTCCATCCTTGGATGAATTTCATCCATATTTGGTATGAAACATCATTGGGGAAGGACAATCATATTTTATATAAATGAGATAGATCCGACCCCAAGGGGCTGAGGGGTGGGGCCCCAAAAGGGCAAATTTAGCTGGCACACTTCCTTTTTTAGGTTTCGGTCTCCAACATGCAAACATTTTCGTAAAGATTTTGGTATTCCAAGATGGCCCCTGGCCACCTTCCTGTTTTCAGGTTTCAGTCTTTGATCTCAAGGAAAATTGGTCTATAGGTTTTAATTGATTCAGAAGGGGAACTTTAGGTGAGGACAATCATATTTTATAAAGGACCAAGCTAAGACCCATTGGGATAGTACGGCGGAGGACCAAAATGGGAGCTTTGCTGAAATTTGGCTTTAAAATCAGACTCCTCCTTATATTAATCCTTGAATGTGTTACAACCATTTATGGATGAAGGGCTACCAAGATTGTTCAACGAATGACATTTACCTATTTCAGAAACTTACATATTCAACTAAGGAGTTCCTTGTATTGTTTATATTAATCGTTAACCAATACTTTATATTGTGACTTTGTTGTTTTGTGCAATTAGTCAGATGACCGTTAAGGCCCATGGGCCTCTTGTTCAATATCTCACCTGGCAGCATGGCGTCCATTTCATCCTCAAGTAAAGCTAGCAAATCTGGTATAGAGCCACTTCAGAAAAGATGGCGATGACGTCACACAAAGGTACATCCGGGCGCTCAAAGGTACAACTCCGTATATCTGTACACATAAACATTGTGGGAACACAGCCGCTTGTGATGTTTGTTTACATTTTATTGTAATAAATAGTACGGCAATCCGAGAACTATTGCGTTATTTTAATTTTTAAAAGTGTAAATAATAATATTTAACAATATATTATATAAATATAAAACATCTGTCATTCATATATTTTACTCTGTTTATACTCCATTTGCGACCGCCACGAGAAAAAAACAAGGTCGCCATTAGACCTACAATTATGTACGTATAAACATTGACAGAATATTAAAAATATCAGCTTGAAATTATAAATTTAATTCCAAGTTTCCCGAAATATCATACTGACATTTTAATAAGCGATTACTGTTGTCTAAGTCTTACTTGGTAAACACCTTACGATGTGTGATTATGACCAAACTAAAATTTACCCCAAGCGCACGGCAGCCATTACGTACAGTACTGCCGAGATCCCGAATTTCGTCATTTTTCAGAGTCACAAAATTACGTATTTTGGATAACTTTTTCGTCAGCAATTTTGGAATTTAGTTAATGACATACTAATAAGTCAGTTTATAGTTACTTTTTATAATATTTTAAAACAAAACTTCGAGTAATTTAGGATTCTCGAAGCCGTGCGCAATGTGTCCTGGTCGGCATTTACAGTACTACGATCTAGCTATATTGTAGTCTATCTAACATGTATTCAAATTATTTAAAAGTAACATCACTTCAATGTGGGACTTCACATAGCAGCCCATGGAATAAAAGTGACCAAAAATTTAAAAAAAAACTCTCACGATTTCACCATTTTATTTTTTCGAGATATCGGGAGCAGCCATACTGCACATGTACGTGCACGTACATGTACATATAGATCTGCATTTACGTGTAACACAGTGGCTTATACCATTCCTTTAAAACAAGATATACATGGAAAATAACGAAATATATATATTTTACAAGTACTTATTGAGATATGTGTTGGTAATTACGTATTAATATTATTAATTTCCCAACTATGGGCTGTGGCCCGAGGTGATCTACCATCGAAGCCATGCACGAGCGGCCGTGGTCTGGCCAGGTGGTTCACATTCGTTATATTTATATTAAATAGTATTGTGAACAGCTTTTTCATGTATAACAGAAACAAAATACATTGAAATCAGTTATCCATTCATAACTTTTTTCACTACATGGATTTCTACCTGTGAACAAAAAACGGGTACTTGTGACGGCCCGGCACCGCTTCGCAAGCTGGCTTCAACACTAAATCTACAGATATATTTAGCAATAAACAATTGTAAATATAAAAATATAAATGTCTGTCAACCTCTGAAACAATCAGAAAACATTCTAAAATCAGAATTTGCAAGTATGAAAGTGTATACCTTTGTCAACGTATCGATTGCATAGCAGGGATGTACGTATCTGTTATTGTTTTTATTAGTCGCCATACTGTGTTTGTACCTTTGAGGACCCGGATGTAAACTTTCTGTGACGTCACGCCATCTTTTCTGAAATCTGGTATAGAGCCACTTACGCATTAACCGCTAAATCTTAATCTCAAACCCATTTTTCACCAAAAACAATTTCTGGACTATGAAGCCTGTATTAAACCATTCACATTCAGTGCACCAATTCTAGGCTATATCTATTTTTTATTTTTTTATGCACCCATTTATACAGAGATTGCCTGCTAAATAAAAAATCCCCCCATGGCCAGGCCGTGCTTCTGTTGTTTGCTACCTTAGTTTTGGATCGAACTAAGGGAGATAATCACTGTGGAAGAGGTCAAGGTCAACCAATGGTAAAATTAGAGTTATTTTTGACAGAAAAATCACAATTTTTTTTTGAAAAATGTAATACATAATTTAGTAATTAACTCTTGAAGATGATTTATATAAAAAAAATTCTTCCATGACTGGTTTTTGGGAATTTATTACAATATTTCACCCGATTATCTCCCTTTGCGGTTAACACAACATGGAACCAAAGTTGGTAAAAAAATAATAATAATTTTTTTTTTTAATATTGGGAAAGATGTAATTAATAATTTGAAACCAATTATACATAATTCTATCCATTGATTTTCTGTAAACTTGCGTTCGAAAGTTGTATCTGGTATTATCCGCCAACATATCCATTTATGTCCATTCAGCCATTAAGACCTTTGTTTTCACTCTACGCATTAGATAATGCATACATAAAATGCACAATGCATACCATAAGTATATGAATATAAATAACAGTCAATACAGGGGAATTATATGATATTAAAGCTATATTTTTGTGAATGATCAAGAGTTATCCCCCTTGAAAAATTGCAAAAATTACAACACCTGTAGTAATACCCGGTGACACAAAATCATGTTCTCTACTTCATATTTTTGTGCAAAATTTAAACATTCGGATAACATAAAGCAGTATTTGTACTCAAAATTGGTAATCCTGGTCAGGTACACTGAAAGCAGGTCTGTGATTTTCACAATAGATAAGAAATTAGACGGTAGTAGAAACACTCTTTTAAAAAATTCCACCATTTCGGGCAGCGACTCGTCTAACACTTTTATGGAACTGGTGACCCTCGGTTGATCAACTTTTTCCTGTGTAAAAGTTGACCTGAGTCCATCTTCCCCATTTCTTTTATAAATGGTCATTAAATGTTGAAGTGTCAATCCAGATCCAGGCACTTTTTCAACAGTTGGACGTTTAAGAATTCCTTGTGAAATTAAAACTTCCAAGGAGCGAATGTTTTTAGACTTTTCTCGTGCAAACATGAAAGCCCTGCACACAGCAAGCAGAGAAAAACTTCTTTTCTATGGAGTAAATCTGATAAGGCTTTTACATCCTCGCAGGCGTCATGTGCACCATAACTGTAACTTTCTCCAAATAGTTATTTGGCTAGGCTTTCTAGGCTTTCTTGTTTGTAATTTGATTGTCAGGGGAACGCTTTTCGGAAAACACCGATAGAGTCAATACAACCAAATGTGCTTGACAAAAGCTGATCCAATTTATTGACCTTTTTGGCTGCATTAACAATAACAGGAAAGTCAAATCTTCGACCATTATGAGCAATAAGTATTGGATTTTGGTACTTTTCAAGAAATTCGCAGAAATTCTGAAGACCATCAGCTATAGAAAATGTATCCTTCTTGTTCTCATTAGCGATAAGTTCACCATTGCTGTTGATAGATATTCCTGTCACTTTCGAGGCCTCCTCTTCGATAGGTATAGTAGGTAAGATGTAGCTGTTGTAAACCTCCCCAGTGTCTACTACATGGGCAGCAATCTGGGTAATTTGAGGCATGGTCTGTCCTCGTACTCAAATGATAAAAGGATAAAAAACAATAGATACAAAGATCTATATTGCTGCGTAATAGGGGTCTAAAAGACCTATTGAGGCGTCGCAGACTTCGAATAAGATATGTCGTTCTGGGAGGAGGAAAGTAAACATTCGGGGTGTAAACAAAGTAATTTTCTCGTCCCAGGTAGACGGATCCCGCGAATGAACAACAAAGAGTTGTAATAAATTCAACCTCACATTTATTAAATCATATATAAAATTAATACAAATATGATAAGTAAATGATTTTACAAACAGTCGAGTACATCAACTAACCTCACTGGTCGGGGCTTTCCCCAAGAATGCTTGTGGTTACGTCACCCCAATTCGGGGCACCTGATTGGGGCAGAGCTCGGGGCTCTCCTCGGGGCTACTCGGGGCAACCCCTAGCAGACGCACTAATAATATTTTATAACTTAGTAATAAAAATGTTTCCGATATAAATTATCGGTTTTACTAACGTGCCTGGTGCCTTTGAATAATAAATAAATTTGGAGTTACCAGTATGGTAAAATTACCTTGTATCTGGAGCTACGAAAATACCAGCTTCACAGATGAATGGATGGAGGAAAACTCGCTGGAGCCTCGATACACACATGCGCATCGAGGATACAGCGTAGCGACGGACCGACCAATGACGTAACGCGACATAAAAGCTGATGGAGACAATAACCAATAAGGGCCTACGTATCTATCTATATATATTTTTATATTACAAATCATAAACAATGATGTCAGCGCCCAGGAGAGGGCGTATTAAATTACTACTGACAGCATTACTGGATACATAGATGTAAATATGTGTTAACGACTATTACGATGATAAGATAAAGTTATCTCAGGTATATTATTCTACTAAATAGAGCCAAAGATTTATAAATAATACATTTAAACGGCAATCGTAACTGACACAGCTGATTGCAATAATCTGACCTAGATAACGCAGATACATATTTTCGTAACACTGCCCTCCTCCTAGTCAATATTTGGTCTCCATATAAAAATGATAAATTACAACAATGGAGAAAATATGCCCTAACATTTACATTTAAAATGACAACATGTTAGATGTACATCAGATAAGTTTATGGTAAAACTCCTGATTACATTACAATGCCTTTCAAACACATAACATTAAATGCTTGAAAATTGACAGAGAATATAAATAGTATTACATCAACAATATAACCATGAATGTCAAGTAATGATGGACATAAAGAAATTGAAGTTATTTAATTTATGCAAAGAAATTATTACTTTGACCACTTCAATTCTCATTCAACAATAACAATGGCATACATTTCAAATATGTATGAGTATCAATAAAAACATTGATTCTTTAGATATTATTTAGCAACAATAAGTAACAATGACAACTATATTATTAACTGTATAACAATGACAATAATACACTGTATTATTAATTTCAGTAGTATTTCAATACTACATGGGATATTAAAAATATTCACAGGGTTGTATCCCATTAACAATAGATAAATATTGATAATCTTCAATAACTTGTGGAGAATAATAATAAACTCACAAACAACAAAATAATCCTTGTTTAAAAACAGATTTTATATAATACAGGATCTGTCTATTCCTGATAGCAATAACAATATAGAACAATGCCTATATATATGAAAAACATGAAAAATAAATAATTTATTAGTAACAGGTATTATAAGTTGATTAGAATAACAGAGTACCTTACAATGTGCTTTAAACCTGTTCCATATACTATAAGGTCCCCCGACCATCCCAGATATTACTGCCTAACTCTTAACTCTAAAATTCCCAAAAATATGCACAACATGTACCTATTGTATCTAATGTAACATTTCTAGCTTCTCCCTGATCCTAACCCCCAAGTTGTACAACCTATAAAAATCTGATTCAATGTCTAATTCTACTAACTCCTTTACTGTATCAGGGAGAAGTACAGGCCTAATATTCTCTCCATACCGTAAAAAATTTAAAATTGTCCTAAAATGTAATGGGTCCCTATCAACGAAATAATTGGTTATACTTGGTAACAACAAATCGGTGAAAAAACATCCGCTTACCACAGTCAGGGTTGCCCTGGAGGTTCTGAATTTAGTACCACCTATATCCAATATTACATGGTCATCATCACTAGTGACATCACTGGTCTTGAATGTAGTTGCCTCACTCGGTCTAGGGCTCTCTGGCACTGATACGTACTGTGATACTGCCTCGGTGTCCCATTAACAAGGAAGGCTAGTTCGTCTGAATGGTCCTCATTGATGTCCTGGAGGTCATCATGTCTGGCCCGCTTTGCTGGTGGTGCACCCTGGGTTCCTCTAGACGGCTGATGTGGTGGCAGTTCCTCACTCACTCTCTCCACTAATAAAGGTATCCTCCTCCTAAATTCATCAAGAATGGCAGTCGCCTCCGCCCCTTGCTTTCCAGTCTGGCGGCAATATAGAATCAAATTACTCGGCTTAACACCGTTACGGCAACCCTCATGGCTGGCATTTGGTCTATTGAAGGTGCGCTGGCACACCGGACACATGTATCCTAGCATGGAATGCTGCTCAAGGAGATGTCGCCTGGCATGGTCTCTTAAACGGGCACAAAGTGCATTTGAGCTTCATCTGGAAGATGATGAAGATGAACTTAATATTCCATAAGACATAGGAATATTCTTACATTGTATGGAGTACATACTTTTTATTCATGTACTTCTAAGTAATGCTTATGGATATCATATACTAGCTTTCGACAAATTAAAGTTTTGTCAATTATCATTATAATGCAACTACATATTAGTATATGTACCACAAGTACAATATTGTGTTAACAATTCAGCAATATAATTTGCTTGAGAATTGATACTTTGTCAATTAACTGTGAAGTTCCTTCACATCATATTTCAAATCAAATTCATTTGAACTTCAATAGCATGTATTCACCACCTAGCCACTAGCCACTTGTATGAAGTTCCTTCACATAATATTTAAAATCAAATTCATTTGAACTTCAATAGCATGTATTCACCACCTGTTTCAGGTAATTGTAATTATATTGAGTTATAATTACTGTTTTATAACGACATGTTTATTCATACAAAAACTTCAAACACAACCAAGAACATCAACATTGTTCAACTCAACATTTTTTAAAATTTCAACCAGTGTTTTGCTGTGTCACCTTGGTAGGGTTTGAAATGATCGTGATGGACTACCTTAGGCTTTGACCGAGGTGTCTCTTGAATACGGTATATGACATCATTCAGAACTTCAGTCACGGTATATGGTCCATGCCATAAATTTTGTAATTTCTGGCATTTACCTACATTGCCTAGCTGGATTATATAACCAGACTAAGTCACCTCTACAATGTGTAGATTGTTTACTTTTACTTTCGTAACAATATAAAAGAGAAACCAAAAACCATTGAAGAGAATAATAGTAGAAAATATATATATAATTTTTTTTTTTTTTTTTTTTGTAAAAACTATGAAATTGAGTAATTTAATTGTTGGTAGAAAAGTAATTTAATTGTTGGTAGAAAAGTAATTTGTGTATGGTTTGATTTTTTACTTACTTAGACCTGTAGTTTCCAAGTCAAATGTGATGTTTGTCAACTGTCGACCGTTTGGATCCAGCTTTTTAAATTGACCCTTTGGAACAGCCTCTGGGATGTGCTCTATGTCTACATTTTCCTCTAAGGTAATTCCTGAAATTTCAAAAGTATACACACATGATCTTTTTACAACTTGTGATATTATCAATAATTACAATTATCCTAAATTTGTCAAACACACGAGACATACAGCTTCAAAAAAGCAATATGATGCATGTAAAAATAGCATTACCTTCAATTGCTGACAGCAACAAAATATAGTCTGATGGAATATGTCAAAAGAAATTTCAAACTCTGTAGAAAAATTTAAACATCATGCAAAAATAAAACAAAATAAAACAGAAAAAGTATCAATAACTCAAAAACAACTGTTTTAGATATTGGAAATAAAATCCAGGAAATTAAAGAGGCATTTCTTCAATCAATACAGTTTTATGAAAACATATGTAGTAAATTTTGCCGGACATGTCAGAGGTGGCTTGCACACGAAAGTCAAGGGATTCTGAAGCACCATAATGATGGGATTTCGGAGCCCTGAGAGTTACCTCCCTGTTGGTGTGTTCGCACTGTTGTGATGAGCCAAGATCAGCATATTGAACAGATTGCGCAATAATTGGTTTGAGAAGTAACTCTAGACGTTCACGAAGAGCACTGTCTTTTAATGCTGCCTTGTAAGGTAGACTTCTGTGTCGATATGTCTCGTCAGGCTTTCTCATAAAACCACAGAAATCAGACTTACACTTCGAGTGATCTCCAAATTGATGTGGGACTAAAGCAGAGAGATTGTCTGCAAGATAATCTGGTTTCCCTTGATTTTTTGCAAAACAGTATCTCAAACATTTCTGTAAATGAGTTTTTACACTTTTGCTAAGTTTGACACCCTTTTCATGATGTAAAGCATACAAACTTTTACCTATATTTTGACGACATGGTTTTTGTCCAAACGCTTCTTCATCTCAAGTCCAAGTTCACTCTTTAGCTTTGATATTAAGATATTGTCCCCATCACCCTCTAATATTTCAACAGGTGCCCCATCTTCTGACATTTGTTGTATGCCCTTCACACCTGCAAAACTTTCCATTGATCTTGCACCCCCAGAATGATTATGTACACATCGATGTTTTCACTTTTTCACCTGGTCTTTTCCTTTTCCACCATTTACATACAGCACAGGTGCGGTGTAGAACAATGGCCTTAACAACTTTCTTGCCGTATTCGCGCTTGCTCATGAAAAAGGTATGCGCTGCAATAAAAAAGAATTACTAAAAACATGCTAGTTAGAATACAGGCATAATATAATATATCTGTGAAGTAGAATCTCCAAGGCCTGGTTGATGATTAAAAGCCGATATAAAGTTGGTATCACTTGATTCATAAAACATTCATTTTTGATTTCAAGAAAACATATATATATGGGTATGATTTTGTTTTTTAAAGTAAGAAGCGGGTGCAAAAATTGTACAAAATTTTGACTGGATATTTTGGCAAAAAATCATTTAATCATGATTTAAAAATTGTCACCAAATAGTGATTAGCATATATTGTTTATAACCTTTAAAAACAATTCTATTTAACAAATCTAAATTTACTTACATGTTAAACTATCAAAACTACGTTTATGCCAGGCTGTATCTGCACTACACGTCATTCCTTTCCTTTTTTGGCATGGGAACTGGCCAAGAAGTCGTTTTCGGGTTTTGTTGGGGGAAGTCTCTCCTTTTGAACTTCGCTGTCTATGTTTCCTTTTCGCAGGTTTGAAGTTGACTGGAGTGAAAGTACTACTGAAATAAAATAAAAATAAAAACAGCACACATTAAGTTTAACAAAACAAAAAACATCAGTCAGCTATAAATGTAATAACATCATCACTTCTGCCTCCCTTTTATGTGGCTGATACAACAAAACTATTCAAAATGCTGGCTTTGAAATATATACGTAAAAACATACCTTTTTGACCTGTGTTTGTGACTGGTAGCAGCATGTTGGGAAGAACTAGAAGCTGTACTGTGTAGAGAGGATGTTACATCATCAGGTACTGGTTCAGGTGTGTCCAAAACACAGGAGGGCATTTTTTTATGTCGCGAATATTTTGCTTGAAAATACATTTCACAATGATTTATTACTGAAGAAGAAACTAACAACCACAAAACAAAAGTTATCATTTATCAGTATTCAATATATATTTATGGCTGATACTTTTTATGGTGGCTAGTCTTCCATTTCAAATAAGTGTGACAAGAGAAAAAATGTAGCAGCCAGACCAGGGTTTGAAGTCAGGACCCCCTACCACTAGCCTGGTACTCTACCACTGAGCTACATGGCCAGCTTTGTAAATTTGATTTATAATATTCCAATACATCACACACAAGTCAATGCCAAATTTGTTATCAGTATGGCTGTGTGGTCATTAACAGTTTTTCATACTTAACACTTGGTGAAGCATCTGTCAAGGCCCACGTTCCCAAGTCATCTAGGTAATCATCACCTGGAACAACGTTACTTTCTAGGATACTAGCCGATTCCTCAGTAGCAATGTCTCTGAAAAACAAATGCTCTTCGTTAACTGTATATTTTTATGTATAGCTCCATATTTACAGTACATAGTGCATGCAGAAACTTGTAAACAAAAAGTTTGATATAAAACTTTTTTGTATCACAAGACATCTCATTATTATTTGTTTTCATCCGAACACTTAAAAGTTACAAAATATGTGATTATGAATGAAAGCGTTAATCTGTTATGCATAAATTCATGTTTATGAATTATCAGTTTATAATTTTATATGTATACATACTCCATTTCCCTTTGAAATGCTTCCTTAGCAGCATTCTCAGTGGATATCTTTGCTATTTCTTCAACAAAACCTCCTGCCCTCCTCTCAATTTTCTTCGGATTTGGATTACTAATGGGCTTCATGTTCAGTATGGATAGGAAATTGTTCACTCTATCTGGACCACCAAGACTGTCAATCATTGCTATTACAAAATAAAGCAAATATTAATTTACTTCAAAATAAAATATATCTTTATACATCACACATCATGACATGAAAGTCAGTATCAGTAAGGAACAATTATAAAATAATCAAGAATTATTTTGGTTGGGAAAATGCTGATTGTCTTGTCATATTCTATTTTTTTTTTTTTTGCAATTATTGGAGAGGGGGCAATGACAAAGAAATATAAAAAAAACACTTTATACATTATCGATCGGTTTACCGGTGTGAAATTAGTATAATATTCGCTGAAGTACATGTTCTTATCCCGTATATCGTTACAAATAAATGTTATCACACGAGGTACTCAACAACGCCTAGTTTAGTGTAGATCGAGAAGCAAGGTGCGCCGATTTTATTCAGCCCTGCAGGTAGGGCGTTAGAATTGTACCTGCTGCCCCTATTGCATGATCGTAAAAGGCGACTAAATTTAGGATCTTATCTTTTCTCTTCTTCCTAACTGACTTTATCTTTCCTAATGCCTACCTTGGCACCGCCTCACTTTGTGGAAGGCTTTGGGTTCTGTCCCCTGGCCGAGACACACCAAAGTCTATAAAAGTGGTAGTTTCTACTCCTGCTTAGCGCTCAGCAAACAGGGAGTGGGACGACTGGTTCGCCCGTTGTCAGTATAATGTGACCGGAGGGGTGTGTTGCTTTGTGTCTTCGGCGGTATGCTTCAGTGATATAGCACTATAACAAGAGGCCCAAAGGGCCTTAACGGTCATCGGACTACATTGGCAATAGTAAAATTAATTATATATGGTCTTTTGGCCCTGCAGGTAGGGCGTTAGAATTGTACCTGCTGCCCCTATTGCATGATCGTAAAAGGCGACTAAATTTAGGATCTTATCTTTTCTCTTCTTCCTAACTGACTTATCTTTCCTAATGCCACCCTTGGTACCGCCTCACTTTTGGCCTTGAGTTGAGCGTTCGCCCCTGTGAGGAAGGCTCTGGGTTCTGTCCCCTGGCCGAGACACACCAAAGTCTATAAAAGTGGTAGTTTCTGCTCCTGCTTAGCGTTCAGCATACAGGGAGTGGGACGACTGGTTCGCCCGTTGTCAGTATAATGTGACCGGGTGGGGTGTGTTGCTTGGTGTCTTCGGCGGCATGCTTCAGTGATATAGCACTATAAAAAGGGCAACAGTTCCACTATACAAGAAGACACAACACGAACATACCGCAGTCTCCCAGTACACACTCACCTCGCACAACATACACGCAACACACCGCATACATGGGAGGCCGTCCTTACATGACCTTAGCTGTTAATAGGACGTTAATAAATCAAACAAACAAACAATATATATGGTGTCACTTTGTCAGGACCATATCGGGATCATTTTCAATTTCTTTCAACAAATCTCATTTCAAACAAAAAGCCCAAGGGCCTTAACATATAGGAAATTAATTAGATATAGTGTCATGGTAGCCATCTTCGATTTGTGATGCGGCTGTGGCGGCCATCTTGGATTTCGGATCGACCCGAAAAATAACAATACTTTGTCGGGACCATGTCAGGATCATTTCATGCAAGTTTCAGCCAAATCGCACCGGTAGAACTTGAGAAGAAGTTCAAAATGTGTTTTCAAGATGGCGGCTGTGGAGGCCATCTTGGATTTCGGATCGACCCGAAAAATAACAACACTTTGTCGGGACCATGTCAGGATCATTTCATGCAAGTTTCAGTCAAATCGCACCGGTAGAACTTGAAAAGAAGTTCAAAATGTGTTTTCAAGATGGCGGCTGTGGCGGCCATCTTGCATTTCGGATCGACCCGAAAAATAACAACACTTTGTCGGGACCATGTCAGGATCATTTCATGCAAGTTTCAGTCAAATCGCACCGGTAGAACTTGAGAAGAGTTCAAAATGTGAAAAGTTAACGCATGGCGCACGGCGCACGACGGGTCAGATGACCTAAAAAGGGCAACAGTTCCACTATACAAGAAGACACAACACGAACATACTGCAGTCTCCCAAAACACGCACCACGCACTTTCAAACACGCTACACACTGCATACATGGGAGGCCGTCCTTACATGACCCTTAGCTGTTAATAGGACGTCAAATAAACAAACAAACAAAATTATTCACCCTGTGTGTTGCTCCGTAGGGAACGCTGTTGAAATGCCCGCAATCATGATTCTGGCACTTAATATATAGATAACCCCCAGTCCTTTCTGAAGCTCCCCATAGATGTTATCATATGTAAGTGGTACAGGGCCAAGGACACATTTTTTTACAAAATTTTAGACTACTTAGCAACACATCAAGTTCAACTATCCACCGCCCCACCTTCCATGACTCGTTTCTATCTCGCTCACTATCATGCTTCTTGTGATGCAGTATATGATCGTCACAATATCGGGCCCTGCAGGTAGGGCGTTAGAATTGTACCTGCTGCCCCTATTGCATGATCGTAAAAGGCGACTTAATTTAGGATCTTATCTTTTCTCTTCTCCTAACTAACTTTATCTTTCCTAATGCCTCCCTAGGCACCGCCTCACTTTTGACCTTGAGTTGAGCGTTTGCCCCTGTGAGGAAGGCTCTGGGTTCTGTCCCCTGGCCGAGACACACCAAAGTCTATTAAAGTGGTAGTTTCTGCTCCTGCTTAGCGTTCAGCTTACAGGGAGTGGGACGACTGGTTCGCCCGTTGTCAGTATAATGTGACCGGGTGGGGTGTGTTGCTTGGTGTCTTCGGCGGCATGCTTCAGTGATATATCACTATAAAAAGGGCAACAGTTCCACTATACAAGAAGACACAACACGAACATACCGCAGTCTCCCAGTACACTCACCTCGCAAAACATACACGCAACACACTGCATACATGGGAGGCCGTCCTTACATGACCATAGCTGTTAATAGGACGTTAATAAATCAAACAAACAAACAAACAAATCGTCACAATAGCTGCGGTCTGCTGAGAGAGATCGCTTCTTTTTCTTTGGCGCAGGTAGCGTAAGTTTCGAAGAAATGAACCGAACCTTCTCATCCCGCTTTGAATTCACAGAGGCCGCCATTTGTAAATAACGGCACACGGACGTAACTCTGTCGGGCGGATATATAATTCCCGATGTTTGGCGTGTACATGCATATCATTATCTTTCGGCCAACATCGTAATATTTACCGGAAGTCTTACTTAGAGTGTGATTACCCTAACAGAGATCAACTTCCGACTTGTAGGTCCAAGATAAGCTTGCATTTTTGAACTTGAAAACGAATTTTAGCGTGAGTAAACAATGAACAGTTTGTTTAGATATGACGATTATATAACTTGCGGCGATATCAAAGTAGACGGTCAGATTCGCCGGCTTCTAATGAACACGCTGATTAATCGGTCAATATCTATTAGTTATTGTACGGAAGTGTCAGAAACTGACTTTTTTTAAATTCTTGGCAACCGGCCTCACTTTTGGCCTTGAGTTGAGCGTTCGCCCAGTTGAGGAAGGCTTCTGGGTTCTGTCACTGGCCGAGGAACCCCAAAGTCTATAAAAGTGGGGTAGTTTCTGCTCCTGCTTAGCGCTCAGCATACAGGGAGTGCGGAGACTGGTTCGCCCGTTGTCTGTATAATCGTGGACCGAGGTGGGGTCTGCGTTTCGTGGTGTCTTTCGGCGGCTTGCTTCAGTTGTTTATCGGCACTATTAAAAATGGGCAACAGTTACCACTATACAAGAAAGAACATCATGACGATTAACCGCAGTCTCCTAAAACATGCACCTCGCACAACCATTACACGCAACACAACCGCAACATGGGAGGCCGCGTCCTTAACATGACATTAGCTGTGAATAGGACGTTAATTAATCAAAAAACAAACAAACAAACAAAACAAACAATCGGTCAATATCTATTAGTTATTGATACGGAAGTGTCAGAAACTGAACTTTTATTAAATTTAAGCCAAAAAGGGCATAACTCCGACTAAAATAAGGTCTGTTGAATGTCGCGTTGCGGATCGAACTTGGCGGAGGATCCCTCTAACGGCAGTAGTCGATCTTAAGGCATTTAAACCTTGTCAACAAGTTTGAAGAAAATAGGTTTTACAGTTAGTTATTGCACGAAAACGAAATGTTACAGACAGACAGAAAAACCCAAATTAATTACCCCGTTACGGAGAAAGCGTGGGATAGAAAACCAACTGTCTACAGACCTGCCCATCAGCTACCTGGGTACCGTTTCACAAAGCATACGTAACTTTACCGGTACCCGTAACCTGTACGTAAGTTATTTTGACCGTTTCACAAAGCACACGTAAGTTACGGGTACCCGTAAATGACTTACGGGTACACGTAAAATAACGTCAAAACCGTACGTAACTTACGCCAACAAAATACCACCCGTAAACCCCACGTAAACGTAAACAAATATGGCGGCCGTGTTGTTTTTACAAGAAGAAGCTGAAAATCGACGGATGATTAGACGAGAAAGGGTGTTCCGGGACCGGCAAAACATCTTAGAGATGTTCGATGATGTTTCTCTGATTGAGAGGTATAGACTACCGAGACATTTAATCAATGATATATTGCTAACAATCTCACCTGTTATTACACGCCCAACTCGGCGTTCACATGCAGTGCCCCCCACAACACAGGTCCTTGTGTGCCTTAGATATTTTGCGAAGGGGGGGTTTCTTTTAGAAGTAGGAGATCTGCACGGGATTAGCAGAGCATCTGTTAGTCGCTGTATTTCATCTGTGACCAATGCACTCTTTGACGAGTATCGCCATATTATAAAATTCCCTTCCTCCATGACTGAAGTCCGAGCAGCGAAAGAAGGTTTCCACGGAATCGCCGGAATGCCCAATGTTGTGGGTGCTATTGATGGGACTCTTATACCAATCCAATCCCCCACCGTCGACGAGCACGTATTTGTTTGCAGAAAAGGTTATCATGCACTAAATGTGCAAGCAATCTGCGACCATTCTTTGAAGTAAGTTGTATTGATGTAACTCATGCATACCCGCCAGCGTTCTTTAATTGAATGAGAGTGATGTCCCCTAAGTCGATTATAATAAAGAAAGAAAACCAAAAAGACGGAACATACAATGTGAAAGCCGTACACCTAAATATATCCCTGAATCATTTTTGCTACAATACCAAAGCGATGCACTCTAAACGTGTTAATCAGTTTGTGCTAAACAATGAAAAAACAAAATTAAGCCTCTTAACTCTAGTCCTTGATTCTTGACTATGATATCATCATTGTTTTAACTGTAAATTTTTCGTCATGATAATTTCAATTGGTGCTGATAACATAAATTATGTTAAGAAATGCATAATTATTTTTAAAAAAATCATGAAGACTAAATGTAAATTAACCTTTAAGTAGGTCTAGTTCATGGGTACATGTATGTGAAAAATATACGGGGACCTGAGAATTAGTTTACATACAATGTACATATATGTAATGTGTGTGTGTGTGTTATTTATACATGTAGTTTATTTTGACTTAATGTTCTTGTTCAAAACAGATAAAATGTATATCCATATATATATTTTGTATTATTATAGAAGGATTACAAAACATGTGGTAAAAGTTGCCTGTGGAAAATAGCACGCGTATTATATATTTATATGCGATATGTCGAGCCATATTTGTCGATTATTTCAAAGCATGGTTATATTGTCGTATATTTTTTTTGATATCTGCACGAGTTTTATGCACAATAAAGTATACAAAAACAATGCAAACTGTCATAGAGTACATATGTACAATGTAGGCTCTGTGGTCATGCATGGTATGGATATTAGCATCACGTTACCATTAATTGAATCCTCCTTATACATGTAACCATCACAGCAAGGATATACAAGTGAGGAGGATTTGTCACAGCTGTCTCTTTACACTATACTATTCACGCCGCGGGACCGATGAATTGAGAGTAAAAATCATTTTTTTCTCAACAAATACCTGTAAGATTTAGAAGAAATGTCGTAAATTGTCATTAGAAGATATATATCTCATGAAATGACGGCCCGCTTCAGAAAGTAAAACGGTAATTATAATCCCACAGGGATCTGAGAATTAGTTACAGTTTATAATTATGGACCCATCAGAGTCAGTGCCCGAAGACCATTTTAGACGTTTTAGAGGTCTAGATCAAAAATCGGTTTATCATACTCTACATACCGTATTCGCCGTAATTACATATAGCATCCAAACTGTAACAAAGGGGGCACTTATTAATGAACCAAAATGTAAGTTGTGGACGAAAAAAATCAGCCATATTTTAATCCTTTCTGTACTAATAACACATTGATCAGTTACATGTACATTAAACATGCATGTCTTTCATTCTTTGAGACGCATTGTCCCCGATGTCGTGATTCACATGTAAAGACTCGCGAGTTCATATAATAAATTATTATGATGTTAAAGGCATCACATGTTGTAAAACATTGTTAAATCCATTGGATGGGGGCGCTTATACAACTTCAACTTCTTCTCTAGAAGATGGTAGGTGCGCCTATAGGGGGAGGGTCGTTTATACACGTACGTATTGGGCGAGTCAAAAGGAAATATGTCGTCGCCAAAAGTGCTCGCGACGTATTCGTCCAAAACACCGAGTGACTTATCCTCCTCATCTACATCCTTGATCACAGATAGGGAACAGAAACTCGACACATTATTTTATATCTTAGGTTCATAAATGTCGTCTGCAAATGGCCAGGGTCTGTTCACGACAGCTTCATCCTGACCAACAGTGGTGTTGGAACGACAGTGGACCAGATGGATGGATGGTTGTTAGGGGATTCGGGTTATATCCCTTGAGGCCATGGCTTCTTACACCAGTAGCCATCCCTGCATCCAAAAGTGATGAAATGTATGTGCATTAAAGTGAATATATATATTTGATTGAGTAACATTCTTAATATATACGTGAACGTGTATATGTTTGGAATCGCGAAGGTCCCAAATTCGCTTTAAAAACATGCAATTTAAGTAAAAGGGACGTGAATTCATTTATCCGTGAAACATATAATAGATTAGAAACTATCCGATGTGAATAATCACAAGGAGACTTGGTCCACTACATGTATTTTTATAGAGTACATAACAAAACACCTTGCAGAGAACGAAATGCAAACAGAATGTGAATTCAAGTACATGCATTAAAAGGTTATTTTAATAAGAAGGTAATGAAATCACTGATCTCTATACACAATTTATTTTTTTCAGTTCGCAATTGTACATACCCGCTAATAAAGATGTATACATACAGGCTTACATACTAAATGTACCTACTTACATACAGACAGACAGACAGACAAACTAATCATTTAAGTCTCTTTGTTATCCATGCAGGTACAACAAATCTCATATGAAAACAAGGAATGTGGTAGAGAGATCTTTTGGACTGCTTAAGTCAAGATTCAGGTATTTTAGTTTGCACAAAAATTGATTTCCTTTATATCAATGGAAGTAAAAGAATGATAAATTGAATGAGTACATAAGGAAAATATAAACGAGTATGTCAAATACTTGTAGTTGCATGCAGGTACAATATATATGGCCATGTATCCATTGTACATGTATATAATCAAACTTCAATTTCAATTATTTTTTCTATATATTTGTTTAACATAGAGAGTATACTATCATAATATGAAGTACATACATGTATGTATATGATATCATTTAGAAAGATTTTTACTTTTTAGATGTACGAAACTGGAATGAGTTCACAAATGGTTCTCTGAAAATTCCTTTCAGGTGTTTACACAAGTCTACTGGTTGCATCATGTTTTCTCCAGCAAAAACATGCAAGGTGGTTTACGTTTGTTTTATTCTTCATAACTTGTGCATTGATAATGCGGTTGACCCTCCCGAGAATGAAATAGATCCAGAACCAGAACCAGAAAACATCCAATACCATGGACATCTGGAAGATGGACGCGATGTCAGAGCACATCTTATTCAGCAACGATTTTGAATGTTGAAATATCATTTACATATAGTTGATTTAATGAACAGATATTCTTCTTACCATTACATTTCTGGTTTTTTTTTTACTATGTCTGAAATTTAAAATCAGATGAGCAAGATTAAAAAAACATTTGAGAAATCGAAGTATCAATAGTGTCTTGAATGAAAAGTAAGTTACTATTTTCTGGCAGCCATTACAGAATTAATGCAAGTACATGTACATGTATACCCAGTGGGCCTCATGAAATTCTTAAAATCCAATATTTTATCCCTTAAATGAATTACCATATCCATAACAGGTGTAATCCTAAGCCCCTATATTAAGGCAGAAATTACGACACTACGTATCTATAATCCAAATATAATGAAGAAATCAATGTCAGTTGTTATACTGATAACAGTTTTTGAACACTTGCACCAAAACCTTGAACTACAAATTAAATAATCGACTTCACTGCAATAATATAAGATATCCCGCCTCTAAACATTATAGAGTTATCTGCCCTTTTGAAAGATACAATAAATTGTGATGTCATGGTATATATGTACTGTACATTTACACAATTTTACTGAATTACCATGACCTTAACAAAGGCTTAAAGATGCTCCACCACCGCTGACAAATGGTATTTTTTTTTCAATATCAAAAATAGGAGCAGGCGATTTAGTATTTTTCTTCAGTAACAAAAGTTACTTACTTTACACTATTACCACCATTGAAAAGTTTGAGCTTCTAATTTTACTTCAAGTTAAATTACAAAAAATAATAAATTGCATCCTGAAAAAATTCCGTGGCACTTTATCCTTTTTCTGTTGATTATACATACATATACACGATTAAACACCAATTATTGTTCAAGTGATTAATATCACTTATGCTCTGTCGGCGGTGGAGCATTTTTAAATAAATTTTATTACAGGGGAAAGGGAAAAAAGATGGCGGGCTAATACTTAATGTATCACGTTTTGCAAAGGGACTGCAAAAAGTAGCAGTCGACTCTATCTCAATGTCAAAATTTCTTTTTTGTCCATATACCAATACTGCACTCACTTCTCTAACGCACACCTCATTCGTTTCAACGTCCAGAACGCTGCGCCTCTCTTATAGGCAACCTGTAGTTCCTTTTCAAGTAATATGATATTCAATACTTTTAATCCTTAAAAAAAATGTACATTGGTATTGCACATGTAAAATATCTTATTCTCAATATAATCCATTTAAAGCATCATTTCCTTTATTGACTTAGATAGATATTCGAATCAAGAAGTTGTTGTTTTATAAAAAACCATTGCACTAACTTTCTCAAATGCATGCAAAGGAACATCTTTTCACTTGGATTTCTTAGCCAATGCCAACCTGGGGAAAGCGTGCAAATTCAATGATGCACACTATCGCTAGCGCTCTATCGTTGAATTTAGAATTTTGGTATATATATTTGACTAATGTAAATGCCAACAGAAATAACATTTCTAATGCTTATATTTACATTTGGTATAACAAATTTTTGATGAAAAACAGGAAAAGAATTTATGTATCTATGATAAATTATATTATTCTGTTATCCTCAAGGATGGAACACGCCCAGCGGAGGTCGTTACCAATGATTTGCGAGGCGACGACAGTTGTGATGTCACAACTGTTAATAGATGTTACTGATAAATCAGTTTGAAATTTCATAGTCAACTAAGATTCGCCAACAACATGATGGTAAGATTTACACTTTAGTATGGGAACTGTCAAGTGAAAAATGTAAAAATTTATTTCCATGTACATGTATCATAAATGGGGATTTCTGAGGAGGAAAAAAAACAAGGTAATAAAATTCGATATCGATGCCCTAACATCTCAAAAAAAACTAAAAAATTTTTAATAAAACATGTAAAATGTGGATAAACAACAATTAGCCTTAAGACATCAAATAAATTTGATTTGATTCATATATAATTGTACATCCCTTTAAAATATCAATACATCTTTTTAAACATTCACATAGAGATGGTAGGTTCTTATTTGTTATTCTTTTTTGTAGTGTAAGACACGTTGAGCTGGAATCTCTCGCTCTTATTCTATTTGCCAGTCAACTAACAATATAAGCAACAAAGAGTGTCTTCCCATATTATCGTCGCAAATATGAGAAGAGGCAAGGTGAACCTGGACCACGCCTACAAAAGAAAATACACATTATTTAATAAAAGAAAAAAAACATTACACATGGCGTATATAATTAGTTATATGAAAAAACAAATACAAAATGATCAGTTTTGACCTATAATTTAAAAAAAAGGTATTATTTTTTAATAATCAATTTTTTACAAGGGAACAACTTGAATCTTTAATTATTTTATTCTAATAATTCAGGACAGCATACCTATTACAATGATTTTAATTATTCTAATTTGGTAAATTGATAAATGATCACATTTGAAATCTTGACCATAACAGCTTATGAGAATACATGGAGGAAAATGTGTCTCCTTTTACACATATGGTGACTTTCTTCTTCTTTTTGAAGACAATAGCCATCAACTTTATTGAAAATGATAAAATAAATAGGGATTGGATATTCGGTTTTTATAAGTTAACCATGCTAGAAAGGGAGTATCAAATCCACTAAAGACTAAAATTCAAATGGGGCCACATTATCCGTTTTCATCTCAATATTTACAAACTCAAGTTCAAATGTACAAAGTTACCCATTCATATTATTGTTATACAATACTCGTCTGAGTACATAAATATATTGGATCAAAAGTCCCCTAAGACAAGTGTCAAAATATATAAATGTCATTAGAAATATTTATAACAGCATTGAATTTAAATACTGTAAAATATAGTATGAATAGTAACATTTACAATGAAGACATGAGTTTTTGGGAACAACGGAACAATCGCTGCATATTAGATAATGGATTGCAGTACATATACAAAATGACCCGGTGCGTAACATATTTATAATATATATTCATTAATAAAAATTCACTAGAGATATTTTATTATCATAATGAATAACATTGATTATATTATATTAAAAACTTAGTACAAAACATGTAATATAAAATCATTTAAAAATAATACGTTGTGTAACAACAATGCGCATAAATGTTTTTTAAAAAAACAAACAAGAGGCCCATTGGGCCTTAAACGGTCACCTGAGTTGGAATATATAATGAAACAAATTTAATTGAAAACAAAATGAAAGACATATTAAAATACACACTAAATGCTGGGCCTTGAAGTTAGTCAGTGATTTTATAAATTTGAACTTCATTTTTAGTTCTAAGTGAAGAGTAATTGCACTTCCATTCAAACCTGTGGGAAACTTAGAAGTATTTATTTGAAATTTATAATCATTTTGACCTTTTTTGGCCGCACGTCCCTCTGCCCCCGAAGGGGTTAGCACAGAACAATATTGGATAATGTATGTTAAAATTGCTATATACAGGTCAATAAAATATCAATGGACCAAGGTTGGGGGTTTAACTCGTTTCCAAATGAAAAATTTGCAGCAAAAAAAGCTCTCTTAAATGTGCCTAAAAAAAACTTTAGTAAAACTAGGACCCCCCTCCCCAGTGGGGAAAATGTGAGACCGGCCAGGTTCATGGATAACTTTCAACAATTTTACTTAAAGGACCTTAAAGTGGTTCACTGAATGGAAAAATATACTGGAAAAAAAACAGCTGATTTGGGGAATAACCGGATGTGACGTCACGGGGACAACGGCAGTGAGGTGTTTGGTAGTGGGGTTATTACAACAAAGGTGGACATATAAGTATTCCTGAAATGGGGTTTACGAGAATTTTAAAAATATATATACAGTATACAGTTAAGATGACGTTTTAATTATATATAAAATAGGAAATATTGCAACTGAAAATCAGGCTAAATACATAAGTAGATTAGAGGAAACATGTATAAGTTATATATGTTCTGGTATAAGCCAGGTGGACCTTGTGTACAAACTTTTAACTAGAAATCTTATGTCTGTTTTTACAGCTAAATTAACAGACCTCGAGAATGTCAGAATCAATGCACAGTACAGAGACCTGGTCCTTTTATAGACTTTTAAAAATGATAGTCAGGGCAACTGATGAGTATAAATGTCTTTGTTGAAACAAAATTAAATGCCAAAAGTAAAGAAATTAAAGGTATACATAAAATTATCTATTAAGCAGATCAAAGTTTAATTTTGTAATAAATACAGTTAAGTTAAGAGTAAATTAAATAGGCAACAGTGAAATTTATTTGGCTCCATTAAATAAATTTCCCTTTTAGCCCCTCCCACAGCCCCCTGGGGGGTGGAGACCATATAATTCACAATTTTGATTGGCCTTATGCCTGACAACGACGACGGTCAAAAGGTGATTAGAATAGGTCACTTGAGACTTCGTCTCAGGTGACCTAAAAATATATGTTCATGGACAGAAAATAAACATTTTAAAAATCTTTGCATAATCAACAATGTTCAACCTCGAGATAAACTATCCATCTATAAAATTATACATACCCTTTGGAACGCCCTCAGGTGTTGCTGCACCTTCAATACATTCACCAGCTGTACTCTGCTGACTCCATGGAGTAAATGGAGATGTCAACTGAAAATGACTAGTATTCAATGTTGATTTTTCACTCTTCACTTCAAAAGATGCACTTAATATGGAATTACTATCTCATAAGGAGAGTGAAAAAGGTTATTTTTTTCATGAAATCTAAATAGACTTGTAAACATAAAAGATGTATAAGATTCAATTATCTCCCTTAATATATTGCAACCTTATAAAATTCATTAAACCATTTTCCTTTAAACTTATATTTAAGACTTGAAAATTGTTAAAAACAAGAGATCCCAGAAGGATCTTGGTGCCCACCAACAAATGATCTATGCCTGACAATGAAAAGGGGGATCTTTTCCCTGCTTTTCAAACTTTTTCAAACATACTCCATTGTACATATAAAATTTGAGACAGATCCCTTCAGATAGTGGGCTAAAAATGCATTACATATTACCAAGCAAAAGGTCTTTTAAATAAAAACAAAATAATTAATGACTGAATCTTGATTTGGTCGAATGATTCATGTTGAATTTTGTTTTAAGAGCAACACAATTCATCACCCCATGAAATTGACCAAAGCAAAGAATCAATCCTTATTATATTTTGATTCAAGAATATTTCATTTCTACTTTTTATAAGTTAAAAAGGTGTGTGATCGAGCCTTTCTGGGCGTATGCAAGTCTACAATGAGAGATGTGAGAAAATAGACTGATATTTAAATACAGCTTATTAAAATAAATAGCGCAAATATTATAATTGAAATATAATGTAAATGTGTTTGAAAATTTTAAGTTCAAAACTTTATCAGCTTTATACTGTTCTTCTTCACTGACAGCATTACTTCTTCCTGAACAAGGTTGACTGCTCCCACTTCCTGCTGCAACTTTAGATTTCATGTTGCTGTCTTGTGTATCTGTTAGAGAGATGTACATATTCTTTACGCAATATATAATATACATAATAAAAATGAAATAATGTATTTTCTCGGTGCAAGGGACATATAATAAACTATATTGTCAATACATTTCAGAAATGTACATATACAAACTTTTGCAAAATGATAAAAAACAGAATCAAAATAAAGTGTTGAAAAAAGGAACTCAAACCATACATACCATATTCACTGTAATTAGCGCCCAGGGCACTTAAATAATTGTAACAATGGGGGCACTTATTAATGAACCAAAATGTAAGTTGTGGACCAAAAAATCAGCCATATTTTAAATTCATCTGTACTCATGGTACTTTAATCTGTTACAGTAAACATAGATATGCCTTTTATGCTTTGAGACACATAATATGGGATACAATGCTGATGTTACAGGCCACAATTATTGTTGTAAATCCATGGGATACAACTTCAACTCTTCTCCAGAAAAGGGGAGGGGCATATAGTGTAGTCCTTTGGTAATGAGTTTAACATATGTACACATTTTGGAAAGATTTTTTTCCTTGTTTGATAATTTTATAATGTTCATGCAGTGTAATCAATATATTGATATAATATCATGAGCGTCCAACGTCACGGGCGTATTTCTGGTGAACACTTAGTTACAACATTACAACATTTGAATATATTTATATGTGATTTTTGTTTTACATATTATATTTATTTTTAAATATTTAAACAACATTGCTCGATACTCTGTCCGTAATGCATTCTTCATGAAAACTACAACAGACGTGCTTCGACTCATTTTGGCGACTTTGTTTGTTTGTTTGATTAATTAACGTCCTATTAACAGCTATGGTCATGTAAGGACGGCCTCCCATGTATGCGGTGTGTTCATCACGTCTCACGTCACATACGCTACACAAACATTGACCATTTCCACTTTCATTGTTTGTTTGATTATTTTAACGTCCAATTGATAGCCAGGGTCATGTAAGGACGGCCTCCCTTGTATGCAGTGTGTAGCGTGTGTGAAATGCGAGGCGTGTGTTTTCGGAGACTGCGGTATGTTCATGTTGTGTCTTCCTGTAAAGTGGAACTGTTGCCCTTTACCATCAGACACAGAAAGTGAGAACGAAAATGACAACGCAATACTTCCGCACCAAGATTCTCGTAGTGATGATGATAACGACCCGGACATATTTTTCAATACTAGTAGTAGTATTCAAAACTCCGAACGTAGTGACATGGCACCACCAGACCTACATGTAGATACCGAAGATCCGAAAGAAACTCATGTAAAACGTTATCTCTACACAGTTCATAGTCAAAGCCCGTTTAATGAAACCCCTGAACTTAAGTCTGTTCCAAAGACGACTGTGTTGAAACTTTGACCACTAATGTAAAGGAAGGTACTCAACAATCATGTTTTGTTCTTGAACTCAAAGCAATCAGAAAACAATAAAACAGAAACTTTTTTTCACCAACTAGAAAAAGAATTTGTGCTTCAGACTACCGGTTTACGTGGGGATGTACAACTATCAACAGTAATACGTGATATGGCCAAAAATGTTGAAAATCTAACTATTACCGTTCACTCTCAAAGTGCAGAAAATCTAAAACTCACCAATACCGTTATCACACAAAATAGGGAAATTGAACTCCTGACTCAGTCCCTGAAAAAGGAAACTTTAAAAGTAAACACGAGAGGTGTAAATACGCCGGATTTGTGTGATCTAGGTGTAAATAAACCGAACAGAAAATCTCTGCAAGCTCAGAATAGTCATATCAATGTAAGAAACACTAACAGTCAGCAACCACTTTCAGATGGATCTCCAGCAGCTACTCCAATCAACGGTAAAACTAAGCAAGGTAAGTCTAAAACACCTGAAAATCTTACCCGTAATGTAAAACCCACGAGTGGTGTACTTGAGCGCTCAACGGAGACTCGTGGTGACGACCAACAGACTGTCAATCGTTCTGGTAATTTCTATCGGCAGAATGTCAGTGCAGGCTCTAACACGAGTCTTTAAGATCGGCAGGACATTCGTGCAGACTCTAGCCAGGGCTGAGCGATCGTAGTTCAGCATTAAGTAACCCCAGGGCTAATTCAATCACACAAATAGACTCTGAATTACACCAACAAACTCATAGAGAACGCTACCCAAGTGATAGCTATACAACGAGCAGCCAGAACAGACATTACGAACATCATGAAAACAACCCAAGTAAATATACTAATTACAGAAACGGACAACAGTCGCGCCATAAGGAAAACGGTCAGAGCGGAAATGGTCAGCGCAGTTACAGTCAATGGGCTAATGATCGAAGCATGGAATACCGTGATAATGGAGACACTGTGTGGATAATAGGAACATCAGTTATTAGCAAAGTAGATCGGAACAAATGTATGGAAAACACAACGCGAAAAAAGTGCGAATAACAAAATTACATGACAAAATTATAGTTGCTGCATCTGAGTTTATAGATTCAGGAAATGTGTCGGCATCGACAGTCGTGTTTCAGGTTGAATCAAACGATTTGGAGGAGAATTCGCCGCGCATCGCGAAGGACCTCGAGAGATTGGCCTTCAGGACACTAGATAGGACGTGGCACTAAAATATTTTCAGTGGTATACTACCAATATTTGGTTATCGGGACGACTTCTATGAAAGAAAAAGGCTCGAACTGAATGACAGGTTATACTGTATGTGAGAGAAACACAACTTCACATTCATTCCCCAGAACAACTTCTATCAGGAAGACTTCTACGACGGTATTCACCTGATGCATTACGCGATACCTAAACTCGTACGCAGCTACAAAGTCGTGCTTAATCCAATCCTAGGACTTGACCGTTACTATTCATATAATTACACAGCCAATAAGAAAGTAGGCCCTCAAAAGATGAGAAATGTCAACATTCAAGACATTGCTGAACAGGTCGCAATGCTATTGCAACACTGAGTGTTCAATCTGTCGTGACAATTGGGAAATACTGTGTAAGCGTTTATTTTGGCGAGGTTTATTTTCCTGGTGTTAAATGGAGCTGATACATACGATGGCCCTTTTGAGCCTGTCAAATTACAACTACCTGACTGAATAAATTGTACGTTTATAAATTGACAAAGTGTTCATGACCATTTACTTTAAATTAGTTGCACATTTATAAATTGACAAAGTGTACATGACCATTTACGGTGGGCAGGGCAAGGTATCGACTTGAGTTATTGGGAGAATGGGGAATGCTAGATTCCAGTCTTGACCTTTGGTTCAGTTTTGATTGATATTCCTGCGATAATGTGAGAAACAAAAACAATGGAACGCAGGCTATTATCAATTCGACATAACATATAAATGCAGTCAGTTAAATATATAGTATGTGACCTTCACTATTTCATTTTTAAATATACAAATGAAACTTACATGTTGTCTTGAAAACATTACCTCAGCAGGTATATTTGTCTGTATACGGAAAACAACACGGGAACGTGGTCTGCGTTTTATTGTTTGTCACGTTATCGCTGCAATATCAATCAAAGCTGAACTAAAGGTCAAGACTGGAATATACCAGGCTATCATAATAACTCACACCGAAACCTTGCCCTGCCCACCGTAAACGGTCATGTACACTTTGTCAATTTATAAATGTACAACTTATTCAATCAGGTAGTTGTAATTTGACAAGCTATCGTAGATACATATGAATTGTCAATGACTATAACAATGAAACAAAAGCAAAAGTATATCCAAATATGTACAGACGGTAATTAAATCTCGCTCCCATGATAATAAACCACGAAAACAGAATCCCGCAAAAACGTGCGCTATCTCAGTATATCATTTACATCTACATGTAGTGTTTGATTTGGAGCTGTACATACGTTATTTTCGTGGTTACAAAATACTTGTTTAAAGATGGTGATTTCACTATCAATATTATATATGTGACATTGCAGAACTATGATTTTTTTTCTTTTGTAATGAAACAATTGAATTCTATCAATCTAATGTACTATTAACGAAGTTGGCGGGGGAAATATCAATCTAATGTACTATTAACGAAGTTGGCGGGGGAAATACAAATGGGTTCCGTCCGTCCGTCCGTACGAATGGTTTCCGGAGCACAACTCTAAAACCAGTAGAGGTATTTCCACGGAACTTCATACACACATTGGTCTTATGGTCTAGTTGTGCCTTTTGCTATTTTTAGGTTTTCATTTTTTGCATTTTTTCCGTAACCATGGAAACATTGCTGAAAATATCATATTTTTGTACCAGGTTCGTTTCCGGAGCATAACTCTAAAACCAGAAGAGATATTTCCACGAAACTTCATAGACACATTGGTCTTATGGTCTAGTAGTGCCTTTTGCTATTTTAAGGTTTTCACTTTTTGTACTTTTTTCTGTAACCATGGAAACATTGCTGAAAATATCATATTTTTGTAGCAGGTTCATTTCAGGAGCATAACTCTAAAACCAGCAGATATTTCCACAAAAGTTCATAGACACATTCTTTTTATGGTCTAGTAGTACCTTTTGCTATTTTTAAGGTTTTCATTTTTGCACTTTTTCCGTTACCATTGAAACATTGCTGAAAATATCATGGTAAATGGCAAATGTTACTTTGCAAAACTCCACCCATCTTTGTGTATATAGTCTAATATAAATGTCAAGACTGTATACCTGATTCAACAATTGCAGCCCCGCTCTACTTGAATTATACTTCATCTTTCTTTAGCTCAACTTCCTTTTTCCTGTTTTTTTTCGTACACATAAGTCTCCACAATCAAACTTACTTCAGCTTTGATATCTCCATTGGCGGGGGATCTGAATGACTATGTCCTTGTATCACTTGTGAGTGTCACTGTGTATCTAGTCATATTATATTGTTTTATTGTGATAACTGTATTCAAAATTATTATATTCATCATACAATAAGTAATCATATTTATGTTTCACACAATGTCAGGAACATCATAATCTATTATAAAATGATATACTTGTCAGAATCTGTATCGTGTACGACAAACATATTGTATCAATTGAAGGGAAGTAACTCGTATATGTTCTATTGACAAAAATGACGGTACCGTATCAATTTTCAACTGTAACAGTAATACAGGCCCTACTACTTTCTGTTTACTTTCATTTGCTGAAAATAAAAAATTGTATTACTATTTGTTGTTGGAATATCTATGGCCTTGGAGAGATTTCATTTCTGAAATAAAACACGATATAAACTTACCAAACATACCATTTCCAAGTCTGGAAACTTTGACCGGTGAAACCTCGATCTCTAAAATACAAGGGATCAAATCCTTTTCGAAAATAAGAAAAAAGAAAAAGAAAGCTAAAATGAATAATGGTGGAATAATAATATATATTATGAATACCTTATCGAAAGGGATCACAAACCTTATAAATGGGTCCACCTAAAACAACAGAATGTGGATAAAGCTGGATAAATCATATTTTGGTAGGAAAAACGATATCTATTTATGTGCATTTGATGTGCATCTAGTATCATCTGCATATTATGACGATTATTTCATCGAACTTGAAAATGAAATATTTAAATTCAGCTTGGATGGTGAAATCTTATTGGCAGGTGATTGTAACGCTAGATTTGAAAACTTAGCTGATTTACAGAAACATGATGACGTCTCACCATATGATCGCGATATGAACTAACGCGAGTCACTAGATCAAGTAATTAACGTTCAAGGGCGGCAACTCATTGATTTGTGTATCTCTTCAAGGCTACGGATATTGAATGGAAGATATCTAGGGGATTTATTGGGTAACTGCACTTGTATTAAACAAAATGGCAGTAGTGTTGTTGATTATGTTTTAACTAGTACAAAACTGCTTTCCTCAGTAAACTTTTTCGTTGTAGATAAACCACCTTTCTTGTCAGATCATGTACAAACAGTTACTTTTTAGGTCATCTGACCCGAAGGGTCAGTATGACCTATTGTCATCATGCACCGTCCGTC
Organism: Argopecten irradians; assembly: GCF_041381155.1. NCBI lineage: Eukaryota > Metazoa > Mollusca > Bivalvia > Pectinida > Pectinidae > Argopecten > Argopecten irradians. The sequence goes on along the minus strand of NC_091140.1, from coordinate 10,873,379 downwards.
GTCGAGCGCCGTGCGCCGTGCGTAAACTTTTCATTCAAATGACTTCTTCTCAATAACCAAAAGGCCCAGGGTACTCATATTTGGCCTGTAGGTTGCTGGGATGGAGGGCTACCAAGTTTGTTCAAATGAATGACCTTGACCTTCATTCAAGGTCACGGGGGTCAAAAAGGCTAAAATCTTTAAACAACTTCTTCTCAAGAACCAGAAGGCCCAGGGTACTGATATTGGGCTGGTAGGATGCTGTGATGAAGGGCTACCAAGTTTGTTGAAATAAAGGACCTTGATCTTCATTCAAGGTCACGAGGGTCAAATAGGCTAAAATCTTTAAACAACTTCTTTTCAAGAACCAGAAGGCCCAGGGTACTGATATTGGGCCTGTGACATGCTGGGATGAAGGGCTACCAAGTTTGTTTAAATAAATGACCTTGACCTTCATTCAAGGTCACAGGGGCCAAATAGGCTAAAATCTTTTAAACAACTTCTTGTGAATAACTAAGAGGCCTAGAGACCTGATATTAGGCCTGTGGCATGCTGGGATGAAGGGCTACCAAGTTTGTTCAAATGAATGACCTTGATCTTCATTCAAGGTCACGGGGGTCGAATAGGCTGAAATCTTTAGACGACTTCTTTTCAAGAACCGGAAGGCCCAGGTTACTGATATTGGGCCTGTGACATGCTGGGATGAAGGGCTACCAAATTTGTTCAAATGAATGATCTTGACTTCATTCAAGGTCACAGGGGTCAAAAGGTAAAATCTTTAAACGACTTCTTCTCAAGAACCAGAAGCCCCAGGGTACTGATATTTGGCCTGTAGGATGCTAGGATAAAGGGCTACCAAGTTTGTTCAAATGAATGACCTTAACCTTCATTCATGGTCACAGGGGTCAAAAAGGCTAAAATCTTTAAACGACTTCTTCTCAAGAACCGAAGGCAAAGGGTACTGATATTGGGACCTGTAGGATGCTGGGATGAAAGGCTACTAAGTTTGTTCAAAGAAGTGACCTTAACCTTCATTCAAGGTCACACAGGTGTCAAATGGGCTATAATCATTTAAAAAAAACATCTTGTGAATAATGAAGAGGTAAGAGACCTGATATTAGGCCTGTGATATGCTGGGATGAAGGGCTACCAAGTTTGTTCAAATGAATGACCTTGATCTTCATTCAAGGTCACGGTGGTCAAATAGGTGAAAATCTTTAAATGACTTCTTCTCAAGAACCAGTAGGCCCAGAGTACTGATATTGGGCATGTAGCATGCTGGGATGAAGGGCTACCAAGTTTGTTCAAATGGAGGATCTTGATCTTCATTCAAGGTCACAGGGGTCAAATAGGCTAAAATCTTTAAATGACTTCTTCTAAAGAACTAAATGGCCCAGGATACTGATATTGGCATGTTGGGATGTAGCATGCTGGGATGAAAGGCTACCAAGTTTGTTCAAATGAAGGACCTTGACCTTTATACAAGGTCAAAGGGGTCAAATAGGCTAACATCCTTTAAACAACTTCTTGTCAATAACTAAGAGACCTAGAGACCTGATATTGGGCCTTTGACATCCTTGGATGAAGGGCTACCAAGTGTTTTAAAATGAAGGACCTTGACCTTCATTCAAGGTCATGGGGTAAAAAAGGCTAAAATCCTTTAAACAACTTCTTTTCAAGACCCAGAAGGCACATTGTACTGATATTGGGCCTGTAGCATGCTGGGATGAAGGGCTACCAAGTTTGTTCAAATGAATGACCTTGACCTTCATTCAAGGTCACAGGGGTCAAAAAGGTTAAAATCTTTAAACGACTTCTTCTCAAGAACCAGAAGCCCCAGGGTACTGATATTTGGCCTGTAGGATGCTGGGATGAAGGGCTACCAAGTTTGTTCAAATAAATGACCTTAACCTTCATTCAAGGTCACAGGGGTCAAATGAGCTATAATCATTTAAACAACATCTTGTGAATAATGAAGAGGTTAAGAGACCTGATATTAGGCCTGTGATATGCTAGGATGAAGGGCTACCAAGTTTGTTCAAATGAATGACCTTGATCTTCATTCAAGGTCACGGTGGTCAAATAGGTGAAAATCTTTAAATGACTTCTTCTCAAGAACCAGTAGGCCCAGAGTACTGATATTGGGCATGTAGCATGCTGGGATGAAGGGCTACCAAGTTTGTTCAAATGGAGGATCTTGACCTTCATTCAAGGTCACAGGGGTCAAATAGGCTAAAATCTTTAAACGACTATGTTGTATTGTACTTTTAGTCAGATGACCGTTAAGGCCCATGGGCCTCTTGTTTAGATTGTAAATAAGTCGAAAATCCGAGAGTGATATGGCCTCCTCTAAATACTATTATGAAAACATATCGATGGGAAAATTCCTCTAATAGTAAACTTATCGAAGTATTGGGGGATACAACTATAAAAGAAGATATTCTTATGCTTGAATCTACTGATATCCCATGTACTAATGAGAAAGCGGAGAAATACAACATCTTTGATTATGGACATATATGAAAAGTTACAAAAACGACGTCGTTTTTAAAGGACGTAAAAAAGTGAAACCAAAGCTAACCAAAAAGGCACTTTGGACAGACAAGGATTTTTTTTAGCCTGAGGTCAACGGTTAACAGCCTAGGCAACAAACTTAAGAAAACTCAATATGATTCACAGCTAAGGTTGAAATTTCAGTTTCATTGCAAACAACTTAAACATATGAAAAAAAAAGAAAGAAGAATATGTTTAAGCAAATTATTCTTGAAAAAAATAAATTCAATACCTAACAGTGAGTCTAATTAATTGTGGCAAGTACTGAAATCCCTCAAATCCAGTAATATTGATGACGAAGACCCCCCTCATTGGCAAGATTTTGCAGCACATTTCAAAAACTTGGGGAACATAAGCAACTGTCAGGATCCAGAATTTAAAAGGGAAATCGAATATAAACTTAATCAGTTGAAAGAGCAGTTGCATCAGAACGATATTAGGATAGAGCTGTAACAATAAGAGAAATTAAAGATGTTATCAAGCTCCTTAAGAAAAGAAAATCGATCGGACCTGATTATATATTCAATGAATTTATAAAATATTCTATAAATGTTATGATTCCGTCACTAGCTAGGTATTTTAACGCTATTCTTAGCTGTGATTGCTATCCTAATTTCTGGAATAAATCATACCTTATTCCTGTTTTCAAATCTGGTGATGCAGATCTCCCTATTAATTACAGAGGCATCTCTCTTCAAAGTTGTCTGGCAAAAATATTCAATTTAATTTTTAATAATAGAATTACTGTCTTTATGCAAGATATGCTATGTCCAAATCAATTTTGCTTTCGGAAAAATAGTAGAACCACTAATGCTTTATTCGGTGTTAAAAACACTGTTAAATAGAATACTAAAAATAAATAAACAAGGTATATGCTTGCTTTGTTGACTTTAACAAAGCTTTTGATAGCGTGTGGAGAACAGGTTTACTATACAAACTTGCCGAACAAGGTATCGGTAAAAATATTTTTAATATAATATGCGACATGTATGAAACAAGAGGCCCAAAGGGCCTTAACGGTCATCTGACTACCTTGACAATAGTAAAATTAATTATATATGGTGTCACTTTGTCATGATCATCTCAGGATCATTTTCAATTTTTTTTCAACAAATTTTATTTCAAACAAGAGGCCAAAGGGCCTTAACATATAGGAAATTAATTAGATATAGTGTCATGGTAGTCATCTTTGATTTGGGATCAACCAGAGATGTAATTAACAATACTTTGTCGGGACCATGTCAGGATCATTTCTTGCAAGTTTCAGCCAAATCGCACAGGTAGAACTTGAGAAGAAGTCCAAAATGTGTTTTCAAGATTTCAATCTTGGATTTCAGATCGACCCGAAAAATAACAACACTTTAATGTAAGGTTCAAAATGTGTTTTCAAGATGGCGGCTGTGGCGGCCATCTTGGATTTTGGATCGATCCGAAAAATAACAACACTTTGTCGGGACCATGTCAAGATCATTTCATGTAAGTTTCAGCCAAATCCCACCGGTAGAACTTGAAGAAGAAGTTCAAAATTTGTTTTCAAGATGGCTGCTGTGGCGGCCATCTTGGATTTCGGATCGACCCGAAAAATAACAACACTGTCGGGACCATGTCAGGATCATTCATGCAAGTTTCAGCCAAGTCGCGCACCGGTAGAACTTGAGAAGAAGTTCATAATGTGTTTTCAAGATGGCTGCTGTGGCGGCCATCTTGGATTTCGGATCGACCCCAAAAATAACAACACTTTGTCGGGACCATGTAAGGAGTATTTCATGCAAGTTTCAGCCAAATCCCATTTGTAGAACTTGAGAAAAAGTTCAAAATGTGTTTTCAAGATGGCTGCTGTGGCGGCCATCTTGGATTTCAGATCGACCTGAAAAATAACAACACTTTGTGGGACCATGTCAAGATCATTTCATGCAAGTTTCAGCCAAATCTCACTGGTAGAACTTGAGAAGTTCAAAATGTGTTTTCAAGATGGCGGCCATCTTGGATTTTGGATCGACCCGAAAAATAACAACACTTTGTCGGGACTATGTCAGGATCATTTCATGCAAGTTTCAGCCAAATCTCACTGGTAGAACTTGAGAAGAAGTTCAAAATTTGTTTTCAAGATGGCTGCTGTGGCGGCCATCTTGGATTTCAGATCGACCTGAAAAATAACACTTTGTAGGGACCATGTCAAGATCATTTCATGCAAGTTTCAGCCAAATCCCACTGGTAGAACTTGAGAAGAAGTTCATAACGTGTTTTCAAGATGGCGGCTGTGGCGGCCATTTTGGATTTTGGATCGACCCGAAAAATAACAACACTTTTTCGGGACCATGTCAAGATCATTTCATGTAAGTTTCAGCCAAATCCCACTGGTAGAACTTGAGAAGAAGTTCAAAATGTGTTTTCAAGATGGCGGCTGTGGCGGCCATCTTGGATTTCGGATCGACCCGAAAAATAACAACACTTTGTTGGGACCATGTAAGGATCATTTCATGCAAGTTTCAGCCAAATCCCACTGGTAGAACTTGAGAAGAAGTTCAAAATGTGAAAAGTTAACGCACGGCGGACGGCGCACGGCCGACGGCGCCAACGCACGACGACGGACGAAACATGATGACTAGGTCATCCTGACCCTTCAGGTCAGATGACCTAAAAAGCATAATACTCAATTATGCTAGGTTTACACTATGTTCTCCGCGGCCACGGCAGCCCCGTTTCAGGCCACCGTGGACAAAACGTGGTGACCGCGAGACAACGCGATAGGACGTGATAGACAAACGTGAGCGTCGTGATTACCGTGGACTGCCACGGCAGTCACGGTACAGATGGTGAACACCACAGGACGTAATAAAACGTAACTGTGTGCGAGGCTTCAAGACGGTCCGTGGTGGAACGGGCAGCAAGCACGTTCCCCGGAATCTCACGGTGATTTCAATTTTTGTGACGTTCTGTTCCGTTTTTCCATGTTTTATCACGGTTGATGCAGATTGGCTGCACGTTTTGTGCCATTTTGTCCAGGTTTGGCAAGGTTTTGACGGCAAGCCAAGGTGGATGAAAACAGTTTTGATGCGTACTGTCAAGGCATCTCACGGCTTGTAGCGGTTGAAAGTCCGACGTGTTAGGGCTTGTTGCGTCTTATTACGGTCTTACGTTGCAAACAAAATATGATGGGAGTATCATTGCCTGGCCTGGTACATATTTGCTACTTCATTGAATTACTGGTATTAATAAATAGAAATAGTCATTATCAAACACATTTAAACCCTCAAATTATACCAAAGCTATTATTGCAAAAGACTATATGAGTACAGAAAAAAAATATTTGAGTAAAAACACTTGGCTATAATAATTGTATATTTAAACCAATGATGCTTTTAGTATATTTTGTAATTAAAACGTGTTTGAAATGGCATTTTCGGCAATAAAATTGTTTCAGTTGCTCCAAAAAGCCCGGCATAATACTCTCATCCTAGTAAGCCTAGGCGACCGTAAACAAGAGGCCCATGGGCCTTAACGGTCACCTGAGTTAGAATATAAAATGAAACAAATTAAAGACATATAAACACTATATGCTGGGCATTGAAGTTGGTCAGTGATTTATAAATTTGACTTTTTAGACTATGAAGAGGATATGCTTCCATCAAACCTAATGAAGTATTTTTTAAATTTTAATCATTTTGACTCTGTTTGGTCCTGCCCCTCTGGTTCCCCAGGGGGTCATCGTGGACTGGTATGGATGTTAAAATGCTATATCTTAGGCTAATAATTTTAACCAAGTTTGACTCATTTCCTATGAAAACTGAGCAAAAAATGCTCATTAATGTGTTTTTTCCTATATAAACTATAGTAAACTTGACCCCTTCACCTTAAGACCTTTCCATCTATAATTATTTGATTCTACTATTTCCAGAATTTTAGAAGATTTTTGAAGTTTTAGCCTATTTGACATTTTTTGGCCCCGCCCCTCTGCCCTCAGGGGGTCAGCCTGGACCAATATCGATAAGATGTTAAAATGCTATCTCAGGCTAATAATTCTAACCAAGTTTGACTCGTTTCTAATGAAAATTGAGCAAAAAATGCTCATTAATGTGTTTTCCCTATATAAGCTATATATCGAACGATACTTAAACGATGTGTGAAGGATATGTGGCCGGTTATGGAAATCTACGGGACACCAGAGAGACAACACCGGTCAAAAAATTGTCACACATCATTTACATAAAAAGGAGGCCATGCGGTAATCGTATGGCGTTTGTTTGGAAAGATAATGTTTTGGGGACCGGTTAGGCAGTGAATATCGATCGAACATATAATGCTAATCGGTCGATTATCATATGATGTCTGGGCGATGATCATGACAGGCCTATTCATTGGACGATAGCTGGACCAGGCCCGGACGAATGTCGAGCGGTGTGATTGCCACTTTGTTCCCGGCCGAATATCGAACGATACTAAACGATGAGTGAAGGAAATGTTGCCGGTTATGAAAATCTACGGTACACCGGAGAGATTTTCACTTGGAGCTAAATCTTTTCGGGCACCTCCGCGATTATGTATTAAAGCCTCGGCCACCGACCTGCCTGTCTGGTGGCCGGCCGGGATCCAGACCAAAATTAAACCATGACGGGAGCTTAATCGGAAGGGGTTGTGACCAAAGCATTACTCAAAGGTAACGGATGTAGCTTTGACAGTCATACATCATGTCTGTTATATTATCAGCCTGATTTATTATGTTTAAGTTTGTCAGCTAAAAGAAAGTGTTTTCCATCTTCTCCTACTTCATTTAAACTGTTTCTTTTTCAACCCTGTCACTTGAAGCGAGATAATTGATTTTTCGAGAAAAAAGGTTTTAACTAAATAAAGTGTTTGAATGAGTTTGAGGTTAATTCTATATATCGCTACTTGTTCTAGAGTTTCATTGGTTGCATATTACATTAATAGATGGGATGCAACTGTGATGATCCAGCAGGTGGCGCAGTGCGGGGTTTTGACGTGACATCTGCCGTTGGTTTCAGTATCATAGTGTACTGAATACTCTTGACTAACGAAGTTGATCAAACATTTGAAAATTGGGGGACCTTCCAAGGACACCACGGTAACAGATTGAGGACGGTGTGTGAGAACAGTCCAAGGACACCACGGCAACATAGATTGAGGACGGTGTGAAGGAACAGTCCAAGGACACCACGGTATTACAGATTAAGGACAGGGTGGGAGAACAGTCCAAGGACACCACGGTAACACAGATTGAGGACGATGTGGGAGAACAGTCCAAGGACACCACGGTAACAAAGAAAGAGGACGGTGTGGGAGAACAGTCCAAAGACACCACGGTAACACAGATTGAGGACGGTGTGGGGAAGTCCCAGGACATCACGGTTACACCTGATTAGAACACAGCATATCTGTACCAAGACCATATTCACATTAAAAGGTAACTTTTAGAGGTTGAAATGACAATGCATACATCCATTTTCTATAAGTATATAATACCACAAATAATGATATAAAAACATGAGATTTTATTACTTTATGTAGATAATCATTTTGTCCCGTAGTTGATAAAGTGTAGGACATGAGCCAAATAAGTTTTTGCTTTACTTACAACAATGATGACACTGGGTGTGATTAAGCTGACAATAATGATGTGATGGAGTATAGATAAGTAGAAGATCATGTCAAGATATTGCATTGTCATGTGATGCAATGTAGATACAAGCTATAGGGATTAACATAGTATTTATTGGTTTATAAGCACTTTTGGAACTTTTTTCAGGGTTTTTCAGAGTTTGTAGTTGTCCTTCTCCCTGTTGGCAAATCTAAAAAATTGAAAATTTGTTCTGTTTATGTGGAAATGCACTAACATCTTATCACTTCTTCTCCGTAAGTGAATATTTCTGGTGGTTCATTGCTGTGAGTGTAACTCCTGTAAATGATTAAAAAGTAAATAAGGAATAATGTTATGCTTTTCATCTGTATATTATATTTCACGGAATGCATAAAAATGCAAGTAAGTAAATAAAGGAAAATCTATATACCTGGCCCGCGAAGGAAGACACCAGCTGGAAGCTAGTAACATCTATCCAGGGTACCGTTTCACAAAGCATACGTAACTTTACGGGTACCCGTAACCTGCACGTAAGTTATTTTGACCGTTTCACAAAGCACACGTAAGTTACGGGTACCCGTAAATGACTTACGGGTACACGTAAATAACGTCAAAACCGTACGTAACTTACGCCAACAAAATACCACCCGTAAACCCCACGTAAACGTAAACAAATATGGCGGCCGTGTTGTTTTTACAAGAAGAAGATGAAAATCGGCGAATGATTAGACGAGAAAGGGCGTTCCGGGACCGGCAAAACATCTTAGAGATGTTCGATGATGTTTCTCTGATTGAGAGGTATAGACTACCGAGACATTTAATCAATGATATATTGCTAACAATCTCACCTGTTATTACACGCCCAACTCGGCGTTCACATGCAGTGCCCCCCACAACACAGGTCCTTGTGTGCCTTAGATATTTTGCGAAGGGGGGGGGGGGGTTCTTTCAGAAGTAGGAGATCTGCACGGGATTAGCAGAGCATCTGTTAGTCGCTGTATTTCATCTGTGACCAATGCACTCTTTGACGAGTATCGCCATATTATAAAATTCCCTTCCTCCATGACTGAAGTCCGAGCAGTGAAAGAAGGTTTCCACGGAATCGCCGGAATGCCCAATGTTGTGGGTGCTATTGATGGGACTCTTATACCAATCCAATCCCCCACCGTCGACGAGCACGTATTTGTTTGCAGAAAAGGTTATCATGCACTAAATGTGCAAGCAATCTGCGACCATTCTTTGAAGTAAGTTGTATTGATGTAACTCATGCATACCCGCCAGCGTTCTTTAATTGAATGAGAGTGATGTCCCCTAAGTCGATTATAATAAAGAAAGAAAACCAAAAAGACGGAACATACAATGTGAAAGCCGTACACCTAAATATATCCCTGAATCATTTTTGCTACAATACCAAAGCGATGCACTCTAAACGTGTTAATCAGTTTGTGCTAAACAATGAAAAAACAAAATTAAGCCTCTTAACTCTAGTCCTTGATTCTTGACTATGATATCATCATTGTTTTAACTGTAAATTTTTCGTCATGATAATTTCAATTGGTGCTGATAACATAAATTATGTTAAGAAATGCATAATTATTTTTAAAAAAATCATGAAGACTAAATGTAAATTAACCTTTAAGTAGGTCTAGTTCATGGGTACATGTATGTGAAAAATATACGGGGACCTGAGAATTAGTTTACATACAATGTACATATATGTAATGTGTGTGTGTGTGTGTTATTTATACATGTTGTTTATTTTGACTTAATGTTCTTGTTCAAAACAGATCAAATGTATATCCATATTTTGTATTATCATAGAAGGATTACAAAAACATGTGGTAAAAGTTGCCTGTGGAAAATAGCACGCGTATTATATTTATATGCCATATGTGGAGCCATATCTGTCGATTATTTCAAAGCATGGTTATATTGTCGTATATTTTTTTGATATCTGCTCGAGTTTTATGCACAATAAAGTATACAAAACAATGCAATCTGTCATAGAGTACATATGTACAATGTAGGCTCTGTGGTCATGCATGGTATGGATATTAGCATCACGTTACCATTAATTTAATCCTCCTTATACATGTAACCATCACAGCAAGGATATACAAGTGAGGAGGATTTGTCACAGCTGTCTCTTTACACTATACTATTCACGCCGCGGGACCGATGAATTGAGAGTAAAAATCATTTTTTCTCAACAAATACCTGTAAGATTTAGAAGAAATGTCGTAAATTGTCATTAGAAGATATATATCTCATGAAATGACGGCCCGCTTCAGAAAGTAAAACGGTAATTATAATCCCACAGGGATCTGAGAATTAGTTACAGTTTATAATTATGGACCCATCAGAGTCAGTGCCCGAAGACCATTTTAGACGTTTTAGAGGTCTAGATCAAAAATCGGTTTATCATACTCTACATACCGTATTCGCCGTAATTACATATAGCATCCAAACTGTAACAAAGGGGGCACTTATTAATGAACCAAAATGTAAGTTGTGGACGAAAAAAATCAGCCATATTTTAATCCTTTCTGTACTAATAACACATTAATCAGTTACATGTACATTAAACATGCATATGTCTTTCATTCTTTGAGACGCATTGTCCCCGATGTCGTGATTCACATGTAAAGACTCGCGAGTTCATATAATAAATTATTATGATGTTAAAGGCATCACATGTTGTAAAACATTGTTAAATCCATTGGATGGGGGCGCTTATACAACTTCAACTTCTTCTCTAGAAGATGGTAGGTGCGCCTATAGGGGGAGGGTCGTTTATAATTATACACGTACGTATTGGGCGAGTCAAAAGGAAATATGTCGTCGCCAAAAGTGCTCGCGACGTATTCGTCCAAAACACCGAGTGACTTATCCTCCTCATCTACATCCTTGATCACAGATAGGGAACAGAAACTCGACACATTATTTTATATCTTAGGTTCATAAATGTCGTCTGCAAATGGCCAGGGTCTGTTCACGACAGCTTCATCCTGACCAACAGTGGTGTTGGAACGACAGTGGACCAGATGGATGGATGGTTGTTAGGGGATTCGGGTTATCCCTTGAGGCCATGGCTTCTTACACCAGTAGCCATCCCTGCATCCAAAAGTGATGAAATGTATGTGCATTAAAGTGAATATATATATTTGATTGAGTAACATTCTTAATATATACGTGAACGTGTATATGTTTGGAATCGCGAAGGTCCCAAATTCGCTTTAAACATGCAATTTAAGTAAAAGGGACGTGAATTCATTTATCCGTGAAACATATAATAGATTAGAAACTATCCGATGTGAATAATCACAAGGAGACTTGGTCCACTACATGTATTTTTATAGAGTACATAACAAAACACCTTGCAGAGAACGAAATGCAAACAGAATGTGAATTCAAGTACATGCATTAAAAGGTTATTTTAATAAGAAGGTAATGAAATCACTGATCTCTATACACAATTTATTTTTTCAGTTCGCAATTGTACATACCCGCTAATAAAGATGTATACATACAGGCTTACATACTAAATGTACCTACTTACATACAGACAGACAGACAGACAGACAAACTAATCATTTAAGTCTCTTTGTTATCCATGCAGGTACAACAAATCTAATATGAAAACAAGGAATGTGGTAGAGAGATCTTTTGGACTGCTTAAGTCAAGATTCAGGTATTTTAGTTTGTACAAAAATTGATTTCCTTTATATCAATGGAAGTAAAAGAATGATAAATTGAATGAGTACATAAGGAAAATATAAACGAGTATGTCAAATACATGTAGTTGCATGCAGGTGCAATATATGGCCATGTATCCATTGTACATGTATATAATCAAACTTCAATTTCAATTATTTTTTCTATATATTTGTTTAACATAGAGAGTATACTATCATAATATGAAGTACATACATGTATGTATATGATATCATTTAGAAAGATTTTTACTTTTTAGATGTACGAAACTGGAACGAGTTCACAAATGGTTCTCTGAAAATTCCTTTCAGGTGTTTACACAAGTCTACTGGTTGCATCATGTTTTCTCCAGCAAAAACATGCAAGGTGGTTTACGTTTGTTTTATTCTTCATAACTTGTGCATTGATAATGCGGTTGACCCTCCCGAGAATGAAATAGATCCAGAACCAGAACCAGAAAACATCCAATACCATGGACATCTGGATGATGGACGCGATGTCAGAGCACATCTTATTCAGCAACGATTTTGAATGTTGAAATATCATTTACATATAGTTGATTTAATGAACAGATATTCTTCTTACCATTACATTTCTGGTTTTTTTTTTACTATGTCTGAAATTTAAAATCAGATGAGCAAGATTAAAAACATTTGAGAAATCGAAGTATCAATAGTGTCTTGAATGAAAAGTAAGTTACTATTTTCTGGCAGCCATTACAGAATTAATGCAAGTACATGTACATGTATACCCAGTGGGCCTCATGAAATTCTTAAAATCCAATATTTTATCCCTTAAATGAATTACCATATCCATAACAGGTGTAATCCTAAGCCCCTATATTAAGGCAGAAATTACGACACTACGTATCTATAATCCAAATATAATGAAGAAATCAATGTCAGTTGTTATACTGATAACAGTTTTTGAACACTTGCACCAAAACCTTGAACTACAAATTAAATAATCGACTTCACTGCAATAATATAAGATATCCCGCCTCTAAACATTATAGAGTTATCTGCCCTTTTGAAAGATACAATAAATTGTGATGTCATGGTATATATGTACTGTACATTTACACAATTTTACTGAATTACCATGACCTTAACAAAGGCTTAAAGATGCTCCACCACCGCTGACAAATGGTATTTTTTTCAATATCAAAAATAGGAGCAGGCGATTTAGTATTTTTCTTCAGTAACAAAAGTTACTTACTTTACACTATTACCACCATTGAAAAGTTTGAGCTTCTAATTTTACTTCAAGTTAAATTACAAAAAATAATAAATTGCATCCTGAAAAAATTCCGTGGCACTTTATCCTTTTTCTGTTGATTATACATACATATACACGATTAAACACCAATTATTGTTCAAGTGATTAATATCACTTATGCTCTGTCGGCGGTGGAGCATTTTTAAATAAATTTTATTACAGGGGAAAGGGACAAAGATGGCGGGCTAATACTTAATGTATCACGTTTTGCCAAGGACTGCAAAAGTTGCAGTCTCTCTTTCTCAATGTCAAATTTCTTTTTGTCCAGTTCCAAACGCTCTCTCTCTATCGCACACCTCATCCGTTCAACGTCCAGACGCTCCCTCTCTAAGGCAACCTTTTCCTTTTCAAGTAAGATGATTTCTTGACTTGAATCTGAAAATGACATAGTTATAGCACATGTAAAATATCTTTTCTCAATTAACCATTTATAGCATCATTTCATTATTGACTTGAATATTCGATCAAGATGTGTTTTAACCAGTGCTCTATCTTTATATAGGCATGCAATGAACATCTTTCACTTGGCATTCTTAGCCGATGCCAACTGGATAGAGGCAAATTCTATGAAGCACACTAGGGCTTAGCGCTTCATGTTGAATTTTGTATAGATATTGGCTATGAATGCCAACAGAAATACATTCAATGCTTATATTTACATTTGGTTACAATTTTATGATGAAATCAGAAAAGATTTTGTATCTATGATAAATTAATTATTCGTTATCCTCAAGGATGGAACAGCCATTTTCCATGATTGCTGGCACGACAGTTGTGATGTCACAATGATAATGATGTCACTATAAGCAGTTGAATTTCATAGTCAATAAGATTGCCAACAACATTTGGTAAGATTACATAGTAGGACTGCAGTGAAAATGTAAATATATTCATGTACATGTACATAAAGGGATTCTGAGAGAAAAAACAAGGTATAAATTCGATATCGATGCCCTAAAGTCTCAAAAACAAATAATTTTTATAAACATGTAAATAGTGATAACTACATTAGCCTTAAGACATCATAAATTGATTTGTTCATATTAATACATCCATTAATATATCTTTACATATAATACCTTCACATAGAGATGTAGGTCTTTTTGTTTTCTTTTTGTAGTGAAGACATGTAGTGCTGATCTCCGCTTTTTCTATTTCGCAGTCATCTAACAATAAAGCACAAAGTGTTCTTCATATATCTCAAATATAGAAGAGCAAGGTACTGACCTCAACTACAAATGAAATACCCAGTTGTATACATGTAAATATACATTTCTCTTGCGTATATTAGTTATATGAAAACCTAATACATAATGATCAGTTTGACCTTTAATAAATTAAAGGTATTATTTTTTTATAATCATTTTTTTACTAGGATCACTTGATCTTTATTATTTTATCAATATTGCTGACTGCTTACTTTCAATGATTTTAATTATTCTAATTTGGTAATTGAGATATGTTCAGGTGAACTTGACCATAACAGTATGATTAGAAATGGAAACAAGGTCCTTTTTACCTGATGTGACTTTCCTCTTCTTTTTGAAGACAATTGCATCATCTGTTTGAAATGTAATATATATATAGGGATTGGATTTCGTTTTTATGTTAACCATGCTTGAATGGAGCAATTCCTCTAAGAATATATTCTATGGGGCCCATTTACGTTGCATATAATATTTTCATACGCAAGTTCAAAGTTCAATGTTACCATGCAGTTATGGTAAACAAAATCGGCTAGTACTTACATATAGTGATCAAGCCTAGCAAGTGTAAAAATATATAAATGTATTAGATTATTTATTCAGCATTGAATTTAAACTGTTATAAGTTGGTTAGTATTACTGAAGAATGAGTTTTTGGAACTGGACAACGGCAAATTTAATGAATGCAGTTCAATACTTATTGACATTTACATATTTATTATATTTTCATAATAAAATCTCTAGAGATTTTCCATTTATAATGAATAAACATTGATATATTATATAATTAGACAATACATGTATATAAAAGCATAAAAAAATACGTGTACAACAATGGCATAATGTTTTTAAAAAAAAACAAGAGGCCCATGGGCCTTAACGGTCACCTGAGTTGGAATATATAATGAAACAAATAATGAAACAAATGAAAGACATATAAACACTATATGCTGGGCCTTGAAGTTAGTCAGTGATTTATAAATTTGACTTTTTAGTCTATGAAGAGTATTTGCTTCCATCAAACCTGTGAACTTAGAAGTATTTTTTGAAATTTTAATCATTTTGACCTTTTTTGGCCCCGTCCCTCTGCCCCCAAGGGGTTAGACAGGATCAATATGGATATGATGTTAAAATGCTATATCAGGCTAATAATTCTAACCAAGTTTAACTCGTTTCCAATGAAAATTGAGCAAAAAATGCTCTTAAATGTGCCTATATAAACTATAGTAAACTTGACCCCCTCCCCAGGGGGAAATGTGAGACCCCAGGGTCATATAATTCACAATTTTTCTAAAGGACCTTAAAGTGTTCACGGAATGGAAAATACTGAAAAAACGCTGATTTGGGGAATAACCGGATGTGACGTCACGGGGACAACGGCAGTGAGGTGTTTGGTAGTGGGGTTATACAACAAAGGTGGACATATAAGTATTCCTGAAATGGGGTTACGAGAATTTTAAAAATATATATACAGTATACAGTTAAGATGACGTTTTAATTATATATATAAAATAGGAAATATTGCAACTGAAATCAGGCTAAATACATAAGTAGATTAGAGGAAACATGTATAAGTTATATATGTTCTGGTATAAGCCAGGTGGACCTTGTGTACAAACTTTTAACTAGAAATCTTATGTCTGTTTTTACAGCTAAATTAACAGACCTCGAGAATATTCATTATGAATCAATGCACACAGTACAGAGACCTGGTCCTTTTATAGACTTTTAAAAATGATAGTCAGGGCAACTGATGAGTATAAATGTCTTTGTTGAAACAAAAATTAAATGCCAAAAGTAAAGAAATTAAAGGTATACATAAAATTATCTATTAAGCAGATCAAAGTTTAATTTTGTAATAAATACAGTTAAGTTAAGAGTAAATTAAATAGGCAACAGTGAAATTTATTTGGCTCCATTAAATAAATTTCCCTTTTAGCCCCTCCCACAGCCCCCTGGGGGGTGGAGACCATATAATTCACAATTTTGATTGGCCTTATGCCTGACAACGACGACGGTCAAAAGGTGATTAGAATAGGTCACTTGAGACTTCGTCTCAGGTGACCTAAAAATATATGTTCATGGACAGAAAATAAACATTTTAAAAATCTTTGCATAATCAACAATGTTCAACCTCGAGATAAACTATCCATCTATAAAATTATACATACCCTTTGGAACGCCCTCAGGTGTTGCTGCACCTTCAATACATTCACCAGCTGTACTCTGCTGACTCCATGGAGTAAATGGAGATGTCAACTGACCTGTCGATATTTCAATGTTGATTTTTCACTCTTCACTTCAAAAGATGCACTTAATATGGAATTACTATCTCATAAGGAGAGTGAAAAAGGTTATTTTTTTCATGAAATCTAAATAGACTTGTAAACATAAAAGATGTACAAGATTCAATTATCTCCCTTAATATATTGCAACCTTATAAAATTCATTAAACCATTTTCCTTTAAACTTATATTTAAGACTTGAAAATTGTTAAAAACAAGAGATCCCAGAAGGATCTTGGTGCCCACCAACAAATGATCTATGCCTGACAATGAAAAGGGGGATCTTTTCCCTGCTTTTCAAACTTTTTCAAACATACTCCATTGTACATATAAAATTTGAGACAGATCCCTTCAGATAGTGGGCTAAAAATGCATTACATATTACCAAGCAAAAGGTCTTTTAAATAAAAAACAAAATAATTAATGACTGAATCTTGATTTGGTCGAATGATTCATGTTGAATTTTGTTTTAAGAGCAACACAATTCATCACCCCATGAAATTGACCAAAGCAAAGAATCAATCCTTATTATATTTTGATTCAAGAATATTTCATTTCTACTTTTTATAAGTTAAAAAGGTGTGTGATCGAGCCTTTCTGGGCGTATGCAAGTCTACAATGAGAGATGTGAGAAAATAGACTGATATTTAAATACAGCTTATTAAAATAAATAGCGCAAATATTATAATTGAAATATAATGTAAATGTGTTTGAAAATTTTAAGTTCAAAACTTTATCAGCTTTATACTGTTCTTCTTCACTTACATGTACTGACAGCATTACTTCTTCCTGAACAAGGTTGACTGCTCCCACTTCCTGCTGCAACTTTAGATTTCATGTTGCTGTCTTGTGTATCTGTTAGAGAGATGTACATATTCTTTACGCAATATATAATATACATAATAAAAATGAAATAATGTATTTTCTCGGTGCAAGGGACATATAATAAAACTATATTGTCAATACATTTCAGAAATGTACATATACAAACTTTTGCAAAATGATAAAAAACAGAATCAAAATAAAGTGTTGAAAAAAGGAACTCAAACCATACATACCATATTCACTGTAATTAGCGCCCAGGGCACTTAAATAATTGTAACAATGGGGGCACTTATTAATGAACCAAAATGTAAGTTGTGGACCAAAAAATCAGCCATATTTTAAATTCATCTGTACTCATGGTACTTTAATCTGTTACAGTAAACATAGATATGCCTTTTATGCTTTGAGACACATAATATGGGATACAATGCTGATGTTACAGGCCACAATTATTGTTGTAAATCCATGGGATACAACTTCAACTCTTCTCCAGAAAAGGGGAGGGGCATATAGTGTAGTCCTTTGGTAATGAGTTTAACATATGTACACATTTTGGAAAGATTTTTTTCCTTGTTTGATAATTTTATAATGTTCATGCAGTGTAATCAATCAATTAAAACATAATTTCATAGGACATTGATTAACTTACACACCAGTATGTCAGAATTAGTGTAGTTAAATGATATTTGATGTTTCATTTATTAATCTGCCATTAGCATCAAATAGTTATATATACCTTCCATTGACGACTCCACACCACCTTCAATACCAACGATGGAAGCTTTTGAAATCACAGTTAGAATCTGTAATCACAAAAGGATGTACAATGTCTGATAAAAAATGTGTAATATAACTGAAATAATGAAGCTATTATTCAATGGCATTGCATTTCATTATATTTACTTATCATTTCTACTATATAAAC
The DNA here is from genome assembly GCF_041381155.1 of Argopecten irradians. Lineage (NCBI taxonomy): Eukaryota > Metazoa > Mollusca > Bivalvia > Pectinida > Pectinidae > Argopecten > Argopecten irradians. Next base: position 10,855,019 of record NC_091140.1, on the reverse strand, counting down.
TAGCCGAGCCAAAGTGAAGTCTATGTGAGTAAATGAAACCCAAAACATGACCATTATGATGTCAATAATGTTGAAATAGTAATTGAGACATATACCTGCTCCTGCATCTGTGAGAGCGGTTTTGGAGCTGACCCTCCACCTGTCTGTCTCTGCATCATCATGCGGGCAGACTCCCTTTTTCTTGTTTCCCCCACCATGTCCTGCCACTTCTTCTTTATTTCATCTCTACTTCTGGTTGTAGGGCTTATTGCATTGATGCTGCTCACGAACAGAATAAAAGATAAAAATGATGCATGTAAAAATGAGAAATGGAAGACTGTCCTTTTTACCTGTTGATAATCATAACAAAGGTCATTGACTTAATCAACTTAATTCTTAAGTAATAAACCTTCCTTAAAATTCGTAATGCTTTTCCTAAGGAGAATATTGATTGCTTGATGGGCTTACAGCGTGCTACCCCAACTGAGAACGACGCGTGTATATAAAGTAAACCCATACCGCTCTACCGCTGACTTGTATCGATGTACTGAAATTAGTGTAGCTAGTTATTTTTAGACTTGAGTACTGTCGCCAATCCACAGGTAAATCGCGGGTGCTCTGGCTATATTATAGCTGTACCAAACACAATCGTATACTATAAAAGCTTGTGCTAGTTATGTGCCTCTCATGAAACGTAGACGTACCTGTCTGTGATCTGTTGCCAGACGTCAGCTTTTTTTTTATAGTAACAGTCGAGCTGAACTTGCACTGAATAATATCTATGTGCTGGATAGCTAGCTCTGCAAGCGTCTGGCATTCAGTTTCCGTAAAGTTCGGACGCCTCTTCATTTTGTTCTCCATTGCCTATCGTCTGCTGCTGCTTGGGCGATGTTTACAAATGAAGAGTTCCACTTTTTGCGACTTCCGGTCTATGTTACGTGCACGTAAAACTGCACGTAAGTGCGGAAAGTTAAGTACGGTTTCGTGAAACGCCCTTAAAATTTACGTACACGTAAAGATACGTGCACGTATATCCTACGTGTACCCGTAAAGTTACGTATGCTTTGTGAAACGGTACCCCTCAGCTACCTGGTTATAAAGCCAAGCTGTGAAGGACAATAATAAGCTATGGTCATGCAATGACGGCCTCCCATGTATGTGGTGTGTTGTGCGAGGTGTTTGTTTTGGGAGACTGCGATATATTCATGTTGCGTCTTCTTGTATAGTGGCACTGTTATCCCTTTATAGTTCTATATCACTGAAACATGCCGCCGAAGACACCAAGCAACCCACACAACCCGGTCACATTTTACAGACAACGGGCGAAACCAGTCGCCCCACTCCCTGTATGCTGAGCGTTAAGCAGGAGCAGAAACTACCACTTTTATAGACTTTGGTGTGTCTCCAGAGCCTTCCTCATAGGGCCAAACGCTCAACTCAAGGCCAAAAGTGAGGCGGTGCCAAGGGAGGCATTAGTAAGATAGTCAGATAGGAATAAGAGAAAAGACAAGATCCTAAATTTAGTCGCCTTTTACGATCATGCACTAGGGGCAGCTGGTACAATTATTACGCCCTACCTGCAGGGCCAAGTGGGCTCAGTACACAAGAGTGTATTTGTTCACTGTTTGCAGTTCTCTTTCCTGAATACATGGATTAAAAATATCCTATCTGGTTGATACTTTTAGTGAGACTTAGTGTTACAAGCCTTGCAATTATTTGCTATCATTTAATACGAGCGATGGCTCTCTCGAAATGCACGATACACTGCTTTTTCATGTAATGCATCATGTTTTGTCATTTGACTACTTCTATGCGCGAAAGGCGAAATATCAAACTAAGATAACACTCCTCAATCTCTTGGAATAAATGTTAAATCCTATGTCGATTATGACGCCGTCCCCACCATCATCGCTATGTAGGAATCACGCTGCAATAAGCTTTTTCGTAATTTCCGGACCCACTGACTGCTGTAATATTTCATTGTCAGACAAAGATACAGCAAATAACACAGATACAAAATAATTGAACCTCTTAGATCACATTAAAAATCTTCAATGTGTTCGTAGATTTATAGTCAGCTCGAGTTGGACATTTGGCAACTAATGATGTTGCAAAAGTGGATGGAAACTCCTACTGATAAACTTTGGGCATGTGTTCATATTTCTCCCATACTTTACAGGGATATCTCGTGGTTACTAGGGAAAAGATACCCCTTTCTTACACAGGGGAGGGGGGGAGGTGTAAGACAGCTCACACGCGTTGGACAATAACGTGACGTCTTCAATACATGCGGCGCGCATTGTAGATGACGTTATCAATTTTGACGACGTTCCACCGATAATGGCGCGATAAAAAAAGCTTGAAACCAAGTGGAATTTCATAATATTTTCTACTAAGGACGGGAAAAAAGAATCAAACATGGGTCTATGAAATGGGCAGGGATATCTCAATCCTTGTGAAAGATTTTGGCCGACAAGCCTCGGGTTGACCGGCCAAGATCTCTCACTCGGGTTGAGATATCCCTGTCCACTTCACAAATCAATACCCGAGTAGGGTTGGCGGTCAAAATCTTTCACTCGGGTTGAGATATCCCTGTCCTCCTCACAGCCCCATGTAATATGCAATTAATCTGCCCTGCAGGTAGTTGTTCATGCAGTCCCTTTAACAAGATAGTAAAAGGCGACTAAATTTAGGATTTTCTTTCTCACTTAATTTCTTCTTCCTAATGTTCCCTTGATATGACATCACCTGAGCACTCGCCCCTGTGAGGAAGGCTCTGACTGAGACACCATAGTCAATAAAAGTGGTAGTTCTGCCTGTGCTGAGCGCTTAGTATGAAGAGAATGGGACGACTAGTTTGCCCGTTGTCAATATAATGTGACATGGTGTAGGTGTATTGCTTGGTGTCTTCGGCAGCACTACACATTCCAGAGCTGGATTGTGTTGCGCACCCGCTTTAAATCAGGAGTGATCAGTTAAAAACATGCATTTGAAATTTTAAAAAATAATTATTAACGAAATATTTTTTTCAAAAATTGTTTCTGAGACATCCCTAGTTATGACAGTGTGGTATCTAAGGAAGTGGCAGCCATTTTTCTTTTGATCTGCTTAGTAACCTTCACTGGCCAACCCCCTATATAAAGCACGGGACACTTGACACACGTGTGTCATTCTAAACATGTCTTATCTCAGATACACATGCCCCGATATTGAAAATAACAATGTCAAATTGAAAATAAACATTGCACTAACCTGCCAATATTTCATTGAAGTAATAGATGAATGTGTTGTCAGCTATATCCCAACATATGTCCAATACGAACTAATAAAACATTTCAATACACACGAAGTTTTCCACGTACATGTACATCGACACGTGTGTGTCCTTGATAGTTGTCGCTCGTTCGGGTCAGGTACGTAGTCACGTGTATACGGTCAGTTGAGTGCATCGGGTACGATGACATACGTGGAGATATGTGGACGGATTATTGTTTGGATTTCTATTCACTTGCGTTGAAATTTTATTTTGAGAAACATCTAAATGACAACTTAGAGGAGTTGACATGTTAATTGCTAAAAAAATGTCCCATATAGTTTTACAGGTGAGGGTTTTGTTTACCTATTTGTAGGTGATATATACTGTGGACTGCTAGGTGTATAGGTACATGAATGAGCGCACGTGTGTCGATTCACGCGCTTTATATAGGGGTCGTAGAGTCGTCGGAATGTAAAACAAAAATGGCTGTCCTCAACCGGGGAATGTCTCATAAACGATTCTTGAACAACGAGTATACTTATTTTAAAAAAATCATTTTAATAATTTTAACTTGCATTGTCAGCACCCGCTTTAAATCAGGAGTGATCATTCTCACAAATGTTGCTAGTTCATTTCAAGGGTAAGAGTTGGCCTTGCAAGTAGGGCGTTAGAAGTGTTCCCGCTGCCCCTATTGCATGATCGTAAAAGGCAACTTAAGTAAGGATCTTATCTATTCTCTTAAAGTGAACCGGTGCATGAAAATAGGATTACTAGTTACCTATGATCACTCGCTGGACTGGTCACGAATGGGCGATGATAGAATGTCTATATGCGTATACCACAATATATAATGCTACTGATAATTCTCAAGTTGAATCTGGCTCCACTTATGTAGAGGTACTGTCAAACAAACAAGCGTCAAGCCGCCGCCAAAATGTTTACGTTACTATGTCACGTGACACTCGGACATTTTACGAGTACCCGCGATATACGAACTTGCCACCAAACGTTGTACGAAAACCACTAACATCATGAGTGAAAACTTTGACCAAATGAGTGTGCCAATAAAGAGAATATTTACGTTCACGTAGCAACACGGTAACTGGGTATAAGAAGTCACAATTGCTTCTTTTGGCGAAAGTTGTCTTCCGACCCTTATCTGACTAAGTGTGTCAACATAAAAGAGAGATTGACAGCTCTTAAGTCCATTTTCTACCCCTGGATTTTCCAATGATCTTTCAGACATTCCAAGCTGTTCTTTGTATGATATTTTCAATTTTCTGATATGCAAACGTTCCGATTACGACAGAAGAAAAGTTAACTTTTCAATGATAGCCTTGTTGAGAAGTTGGCATTCAGTGCTTTATCGGGCGATGATCGTTTCTGTCTCTTCAAAAGTAATGTGAAACCAACACAGCGTGAACAAACTTTTCTGAAAACTCCTTTCTACGAATTGTGGATTTTTATGGAGAAAGAGACCGGGGATATATCCCTGGCATACTGCCAGTGTCCTGGAGGAAAATTAACGTTATAAATATAGCAAGTATATATATAAAATATCAAAGAAACACAATTTAACAAAGCATGACAATCTATTGACTCGTGCCCTATTCGGGCCTCGAACTCACGATCTACGGCACCCAATCGCCTAGCAAAACATACCTGCGCCTTCTACCACTGCGCCACATCCACATCCCCAAAAAAGGATGTTTCTATGACCGAAGTGATAGTCGGTTCGATATGCTGACATGATCACTGGGGAAATTGGAAATTAAATCTTTGAATCAACAACACATAGATATATTAATTTATATGATAAATTGTGTTCAGTAAATATTAAATATCAAAGAAACACAATTTAAGGATGTACTCCTCTGAGAAGTCAAAATTTTCTTGTTTTAAACTTTTTTTCTCATATAGATTTTTGGAAATATGAGTTCATACCATAAAAGAAAATGGAAGAAAAAACATATGTCCGTGTGCTCGTTTTTGAGCTATTGTCACTCAGAGACCTAGTTGACAAAATCTTGGATTTTATGGGAATTTTGCCGTTTTGACCATACACACGAGAGATTAGAGCCATAATTTCCAAATCAGGTGTGTGATATTTATGGATGTTTGTAGAATTTATTTTCTAGTAGTCTTCTTTAAAAATATACCAGTTTTGATTAATAAGACTCATATTTTTTTCTGAGAATAACAACATATGCTACCCCTACCCCTTAATTTTGAGCAACAAAATACACCATTTTCAGCCATTTTTGCCAAATTTAACCATTTATAGAAAAAGTTCTGGTATTAAACTTTTGTTAATATTTTGCATATCAATAGGGAATGGGTTTGTCTTTCTAAATTAGGCAGAAAAATGGGGGGTCCGTGTGCTTACTTTTTTGCCCCATTTGAATATTTGTTATTTTTCATTATTTTAGAGTAAAAAATAAAAGTGCTCAAATTACTATTCAATGTAAAAATAAAGTGACAAAAGCGTATAATTTCACGCATCAATGCTCAATATTTTAATTACCACGAACCTAGTAAAGATTTACAGCAAAAATTAGCTCGATACAGCTAAAAATACTGGCGCAGTGATGATTTAAGTAAAAGCAATTTAAGCAAAAAGTGGTAAAACTTTGACTCTACTCAAAGCGAAAAAAGGCACATTTTCAAAATGGCCGCCAAATGGACCATTTCTTAAAATCCCTGTATAAAAAAAAATCTACTGAAAATACAAATGTAATTTTTTGACAAAATTTGCATCTGGAAACTTGCTACAGATATTGATAAATTGTATTTGAAAATCTCATAACTTCTTTGATCTTTGTCGAAACGAGACTTCAACGGGACTGAAACCTCAGAAGAATACATCCTTACCAAATCATTACAATTTATTGACTCGTGCCCTATCCGGGCCTCGAACTCAAGATCTACTATCACCTCGTCATTGAAACATCCTTTCCTGGGAATGTGGATGTGGTAGAAGGCGCAGCTATGTTTGGCTAGGCGTTTGGTTGCCGTAGATCGTGAGATTGGGTGCCTTAGATGGTGAGTTCGAGAGGTACGTGTCTGGGGAGACTACAGTATATTCGTGTTGTGACAATTTTCATGGTTTTTCGTTAAATGCGATCTAGCTCAATGGCTAATGCCTGTATCTTTTACCTTTCCAACAAGAAGATATCGTAGTGTTTTTATTATGTCCGATCTAGCGATTGATCGCTCACGTGCTCCTATTCGAACGCGCCGTGACGTCATCACATCATGGCTCCAGTTTGCAGCAGGTGCGAGTACCCAGATTGTGACACGATCGATTGTGGCTAATTAAGACGTAATATCAACATGTTTGAGTAAGGTAGAAGTGAGTATGTAAAATACAAGTATAACTTTTGCTATTGTGCAAAATTTTGACATGTTTCTTGCCTTTTAAACATTGTACCAATCATAAATAAGATGCACAACAAGTACGGTGATAAATTAACAACAATCAATAAGGCGATATGCCGATAGATAAGCAAGGTGCGGAATTAGTGCACTTCTACACTTCCAACGCGAACAGAGCGAATATATTCTGTCACTGCTAAGAGAAATAACTACTGATGATCTATTTTCATCTTACGATTTCTAATAAATATTTGTTGAAAAAAATCAAACAAGAATGCAAGGTAATTACTCCATCAATGTTAGCATTAGCAAAGTATGAAAATGTGATATATATATGATGGATGAGGTACCGTTTTTCTTAGATTTTTACAAGCACATTCAATAGTGTGTAAATTTTTAATTGATAATCATGCATGGTATATTTAAGGTAAAATATACTTTTAATATTTTTGTCAATTAATTACAGTATAACCCCCTCAAAATCTAACTTGCATTCCTCAAATATTATACCACTCCATTCGTAGAACTGCTTGTATAGTCTCAACCGTGCCCCTATATAATGTATGTAACAAAACCCCAGATATGGAGTCTCGACCGTACCCCTATATACATTTTCTTTGTACAAATGCAATCTGAATAACGAAACCCCAGATACAAAAATGTAGCTTAATTGAACTGCTATTCGTTGAATATCCCTCATTTATCAAATATATACCCTTCCTGTCAGATACATAGTAAAGAAACCATATATTTGTCGAACAGGTTCTTGGCCCTTGTTATTTTTTTTACCTGTTTCACACATGACTGCATCAAGTGAGGGTATAGATAAATAAGTGGTCAATCTTTGTTTATACTGTGTACCATCCTTGATACCCAAGGGGTTCCGATCACTTACAATCTCTACACCCATGGACTATCTCATAGTAAAACTGGAAATAACAGAATAGAATAGGCAATTCAGTCCTTTGATGAACATCAAAAGAGCCGTATAACGGTACACTGTGGTCAACTGTGTGGCTTTGATGTTACAATTTTACTATGAGATAGTCCAGGGATGTACAGATCGTAAGTGATCAGATCCCTTGTCTGTATCGATGATGACAGTGTACAAGTGTTGTTTCAAGCCTTTGGGTATTATATTTGTAACTGATTAACGGTATTTATAACAACAACACTTATCTATAGCTTCATGAGCAACAGTAGTTGTTAATTTTTAATAATTTTATTGGTATATCATTATTTCAGAAAATGCATTTAAATAATGTTTCTAACGTACGGATGCTGAAGTTGGAAATTTGTTTTTGTCATGATCACCTGTTATTAGTACTCTTGATTGTTTTCCTTAAACAGATGCGCCAATGGTGGGCACCAATAAATCTGCTTACCTCTTTGGTATTAACCCTTGGTTTACCAAAGGATGACCCATCACAAACAGACTACAAGAATGACAGAGAGGATCTGGTGTGACATAGGCTGATTGTTAAATCAGAGACAGCATTCTTCAGTGGAATGAAGAGTGTAACATCTAGAGGTTGAGGAATGTGGATCGTATGAAGGGGAAGCTGTACTACATATATCCATTTATGATTGGACATCCCAAAAAGCCAATTATGTGGAATTTCTAGTCACGGGAAAAGATTTGTTTAAGCCAAACCAGTGTAGGTACAATGACATATCAAAATTGACTTCAGTTAATATTTCATTCCGTATTTACTATATACAGACAATATGAAAGCTAATTGTATTTGTAGCTAAATTATAATTAAACAATTTTAGATAGTGCTAATATTAGCATATAACTATGTCATTCCTTTTGCTATATTAGCATACAAATGTATATATAAAAAGACAAAAATCTAGACTTCGAAGCTAGGCCTTTCTGCCTTCTCAGGCGAAATTTGGCATCGGTTATATATACATGTATGTGTGTGTATAAGACAAATGCTGTTTACTTGAACAAAAATTTATGCCTGAAATTTATGCATCCTATGATAATTTTAATTCCGCTGATGTGATATAACTCTGCCATCTGTTATATTTCTTATTGTATAATTTTAACAAACCCATTACATGTATTAATTAATTATAACATGAGAATCATGCTGTAAATTAGCCTTATTCTTCACTAATTTTTTTATCGTATTTTGACAGCACTGAGGAAATCTGAGAAACGTATGCCATCCCTGTACATGTCACTTGGGAATGACCATCATGGGATGTAAAACATGACCATCTACAGAAATACAGATACCGGGTTTTTGCTGTTGTATGGTGTGAAGTAACTGCAACTTTGGAATGTGCCTGCCTCCTGTCTGCTACATAGACTTTGTCTTAGGACATGAGCGTCCTTTTCAAAGCCTGTCTCATCAACATTTTATAATATGTATTCAGGCTTAGTCTAAAGATCTCGAAATGGATTCATTAACTTTTCTATTTGTTGACATTCGGTAGATATTCACCAATACAATACTTAAAATGAGATAAAGTACAAAGGACACTATTTACACAAGTGAATGTCATTTGGATTGTAAAAAAGTCAATGCCTGTGGTTTTAAAAAATAATGCTTTGTTAATTAATGATCATCATTCTGGCTTGAAATCCTTGACAATATTTTCAAGATCTTCTTGTTTCTAGAATTTTGCGGTCGACTGACATGGTTTCTGTTTTAAACTGTTTTAATAAAATGTGTTTCTTAATAAATGTTTGTGTACATGTTTTATGCAGTGTATCTGTGTTTTATTTCTCAAGGTACTTTTGGCTGTTATCAGTTAAGAAAACCTAACAAATTGTTAAATAGCATTGACTGTTCATGGTGTAAAACAAAAAACCCTAACTGCATGAAATCTGAAGTACAGTAGTGTACTAGTACATGTAATTTTGATATAATGAATTGAATCAAATTCATTTCAGCAAAGAAGACTTTATTAACACAACTATGAGAGTGGCCAACTGTCCTAAGATATTATGACTTACAGCCACTTTAGTTTTACGCTCTCTGCCAGTTTGGACACATATTCCTGCATTTAGAAAACACTTCAGTTTTCCTAAAACACTGTTTAATTACCTGTAAACGTTTTGAAACAGCTTTTTAAATGCATGTACAAATTTTATGGGTAACTTTAAAATGCTGAGCTTTAGAAATACAAGTCACTGTTCTTAAAAATAACCAACATAAATTGTTAAATATTAAAAAAAAAAAAAAAAACTGTAAATGCCAGTCCCTGTGCTTTAGAAATAGACCATCTATTAACAACATCCGTTGTTAAATAATATAAAAAAGCAACAACTTATAAATAACTAATTTAAAACAAAAAGTAAACTCACATGTCATGTTTTGTACATTTTCTTAAAATATATATATCAATTTTACCATAACAGAAGCCACCATTCCAATTAATTTTATGATATACAGTAACAAACAGATAATAATCAACATATATGTAATTTATTGTCAACATCAGGAATCATATGGGTGTTTGATACGGTTCAATAATTATATTGGCAGATATACAGGAATAAAATTCCACATTTTTGTAGTAATATTTTTTGTATCTATCTAAAAATATGTAATTGTTAAACTATAAGATTTGTGACTTATAAGATGTTCTTATTCTACTTCATAACAAACTGAACCCCATAATAAATTTCCGGATAAATTAAAAAAAATCAGGCACCTGTTTCTAAAACTAATGCACGCACCGATCGGGTACCATTTCCGGCATGCGCACTTGGGTTACTTCCATTGCCAACTTATGAAAGATGGCGGACGACTATGATTTCCTGACTTTTTACAGAACAATTACCTGACACAGGTATTGTACAACGACATGCCGTCAAATTATGAGTGTAATAAATATTTTAGAGGTCTCGAATTTCTTTTTGATTCACCATGGATAACGTATGTAATGATTTTAATGTGAAAAACTTGCTGTCGTATGGGCGACGAAGTGCAGAAGCCAACAATATCGCAAGACTCGCCCATTTTCCAGGCAGCCTATCGCGATACAGCACTAGTGATCAACTAGGTTTCAATGAAAAAATAACGCCAACAACACCGTTTATGGTGTCTTAGACATTTATTTTATTTGAATGCACTCTTTTGGCGTGTTAGAATCATTTTAGTGAAAACTGTCACAATCTGGGTACTGTCACAATTTGGGTACCCTCACCTGGAGACTACAGTATATTCGTGTTGTGTCTTCTTGTATAGTGGAACTGCTGCCCTTTTTATAGTGCTATATCACTGAAGCATGCCGCCGAAGACATCAAACACACCCCAGCCGGTCCCACTCCCTGTATGCTGAGCGCTAAGCAGGAGAAGAAACTACTACTTTTTTTACTTAGGTGTGTCTCGGCCAGAGGACGGAACCCAAAGCCTTCCTCACAGGGGCGAACGCTCATCTCAAGGCCAAAAGTGAGGCGATGCCAATGATGGCATTTGGAAAGTAAGTAAGGAAGAAGAGAAAAGATAAGATCCTAAAATTTAGTCGCCTTTTACGATTATGCAATAGGGGCAGCAGGTACAATTCTAAAGCCCTACCTGCAGAGCAACTGTTTTCTAATGCATCCCTTGGCACCGCCTCACTTGGCTTGGAGTTGAGCGATCGCCCCTGTGAGGAAGGCTCTCTGTTCTTTTTCATGTCCGAGACACACCAAAGTCTATAATATTAGTAGTTTCTGATCCTGCTTAGCGCTCAGCAAACAATGAGTGGGATCACTGGTTCGCCCGTTGTCAGTATAATGAGACCGGGTGGGGTATGTGTCTTCGGAGGCATGCTCCAGTGATATAGCACTATAAAAAGGACAACAGTTCTACTATACAAGAAGACACAACACGAACATACTACAGTCTCACAAAAACACGCACCTCGCACACGCTACACACTTCATACATGGGAGGCCGTCCTTAAATGACCCTCGCTGTTAATAGGACGTTAAAATAATCAAACTGGGATCTTGATATGAACAGTTCACCAGTACAGCTTTGTTGAATGCGTGCAAGTTCTAGTCTAATGCGGCAGCGCACACATGAGGCAAACTGTCTCAATAGCTAGTGTCAGTTTGCACTTGGTTTCCTGTTCCACAAGTGGGGAAAAGGACGCCGAGGCGGCCTCAAATCCAGCTTGGAACCTGTTGTTATATGCCAAATCAATTTCCACGGTAACAACAGGCCGTTTACAAACAACTTTATGCACTCTTATACAAACCTCTGGTTTTCAAGCATAGAAGCTTTAAGCTCGGTCATTTTTGTACTAGGACTACCTACTAAAAGTTCTCTGTATGTATGACCGGATCATTGATTTTATATTCATGCACGTCAAATATAAATGCACATTGGACGGGCCCATCTTGAATTTCAAGGTAGCCAGGCAGCACAATACTCTTGTTTATTGCCCCCACTGCTGGCCCGTTTCCGCCCGTGCCACTATTTCTGTGTACATCTTAATCAAAGAAGTTTCAAGTTGGCAGTGTTCACATTGACCTTTAACTGTAGGACAGACTAAATTTCTTCACTATATGGACCCCAAATTTGGGCTGAGCACATGCGTGTTATGCAAATGCTTGGCATAGTGTGGATAGCGACTGTAGTGAGACTATTTGTTTTCATTGTTATTGGTATTGCTTATGTTATCAATGTCCTGTGTAAAGTCATTTAGAATTGTACCTGCTGCCCCTATTGCATGATCGTAAAAGGCGACTAAATTTAGGATCTTATCTTTTCTCTTCTTCCTAACTGACTTCATCTTTCCTAATGCCTCCCTTGGCACCGCCTCACTTTTGGCCTTGAGTTGAGCGTTCGCCCCTGTGAGGAAGGCTCTGGGTTCTGTCCCCTGGCCGAGACACACCAAAGTCTATAAAAGTGGTAGTTTCTGCTCCTGCTTAGCGTTCAGCATACAGGGAGTGGGACGACTGGTTCGCCCGTTGTCAGTATAATGTGACCGGGTGGGGTGTGTTGCTTGGTGTCTTCGGCGGCATGCTTCAGTGATATAGCACTATAAAAAGGGCAACAGTTCCACTATACAAGAAGACACAACACGAACATACCGCAGTCTCCCAGTACACTCACCTCGCACAACACACACGCAACACACCACATACATGGAAGGCCGTCCTTACATGACCATAGCTGTTAATAGGACGTAAATAAATCAAACAAACAAACAAACAAACTTTATATTGCAGAGGTCTAAGCTTGCCTACCACAGTTGAACCTTGATTACCGATATCTACGGCTTCTACGTGATTGAAGAAAGGCTTGGCTGACTTTCCTCTTCAACATCATTCAACGCAGGTAGTAGAGACGGATGCTCTATGGATAGCTCCCTGGATCGTTTTCTGTTTAGCTTGAACGGGGTTATCATTTCCCTTCTCGTTCTTTTAGAATGCCAGCTTTTTCTTCTGGCCATTTTCTGATTTCTATTAGCTTGTGATTGTATGTGGTGGTTAGTTACTGTGTGTATTATGACACTTGCAACATGTTTTTTTTCATGAATAACGAAAGCAACGTGGTTTTTTTCTCAATTTTGTGTTCCATTCTTACCTCTTTAAAATTAAAACCCTTGCTTTCCGGTGCATTACCCACGAAATAGTTGACTTAAATTGTGTCGAAAATGAACAGGTTGTGGATTTGTTGTTTTGAGAAATAGAGATCTAAATAGACCTGAATAGGAAGAAAAGTTGTCATAAATACAATGTTTATTTTTTTCATGATGGAGTGTTCGAGAACTGGTTCCTTCTTACGCAATTTCTGCCATTTTGACAGTGATCTTTGACCCGCTGTCGTTAACGAACCGCCACGTGAACTTAAATTTTAATTTTGTTGAAAATGTTCGTCATAAATTTTTCTTAAGTTAAACTAACACAAACTTCAAACATTGCTTACTTAACACAATTTTAATTTTATCTACAAAAGCCAAACTACGCGTTTTTGTTCGAGCGCTAGTCAGGAGTCAACATGGACATTGTTAGTTACACTACTAATATATAACACATATACAGCTTACACTTTTCATCATGTGCATGGATTCGTATCATCTTTAATGTAGATCTATCCCACTACATGTATTCACCGTAGTCAAACATTTGTTTAGGTACATGTTTGATTTGGACCTGCAGGTAGGGCGTTAGAATTGTACCTGCTGCCCATATTGCATGATCGTAAAAGGCGACTAAATTTAGGATCTTATCTTTTCTCTTCTTCCTAACTGACTTTATCTTTCTTAATGCCTCCCTTGGCACCGCCTCACGTTTGGCCTTGAGTTGAGCGTTCGCCCCTGTGAGGAAGGCTCTGGGTTCTGTCCCCTGGCCGAGACACACCAAAGTCTATAAAAATGGTAGTTTCTGCTTCTGCTTAGCGCTCAGCATACCGGGAGTGGGACGACTGGTTCGCCCGTTGTCAGTATAATGTGACCGGGTGGGGTGTGTTGCTTGGTGTCTTCGGCGGCATGCTTCAGTGATATAGCACTTTAAAAAGGGCAACAGTTCCACTATACAAGAAGACACAACATGAATATACCGCAGTCTCCCATAACACGCACCTCGCACAACAATACACGCAACACACCACATACATGGGAGGCCGTCCTTACATGACCATAGCTGTTAATAGGACGTTAATTAATCATACAAACAAACATGTTTGTTTGCTTAATTAACGTCCTATTAACAGCCAGTCAAAGACAGTCACATAAGGACGACCTCCCATGGGTGCGGTGTATTGCGTGTATATAGTGCGCAAGGTGCATGTTTTTGGAGATTACAGTATATCTGTAAATTCCTGTTGTTTCTTGTATAGTGGAACAACTCATGCCTTGTTTGTTTGATTATTTTAACGTCCTATTAACAGCCAGGGTCATGTAAGGATGGTCTCCCCATGTATCTTCATGTATAGTGGAACGGTTACCTTTTTTATAGTGCTAAACTACTGAAGCATGCCGCCGAAGACACCAAGCAACACACACAACCCGGTCACATTATACTGACAACGGGTGAACTAGTCGTCCATCTCGATGTTTGCTAAGCGCAAAGCAGTAGGAGAAACTACTACTATTATAGACTTTGGTGTATCTCGGCCAGGGGACAGAACCCAGAGCCTTCCTCACAGGGGCGAATGTTCATTTTTGTTTGTTTGCTTGTTTGATTAATTAACGTCCTATTAACAGCTACGGTCATGTAAGGACGGCCTTCCATGTATGCGGTGTGTTGCGTGTATGTTGTGCGAGGTGCATGTTTTGGGAGACTGCGGTATATTCATGTTGTGTCTTCTTGTATAAAGGAACTGTTGCCCTTTTATAGTGCTATATCACTGAAGCATGCCACCGAAGACACCAAGCAACACACACAACCCGGTCACATTATACTGACAACGGGCGTCCCGCTCCCTGTATGCTGAGCGCTAAACAGGAGCAGAAACTACCACTTTTACAGTCTTTGGTGTGTCTCGGCCAGGGGACAGGACCCAGAGCCTTCCTCACAAGGGCGAACGCTCAACTCAAGGCCAAATGTGAGGCGGTAGGAAAGGTAAAGTCAGTTAGGAAGAAGAGAAAAGATAAGATCCTAAATTTAGGCGCTTCTTACGATCATGCAATAGGGGCAGCAGGTACAATTCTAACGCCCTACCTGCAGGGCTGACAGACAGCTTTGCGAACTATTATGCAATGCTTAAGCGGTTAACACACCAACTGCCGTGCAAACTCTGTCGTCTGTGTGGCTCATTTTCCCCTGTACAACACATGACATTTGCCATATGGTCAGCATTTGGACCTAAACAGAGAGGATGAGCTTAAAGTACAAACAGTAATAAATAACAGCCTGTCCATTGCAACACTTAATAAGATACCAAACAACAAACAAAACAAAAAGTCTGAACCATCGTGCTTTCACATACGTAACAAAAAGCGCCCTGTGGGGAAGATTTGTTTGTTTGTTTGATTAATTAACGTCATATGCGGTGTGTTGCGTGTATGTTTTGCGTGTTTTTGGAGACTGCGGTATATTCATGTTGTGTCTTCCTGTATAGTGGAACTGTTGCCCTTTTTATAGTGCAACAGCACTGAAGCATGCCGCCGAAGACACCAAGCAACACAACCCTCCCGGTCACATTATACTGACAACGGGCAAACCAGTCCTCCTACTCCCTGTATGCTGAGCGTTAAACAGGAGCAGAAACTACCACTTTTATAGACTTTGGTGTGTCTTGGCTTGGGGACAGAACCCATAGCCTTCCTCACAGGTGCGAACGCTCAATCAAGGCCAAAAGTGAGGTGGTGCCACGGGAGGCATTAGGAAAGATAAAGTCATTTAGGAAGAAGAGAAAATATAAGATCCTAAATTTAGTCGCCTTTTACGATCATGCAATAGGGGCAGCAGGTACAATTCTAACGCCCTACTTGCCGGGCCGCTGTGGGGAAGAAATTTTGACGGACTGAGTCACTCAGCAGTACAGTCAGATAGTGTAGGTAATGAAAAATCAGCCCTTACCTTGAGTAAGTCAATTGGTCTCAAATACCTTTTGGAAAGAAATGGCTAAAAGGGATCGCATCGATAGGTACCATGCTCTGGGAAAGCGCACTGCTCAGTACAAAATACATCACGACACTTCGGTAAATTAAAGAAATGTAAACGTAAGATTCGAACACAATCTCTATTTGCACAGAGCACCCCCGCTCAAGCTACCACACATAAGTATGGTGTAAACATAAAAAAATCACTGAACATAAACTTTAACAGAAAGAACACTAACATATGCAATCAACTATGGTGTGTCAAATCATTGAACTTGAACAATAATAAAATCATGAACACTTTTACTCAGCACTCTCTAAACTCTAAAACACAGTTAGCAAACCCACGATGCCCTGTAAAAACCTTGCCTAAATTACATTGCTTCCTATCACTGTTGACCTTGTACGGTTCCAGGGACAAGTGCTTGATTTTAACACATAACTTGTTCTGACAAATATGTGACACGTGCAACTGAGGGGATAATGGCATACAATCATTTTGAAGGAAATATTGCAGACGTTGAACAGTAACGCGCCGTCTGTGATTTTGAAACATCAGCCGGATGACGCCATAACCGTCCCTATTTATTGTGCACACCCAGGTTTTACAGCGTTCACTGGAAACTTTATAATTAGA
This sequence comes from Argopecten irradians, assembly GCF_041381155.1. Classification (NCBI taxonomy): domain Eukaryota; kingdom Metazoa; phylum Mollusca; class Bivalvia; order Pectinida; family Pectinidae; genus Argopecten; species Argopecten irradians. The sequence continues at coordinate 10,838,268 of NC_091140.1, read as the reverse complement.
GAGTGTTTCAATAAACATCTGCTTTTCTGCAGCGGTTATTACAGAACTGAATATTTCGGAGGTCGTGAATGTGTAACCACATGTAGTTCAGACTTAGCAATAGAAATGCATACAAAAATGAGTCAAATATCATGTACATGGCATAATCACTAGCAATCCTACCTTCATAACTGGTAACCATGGAAATATTCCTTAAAATACAGGATAAAGTACAAGAAAACATTATCAGAAGAGTCAGAAGACTGATCTGTAGGTAGGGCGTTAGAATTGTACCTGCTGCCCCTATTGCAGGATCGTAAAAGGCGACTAAATTTAGGAACTTATCTTTTCTTACTCCAAACGTCTCCCTTGACACCACCTCACTGGCCATCGGTTGAGCGCTCGCCCTTGTGAAGAAGGCTTTTGGTTCTATATCCTGGCCGAGACACATCATAGTCAATAAAAATGATAGTTTCTGCTCCTGCTTAGTGCTCAGCATAAAGGCAGTGGGACGACTAGTTCGGCCGTTGTCAGTATATAATGTGACCTGTAGGAATTTGTTGCTTGGTGTCTTCGGCGGCATGTTTCGGTGATAAAGCACTATAAAAAGGGCAATAGCTTCGCTATTCAAGAAGACACAACACGAACATATTGCAGTCTCCCAACCCAAAACACGCATCGCACACTTCATACACACTGCATATATGGGAAGCCGTCCTTCCATGACCGTGGCTGTTAATATGGCGTTAAAGTGATCAAACAAGGCTTCACACCTTTATGTTGTTTGTTAAATAGCCCACAACACTTGTATTATATCAAGCTTACATTTCAGAATTGGCTTTGTTCCTTGTTAATATACTATTTTAGAAATTGATGGAAATTTTGAATTCATTTGCAAATTTCGATCTCATTGTCATAATTGTTTTCATGTATAGTGGAATATTGTTGTCCTTTTTATGGTGCAATATCACTGAAACATGCCGCCGAAGACGCCAACTCACCCCACCCGAAACATTATACTGACAACGGGCGAACCAGTCGTCTCACTCCCTGTATGCTGAGCGCCAAGCAGGAGCAGAAACTACCACTTTAATAGATTATGGTGCGTCTCGGCCAGGGGACAAAACACAGAGCCTTCCTCACAGGGGCGAACGCTCAACTCAAGGCCAAAAGTGAGGCGGTGCCAAGGGAGGCATTATGATGGATTGGATAATTTGTCATCCATGACACAATATGTTATTGATGAAATGCCAGAGTAAGCATTGCAAGACGTTATGTCTGTGACCATAACGTCTAATCCACCGCGCTATTCAACATCCACTCAGGTCGAAAATATTGGATAGTCGATGGCTGTTGCGGAGACCAACTTTCTGGATAACACATACACAGGAAAATCTATGTGATGAAAATGAAAAAAATACCTATTTACCGATTATGATATAAATGTTGTATACTCTCAGACAACGCAAAAAGAAGAAAAACTGAACCTTGTCTCTTTCTTATTTTATACAACCCTTCAGAGATGTTGATAAAATCAACATGTAATTTACTAAGGATGAGTTGGTTCTGCTAAATTGCCTACTTTAGGCAAGTTACCATGTAATGATATCAAAATATTGGTTTCAAATGAAAGGCATCAAATCAAAAACTCCCTTTCGGGAATGTGTGAACGTAGATGAATTATGTAAGTCTCGTATTTCAGGAATGTTTTGAAAAAATGATTTATGATGTTTTTGAATAGCTGTTGTTGGTTCATCTCATGTAAACAGGATAGATCATCACAATGTGTTTATCCCTGGCGTCATTTTCACTCGTTATTTCGGTAGCTAGAAGTTGGCGGCAGGATGAATCATATGTGGCGATTCATCCACTTCTCCAGATCGAGGGTAATGAAACCAACGGCTCCGTCTCAGCTGATCAGATTGTTGACCTGTGTCAGCAATATCTGACGACTCTCAGATCACTGAGACATATTTATGTGGGGTCATTATTTGTCCTTTTACGGCCCCAATAAATTCCTTATGAGGAATATGCGGACGCACTGTAGGGCTCGTGATATCCTGTCATCCTGTCATCTGTTGGTCTGATATCCCAGTGGAGCCACATGAAGCAAACACCCAATTGTCTGTGCGAGGATCATGCTGTTCATACATGTATGAATGAACAAGGCAATAAACGCCCTCTCATGTCCCTCAGAGGAGCAAGAAAAAAGTTTGTTATTGAACGCTTATAGGATATTTAAGAAAAGATGGCATGACGTCACAGAAAGTTTGCATCCGGGGGTCCTCAAAGGTACAAACACAGTATGTCGACTAATAAAAACAATAACAGATACGTATACCCATGCTACACAATCGATACTGTGGCAAAAGTATACACTTTAGGCCCTGCAGGTAGGGCAATAGAATTGTACCTGCTGCCCCTATTGCATGATCGTAAAAGGCGACTAAATTTAGGATCTTATCTTTTCTCTTCTTCCTAACTGACTTTATCTTTCCTAATGCCTCCCTTGGCACCGCCTCACTTTTTGCCTTGAGTTGAGCGTTCGCCCTTGTGAGGAAGGCTATGGGTTCTGTCCCCTGGCCGAGACACACCAAAGTCTATAAAAGTGGTAGTTTCTGCTCCTGCTTAGCGTTCAGCATACAGGGAGTGGGACGACTGGTTTGCCCGTTGTCAGTAAAATGTGACCGGGTGGGGTGTGTTGCTTGGTGTCTTCGGCGGCATGCTTCAGTGATATAGCACTATAAAAAGGGCAACAGTTCCACTATACAAGAAGACACAACACGAACATACCGCAGTCTCCCAGTACACTCACCTCGCACAACATACACGCAACACACCGCATACATGGGAAGCCGTCCTTACATGACCATAGCTGTTAATAGGACGTTAATAAATCAAATAAACAAACAAATCATACTTGCAATAAGTATGCCACATGAATTTTTTAAAGAATAATTGCTGTCTATTTTTTAGTATATAATGAAAGTGTACATTGAACTGAGCAGTGCATTTTTTAAATTTTTTAAATATCTTTTATACATCAAAAGTTATCAGTATTTGAAGTTCGGAAAATATGACAATTTTTCGGACAATTTCGATTATATTAGGTGAAAAAGGAACAAAACCCACTTTTCAAACTCTCATAAAATCTTTATTTTCATGAGAAATTATCCAAAACATCAAATCAAACATTTAACAAACTTTGGTCAATAAGTCTCTCAAACATAAACTTATTTATTCTAAAAATAGAAAAAATACATGAACGTAAAGTATGCTCCATGAGCAATTATTTACCGCGTCCAAGCTGAAAATATTGCAAAGTCCATCTAATTAATATGCATAATTGATGTAACTTCAAAATTTCTCAACTGATTTGTATGAAATTTTGTGTGCTTGTAAAAGTAATAACATTTTATGATATTAGGACAGTGAAATATGGATATATCATATTTTTAGTGCATAATTTGAATTTTATTGTTCAGAATTCTGTCAAAACCCAAAAAATCGACAAAATCTACCTAATTAATATGCGAAATTGATATAACTTCAAAATTTCTCAACAGATCAGTATAAAATTTTGTGTGCTCGTAAAGTTAATACCTTTGTATGATATTAGTACACAGAAATAAATTTATCATAATTTCAGTGCATTATTTGAATTTTATTGTTCAGAACTATGTCCAAACCCAAATAATCAACAAAATCTACCTAATTAATATGCGTAATTTATATAACTTCAAAATTCCTGTACAGATCTGTATAAAATTTTGTGTGCTTGTAAAGTTAATACCATTTTATGTAGTTCATGAGTTAAACTTGTACTGTAAACAATTTTCTTTCACTTATTTAAAATATTAAGAGAAATATTTTGCAACAAATTGTCTGTGCTTCAAATTTATTTCATCAACATCAGGAATGATCCAGAACCTTAAACCCGGAGAAGGGAGGATGTCAAAATTTGAAAATACAACAAACTTTTTTTCTACAAATTGAACATCATCAATTTCTGGCCAAATAAATGTAACTGCACCTTTCTTTTTCCTAGCCAAAAACTTGACTTTGTAAACATCACTATCCTCAATACTTAACACTTCACCAGGGTACCAGTCATCTTCATAGGAAATGGCTACCCATGTACCTGTTTCAACAGTTTTTTCTTTGTCAAGATTTAATAGGCCAACAAGAGTCTCTTTCATATGAACAACAGTTCTATTCATTGAATAATCATATGCAGATACTTGTATATCTAAAAAATGCTTACAAAATAGCAGTTGATATCTGAGTCTTTCTTTTTTTGTTTTGATTGTTTTACTAGTATTAATAAGACTATCTATCTCATTTCTAGATCATACAACCCCACCCATTCCTCGAACACTGCGCTCAATTTTATTCTTTTCTTGTTGGATTTTTTGTTGTGCTTTCATTTTTTCTGTTTTGTTTCCTTGAGCATGTTTTTCCTGTCCTCTATCACCTGTTTTTCATACAATTGTTCTTTTAATTTCAAAAGTTTAGATTTTTTCCTTGCCTGAAGTAAAACTAATTTTCTTGATGCCACTGACTTTTTCTTTAACCAAGCAGAAGTGTGATTCCTTTTAAACATTGTAACAGAGCTATGGTGTCTCAAAGTAGCATTAGGCTTTCTTTTCATACTAGAGTCTAAATCACCAAATAAATTTTCTGAAGGAATATTTGTCAGTTTACTCTGGATTGTTCTCTGTCTTTCCTCTATGTTTGCGGCTTCTCCAAAAATTCCAGAAGGAAGCTGATCTTTAAGCTGCCTTTCGACAACTTTCATCAAACTAGTGCATATACATTGTAAAATTTCTTTTATATCTGGAAATGTCTTACATTTTTGGGAAATTCTAACATATTGGTCTGAATTATGTGGATACTTTTCAAAAATTGGTTCAATATTATCTTTTAGCAATTCATCCGCTGATTCAGACCACAATTTCAGTTTTTGGTGTAAAGGGCCAATATATTTGTATAAATCTAAATAATGTTCATCACTATTGATTAAATCCCAAAAAGGCTCTGCAATAACAATAGATGCAAGTGCCAGAGCAGCAACTTGAGACAATACCTCAGAAGAAGAAATATCTAACATTACAGATTGTAATTTTAAATTTGGTGTCTCCATATAGTTGCCTAAAAAATCTTTAATATCTGACGAATGATAAAGGATGGAGACAGCACCAGTGAAAATATTATTGAAACGATTACCCCGATAATTTTACTATTTTTATTTTTCAGTGACATATTTGCAAGCCATTGCTGACGACATCCATTTTTTTCATCCCCCTAGGCCCTAAGATTTCAGAAGCTGTTCTAATTAGTCTAACAGCAGGGGGCTCTGAAGAACTATTAAACCTGGCAAATTTAGCATCCGAGTCTCTAGATTGTAATTGTTCTGTTCGCCATTCATCTAATATTTGATTAGCTTTCTTCATTACACTGGATCTATCTGACATCATAGCGGCCAATGATGAAAGTAAAGAACTAACTGAAGTATGGATTATATCCGCAGACTCTGAAATATAATCTTTAATTACATGTGCGACAGTTTCACTGTCCTCGCGCGCCACAGCCTTAAACCCAAATACTAATGTTGAATCTTGAGTGTGAATTCCCGCGTTCAGAACTTTTTTTCCGTCTCTTCCTGTTCCATCTGAAAATATATCATAATTTTTTACAGAACTTAAAACTTCACTGACGTGTTGTTTAGCAACAACATGGCTTTCATCACAAATATTTTGCACTGTTGTTCTAGAAGGTACACGACACTCACGATGAAACATAGAGTTGCTCACAGATTTAATTACATTTGAAATTTTATTTGTTGGTATATCCAATCCATGCAACTCCATAACGCAGGAACGGACATCATCTGTATATCTATTATTTTCCATTGTTGGAACATATTTATTATCATCTTTTGAAATATTAATTTGTTCATTTAATTTAAGTAGATTTTTGTTTAATGTCAACAGATGGTGGGCTATTCAAATCGCTTTTTGTCCGTGGTCCGTCGTCCGTGGTCCGTCGTCCGTCCTTCCGTCCGTCCGTCCTTCCGTCCGTTAACAATTCTTGTTACCGCTATTTCTCAGAAAGTACTGAAGTGATGTTCCTCAAATTTTATATGGAGGTTCACCTAGGGCCCTAGTTGTGCATATTGTATTTTGGGACCAATCGGTCAACAAAATGGCCGCCAGGCAGCCATCTTGGATTTTGATAGTTAAAGTTTGTTACCGCTATTTCTCAGAATGTACTGAAGGGATCTTTCTCAAATTTCACATGTAAGTTCCCCTAGGGGCCTAGTTGTGCATATTGCATTTTGAGACCAATCGGTTAACAAGATGGCCGACAGGCCGCCATCTTGGATTTTGATAGTCTAAAGTTTGTTACCGCTATTTCTCAGAAAGTACCAAAAGAATTCTTCTCAAATTTCATGTACAGGTTCCCCTAGAGCCCTAGTTGTGCATATTGCATTTTGGGACTGATCGGTGAACAAGATGGCCGACAGGCCGCCATCTTGGATTTTGACAATTGAAGTTTGTTACAGCTATTTCTCAGAAAGCACTGAAGGGATCTGTCTCAAATTGCATGTGCAGGTTTCCCTAGGGGCTTAGTTGTGCATATTGCATTTTGGGACTGATTGATGAACAAGATGGCCGACAGGCCGCCATCTTGGATTTTGATAGTTAAATTTTGTTACCGCTATTTCTCAGAAAGTACTGAAGTGATGTTCCTCAAATTTTATATGGAGGTTCACCTAGGGCCCTAGTTGTGCATATTGTATTTTGGGACCAATCGGTCAACAAAATGGCCGCCAGGCAGCCATCTTGGATTTTTATAGTTAAAGTTTGTTACCGCTATTTCTCAGAATGTACTGAAGGGATCTTTCTCAAATTTCACATGTAAGTTCCCCTAGAGCCCTAGTTGTGCATATTGCATTTTGGGACTGATCGGTGAACAAGATGGCCGAGAGGCCGCCATCTTGGATTTTGACAATTGAAGTTTGTTACAGCTATTTCTCAGAAAGCACTGAAGGGATCTGTCTCAAATTGCATGTGCAGGTTTCCCTAGGGGCTTAGTTGTGCATATTGCATTTTGGGACTGATTGATGAACAAGATGGCCGAAAGGCCGCCATCTTGGATTTTGATAGTTAAATTTTGTTACCGCTATTTCTCAGAAAGTGCCAAAAGAATTCTTCTCAAATTTCATGTACAGGTTCCCCTAGAGCCCTAGTTGTGCATATTGCATTTTGGGAGCGATCGATGAACAAGATGGCCGACAGGCCGCCATCTTGGATTTTGAGAATTGAAGCTTGTTACCACTATTACTTAGAAAATACTGAAGGGATCTGTCTCAAATTTCATGTGCAGGTTCCCCAAGGTCCCTGGTTATGCATATTGCATTTTGGTATCGATCGGTGTCCAAGATGGCCGACAAGACGCCATCTTGGATTTTGACAATTGAAGTTTTTTTCCGCTATGTCTAAGAATGTACTGAAAGGATCTGTCTCAAATTGTATGTGCAGGTTCTTCTAGGGGTCTAGTTGTGCATTTTGCATTTTAGGACTGTTCGGTGAACAAGATGACCGACAGGTAGCCATCTTGGATTTTGATAATTGAAGTTTGTTACTGTAATATATCTCAGAAAGTAGTCAAGGATCTTTCTCAAATTTCTTGTTTAGTAATATGTAGTAAAAGCAGAGAAAAGATCCCTCTTTCCTTTGTCAGACAAAGATCGTTCTTAGGTGGGCGCCAAGATCCCTCTGGGATCTCTTGTTGTTTAATGTTATCACTTCCTGGTTTTTTTCCTCAAAATCAACACTTTTCTTCAAATTTTCTTCCTTTAGCTTAAGGTTTTTTGATGTTATGTACGACATTTTATTGGCCTGTTTATGAGTTTTTTTTCTTATAAAGAATTCTCAAGTCTTCAAGATGTTTATCCAGGTTCTTTACTTTCTTTTTCAAATTTTTCACTTTACTTTTCCACTTTATTTCTTTTCCGTACATTTTCTCCTGTTTTTGATTCAACATTTTTTTCTGCCGATTCAATCTCTTTGTGTAATTTTCTTTTTTGAGACTTGTCAGTTGCTGTTTTAGATCCACATTGTCTCTTTTCAATGTTTGATGTTTTTCTTTAATTATTTGTAATTTTTCAATATTATCATTGTTTTCCTCCAGGGTTGCCTCTAATCTATTGACATGATCTCTTTCCTGTTGAATAGTATCTCTAAGGACAGCATTTTCAAAATTTAAATTTTCATTTACTTGGTGTAAATCCCTCTGATCATTTACAAGTTTTTTGCAAATAGAAGACAGTTTTTTATTTTTCACTTTTTCATCACTTACGTGGACGTTGGTTTGAGGTCGAATAGAATTGATGTATTTAAAGAATAATGTGTCTTTAAACATTTCTAAGTCAAATTTTTGTCTATTTTTCATTTTATCTTGATATGTGTCCTTGATTTTCTTTGTGATGTAACGTATTTTGTCTGTTGTTAATTTTTTTGAGTCGACAGGCAGTAATCTGTTTATCCAGTTTCTAAGGTCATGCCAACAATTTCCATATTTTTGTTGAAAAATTGCCAATTCGTGGACACATGCATTTGTTAATGTGAAGTGACATGGCGCATGACTTCCTAAAATGACATCTTTGGTTATGCCAATATTCTGGCATGCCGGTCCATTAAAATTATTTTCACTCTTTTCATTTATTTTGAACACAATATCCTGAAGTTTGACACCTTTTTTAATGTTATTAAGAACGGATCTTGTTACGTTGGACCATTTCTTAGGAGGGTCAAACCCTGGGTTTGCTGCACGAAGACAAGCTTCCAAGGAAGCAGTAACTGGCATTCCCCTCTCTTGTATTTCTGTGTACAAAAGCGCATACTGCACAGTTATGACTGATGTAATACATGTGTTACCTGGAAGTAATTCAAAACAATTGATCAACAATATTTATATACAAATATATCCATGTATAGGCCTAAAATATTTAAAATCAATTCTGATTACATTTGAAATGGTATTAAATTATTTACAGACTTTTTATTGTGACTGAAAAGCTAGACGACAACAAATATATCCGTGAAGGACACGCCCACTACACTAACACACGTGTACCTTTACACACAATAATATCAGTACTGTAGACCTACAGTATATCTTTTAATATTTGATATTAAAATAATATGTTCCAAAGTATTTCACTTTGCTAGTTCAAGGGATTTATTTTTAGTGCAAAATATAAATAAAGAAAGAGAGAAAGAATAAATCTACTGACAAATACCGCAAAGAAATTACGACAACAAAAACCCGTAAACGGGACACGCCCATATGTCAATCAAATTCTGAAATTCTCCCAACCTATACTGAGGCATTGATAGCCGGGAATGGAAGCGACAGCACTTTTAGGCATATGTAATACAAAGAACATCTTCTGAATTTATTATACCTACCAGATTGAGGTCGTTTTTCTATCAAATCGTTCAGTATTTGAGTGTCCCAGCCGGACAGCTGTAACATTTCGTCGCGGCACATGTGCGAGTCTGCCATGATTGTTTACGCTCGCTTACGTCTCAAGGTCACGATCGGGCCTATCAGCGTTTTCTAGGTCGTTGCGTCATGAGAGCCACATGTTTTAGTTTCGAACAAAGAATTGCAAATGAAAGAAAATTATGTCTAAATTAATACAGTATAATTAATTTCTCCTTCAATGCCTCGTATGCGGTAGATATATTCGAACAAACATTGTAAACCTCAATATCAAAACGAACATAACAAGGTACGAGAAAACGAATTATACCATTGAAAAATACGTAAATGCGGCTTTCATTTATGTTTTATCTTTAGCGAAAACGAAAGTAGGCTCAATTACCGCAATGGCGATGAAAAACGTAACACGCGGTCATCAAACATAAAAAATGACGCTCGCGACGTGTCGATTTAAGGATGTACTCCTCTGAGAAGTCAAAATTTTCTTGTATTAAACTTTTTTTCTCATATAGATTTTTTGAAACAGGAGTTCATACCATGAAAGAAAATGGAAGAAAAAACATATGTCCGTGCGCTCGTTTTTGAGCTATTGTCACTCAAAGATTCCAAAATGACAAAATAGTGGATTTTATTGGAATTTTGCCGTTTTGACCTCATACACTAGAATTTAAAGCCATAATTCCCTAATGAGGTGTTTGATATGTATGGATGTTTGTAGAATTTATTTTCAAGTAGTCTTCATTAAAAATATACCAGATATGATTAATAAGAGTCATATTTTTTCTCAAAATAACAACATATGTTACCCCTACCCCTTAATTTTGAGCTCCAAAATGCACCATTTTCAGCCATTTTTGTCAAATTTAACCCTTTATAGAAAAAGTTCTGGTATTAAACTTTTGTCAATAGTTTGCATATCAATAGGGAAAGGGTTGTTCTTTCTAAATCAGGCAGAAAAATGGGGGGTCCGTGTGCTTACTTTTTTGCCCCATTTAAATATTTGTTATTTTTCAATATTTTTGACTAAAAAATAAAAGTGCTCAAATTACCATTAAATGTAGAAATAAAGTGACAAAAGTGTTTCATTTCACACATTAATGTTTAATATTTTAAATAACTTGAACCCAGTGAAGATTTACAGCAAAAATTAACTCGATACAGCTGAAAATGCTGACACGGTGATGATTTAAGTAAAAACAATTTAAGTAAAAAATGGGAAAACGGTGGCTCTACTCAAAGCCAAAAAATACACAATTTCAAAATGGCCGCCAAATGGGCCATTTCTTAAAATCGCTGTGTAAAAAAAATCTACTAAAAATAGAAATGTAATTTTTTGACAAAATTTGCTACAGACCACATGCTACAGATATTGATAAATCGTATTTGAAAATCTCATAACGTTTTTGATCTATGTTGCAACGAGACTTCAGCGGGACTGAAACCACAGAAGAATACATCCTTAATTTGTACGTCTACAAAAAGCGCGGCCGATTTAAACGTTTTCATAAATACATTTAATACAAAATATGTGGGATTTTTCCACTGAAACTGTTTGCAATGACATCTGACAACTTCAACTGTCACAAAAACGTATGTGTAAATAAAACAATAAACTCATTCAAAAGCTTTTTATTTTCACTTTTATTTCAAATAACGTCATATCCGACAACAAAATGCAGGCATGTGGCATACCTACTTGCAAGTTCTGATTTTAAAATGGTTACAGACATTTATATTTTTATATCTGACCCGAAGGGTCAGGATGACCTATTGTCATCATGCACCGTCCGTCGTCGTGCGCCGTGCGCCGTGCGTAAACTTTTTATTCAAACGACTTCTTCTCAATAACCGGAAGGCCCAGGGTACTCATATTTGGCCTGTAGGTTGCTGGGATGGAGGGCTACCAAGTTTGTTCAAATGAATGACCTTGACCTTCATTCAAGGTCACAGGGGTCAACAAGGCTAAAATCTTTAAACAACTTCTTCTCAAAAACCAGAAGGCCCAGGGTACTGATATTTGGCCTGTAGGATGCTGGGATGAAGGGCTACCAAGTTTGTTCAAATGAATGACCTTAACCTTCATTCAAGGTCACGGGGGTCAAAAAGGCTAAAATCTTTAAACGACTTCTTCTCAAGAACCAGAAGGCCCAGGGTACTGATATTTGGCCTGTAGGATGCTGGGATGAAGGGCTACCAAGTTTGTTCAAATAAATGACCTTGACCTTCATTCAAGGTCACAGGGGTCAAATAGGCTAAAATCATTTAAACAAATTCTTGTGAATAACTAAGAGGCCTAGAGACCTGATATTAGGCTGTGGCATGCTAGGATAAAGGGCTACCAAGTTTGTTCAAATGAATGACCTTGATCTTCATTCAAGGTCACAGGGGTCAAATAGGCTAAAATCTTTAAATGACTTCTTCTTAAGAACCAGAAGGCCCAGGGTACTGATATTGGGCATGTAGCATGCTGGGATGAAGGGATACCAAGTTTGTTCAAATAAATGACCTTGACCTTCATTTAAGGTCACAGGGGTCAAATAGGCTAAAATCTTTAAATGACTTCTTTTCAAGAACTAGAAGGCCAAGGCTACTGATATTGGGCATGTAGCATGCTTGGATGAAGGGCTACCAAGTTTGTTCAAATGAATTACCTTGACCTTCAATCAAGGTCACAGAGGTCAAATAGGCTAAAATCTTTAAACGACTATGTTGTATTGTACTAATAGTCAGATGACCGTTAAGGCCCATTTATATTTTTATATTTACAATATAAATGTCTGTAACCTCTTTAACAATAAGAAACCATTTTAAAATCAGAACTTGCAAGTATGAAAGTGTATACTTTTGCCATATTTTTAGCCCACCATCAACAGATGGTGGACTATTCAAATCGCTTTTTGTCCGTCGTCCGTCGTCCGTCGTCCGTTATCAATTCTTGTTACCGCTATTTCTCAGAAAGTACTGAAGGGATGTTACTCAAATTTTATATGGAGGTTTCCCTAGGGGCCTTGTTGTGCATATTGTATTTTGGGACCAATCGGTCAACAAAATGGCCGCCAGACAGCCATCTTGGATTTTGATAGTTAAAGTTTGTTACCGCTATTTCTCAGAATGTATGGAAGGGATCTTTTTCAAACTTCACATGTAAGTTCCTCTAGGGGCCTAGTTGTGCATATTGAATTTTGAGACCAATCGGTTAACAAGATGGCCGACAGGCCGCCATCATGGATTTTGATAGTCTAAAGTTTGTTACCGCTATTTCTCAGAAAGTACCGAAAGAATTCTTCTCAAATTGCATGTGCAGGTTCCCCTAGGGGCTTAGTTGTGCATATTGCATTTTGGGACTGATTGATGAACAAGATGGCCGACAGGCCGCCATCTTGGATTTTGATAGTTAAATTTTGTTTCTGCTATTTCTCAGAAAGTACCAAAAGAATTCTTCTCAAATTTCATGTACAGGTTTGCCTAGGGCTCTAGTTATGCATATTGCATTTTGGGACCGATCAATGAACAAGATGGCCAACAGGCCGCCATCTTGGATTTTGAGAATTGAAGTTTGTTACAGCTCTTTCTCAGAAAGTACTGAAGGGATCTGTCTCAAATTGCATGTGCAGGTTCCCTAGGTCCCTGATTATGCATATTGCTTTTTGGGACCGATTGATGAACAAGATGGCCGACAGGCCGCCATCTTGGATTTTGATAGTTAAAGCTTGTTACCACTATTTCTCAAAAAGTACTCAAGGGATCTGTATCAAATTGCATGTGCAGGTTTCCATACGGGTCTAGTTGTGCATATTGCATTTTCGGACTGATCGGTGAACAAGATAGACGACAGGACGCCATTTTGGATTTTGATAGTTGAAGTTTTTTTCCCCCGATATGTCTAAGAATGTGTAGGGCGTTAGAATTGTACCTGCTGCCCCATTGCATGATCGTAAAAGGCGACTAAATTTAGGATCTTATCTTTTCTCTTCTTCCTAACTGACTTTATCTTTGCTAACGCCTCCCTTGGCACCGCCTCACTTTTGAGCGTTCGCCCCTGTGAGGAAGGCTCTGGGTTCTGTCCCCTGGCCGAGACACACCAAAGTCTATAAAAGTGGTAGTTTCTGCTCCTGCTTAGCGTTCAGCATACAGGGAGTGGGACGACTGGTTCGCCCGTTGTCAGTATAATGTGACCGGGTGGGGTGTGTTACTTCAGCGGCATGCTTCAGTGATATAACACTGTAAAAAGGGCAACAGTTCCATTATACAAGAAGACACAACATGAACATACCGCAGTCTTTCAAAACACGCACCTCGCATTTCACACATACTACACACTGCGTACATGGGAGGCCGTCCTAACATAACTGTTAATAGGACGTTAAAATAATCAAACAAGCAAAATCAACAAACAAGAGGCTCATGGGCCTTAACGGTCACCTGATATTTGATATAAAATCAATTAGGTATCTAATTTACTAGCCAACTGATGTCTTGTTCACGATATAATATGAACATACATCTAACAGGTTATCATGTTCACATGATGCAATAATTCTTATTGCAAAGGGCGAAAACTTAGTTACGATCTAATCAATTCGATTTTCAAACTTGTCCGAGAGCATTCCAATGTTAGTCTTCATACCAAGTTTCATAAAGCTACATTTACTCAAGTTATCGCGTTCACAAATTCCAATAGTAATTATTAATGCAAAGGGCAATAATTCCATAAGCTATTGTTGGATCAAGCTGAAGTTTAATCACGCGCAAAAAAAAATACTAAAAGGTTGTTTACTTAGCCCTGTATCTATTTCCAGAAAATAGGGAAATTTATTTTAAAATGCTCTGAAAACCACAAAAATCATCCGATTTACATATTTTAATCCCCCGCCCAACGAAGTTGGCGGGGGATATACAAATGGGTTCCGTCCGTCCGTCCGTCCGTACGAATGGTTTCCGGAGCCTAACTCTAAAACCAGTAGAGATATTTCCACGAAACTTCATACACACATTGGTCTTATGGTCTAGTAGTGCATTTTGCTATTTTTAGGTTTTCATTTTTTGCATTTTTTCCGAAACCATGGAAACATTGCTAAAAATATCATTTTTGTACCAGGTTCGTTTCCGGAGCATAACTGGAAAACCGGTTGAGATATATGCACGGAACTCCATAGGCACATTAGTCTTATGGTTTGTTTGATTCAATTAACGTCCTATTAACAGCTAGGGTCATGTAAGGACGGCCTCCCATGTATGCGGTGTATTGCGTGTATGTAGTGCGAGGTGCTAGTTTTGGGAAACTGCGGTATATTCGTGTTGTGTCTTCTTGTATAGTGGAACTATTGCCCTTTTTATAGTGCTATATCACTGAAGCATGCCGCCGAAGACACCAAGCAACACACCCCACCCGGTCACATTATACTGACAACGGGTGAACCAGTCGTCCCACTCCCTGTATGCTGAGCGCTCCCAAAACACGCACCTCGCACAACATACACGCAACACACAGCATACATGGGAGGCCGTCCTTACATGACCCTGGCTGTTAATAGGACGTTAATCAATCAAACAAACAAGCTAAGCAGGAGCAGAAACTACCACTTTTATAGACTTTGGTGTGTCTCGGTCAGGGGACAGAACCCAGAGCCTTCCTCACAAGGGCGAACGCTCAACTCAAGGCCAAAAGTGAGGCGGTGCCAAGGGAGGCATTAGGTCAAGGCCAAAAGTGAGGCGATGCCAAGGGAGGCATTAGGAAAGATAAAGTCAGTTAGGAAGAAGAGAAAAGAAAAGACCCTAAATTTAGTCGCCTTTTACGATCATGCCCTACCTGCAGGGTCAAGTCTTATGGTCTAGTAGTGCCTTTTGCTATTTTAAGGTTTTCACTTTTTGTACTTTTTTCTGTAACCATGGAAACATTGCTGAAAATGGCAGATTTTTGTGTAAGAATCGTTTCCGGAGCACAACTCTAAAATCAGCAGAAATATTTCCATGAAACTTCATAGACACATTGTTTTTATGGTCTAGTAGTGCCTTTTGCTATTTTTAGGTTTTCACTTTTTGTGCTTTTTTTCTGTAACCATAGAAACATTGCTGAAAATATATTTTTGTAGCAGGTTCATTTCCGGAGCATAACTCTAAAACCAGCAGAGATATTTCCACGAAACTTCATAGACACATTCTTTTTATGGTCTAGTAGTACCTTTTGCTATTTTTAGGTTTTCATTTTTTGCACTTTTTCCGTTACCATTGAAACATTGCTGAAAATATCATGGTAAATGGTAAATGTTTCTTTGCAAAACTCCACCCATCTTTGTGTATATAGTCGAATATAAATGTCAAGGCTGTATACCTGATTCAACAATTGCAGCCCCGCTCTACTTGAATTATACTCCATCTTTCTTTAGCTCAACTTTCTTTTTCCTGGGTTTTTTTCATACACATAAGTCTCCACAATCAAACTTACTTCAGCAGCTTTGATATCTCCATTAGCTTACATTGAAGACAATTCCGTACTGGTCACTATGGTATATGATATGATGGTATTATGGGCGAATTTTATTTCATATCGAAAGTTGAATTACGAGGATTCGTGTAAAAATCGTTAGTCGGAAAAGTACACGCTACATCCCCAGGTCACGATTCCCTAATGAGCACAGACTGAATAAAATCGCCATCTATTCAACGAATGCATCCCTGAAGTGCAGATCCTCAATATAAACTCACTTACTTATAAAAATTGCACATAAATATCCCTTAGCGATCCCCACGCTCCATTTATTGTCATGCAGAACAGATGATCACCGATCTCGGCCATTTTGTGTCTGTCGTCTCCGATTTGTCATAAGCTATCTGATTGGTCCACTCGCTCCTAGGAGTCAATCAGAGAGCTTTCAGTATTTTTTTTTTAATTGCGCGCGTCGTAAACCTGTGGTTTAATTAAGCTCGTTTAATATTTACCAAAGTTATCGCATTCAAGAGATCTAATAATAATTATTAGTGCAAAGGGCAATAACTCCGTAAATTACCGTTGAATCGTGCAAATTTTCAAATGCATTCTTCCAAGATAGTTCCAATGTTAGTCTACACACAAAGTTTTATTAAGCTCGGTTTATATTTACTAAAGTTGGAAAATCAAATAGAGTAAGAGAACCAACGCGCTAGACTGTTTTATGCCCTGTAGGTAGGGCGTTAGAATTGTACCTGCTGCCCCTATTGCTTGATCGTAAAAGGCGACTAAATTTAGGATCTTATCGTTACTTTTCTTTTCTTCCTAACTGACTTTTCTCGCACCTCGGACAGGGAAATCTCACATGATACCCGGTGCTAGATTTTTCTATCTCGTCCGATCTGTCTCGTACATTTACGCGATTTTTGGCGGAATTTTACACCATTCATGTAACAGTCCGCGCATGTGACGTCATACTCTCGAATCGACGACATCACACGCTTCAGACAATCAATATTATTAGAAATATGTACATTCAGCATTTACCATGCATTGTTTGGTTGTTGTTTTTAATGATTAAAATAGTATGTACCAATAGGAGATTTCAGAAAAGATGGCGATGACGTCACACAAAGGTACATCCGGGCGCTCAAAGGTACAACTCTGTATATCTGTACACATTAACATGGTGGGAACACAGCCGCTTCGATTTTTGTTTACATTTTATTGTAATAAATAGTACGACCATCCGAGAATTGTTACTTTATCTTAATTTCAAAAGGTGTAAATAAAAATATGTAACAATAATATACAGATATAAATATATGGTATTCATATATTTTACGATGTTTATACTCCATTTTCGGCCGCCACGAGGAAAAACACGGTCGCCATTATGTGTAAACATTGACAGAATATTGCAAATATCAACTTGAAATTACAAATTAAATTCCAAGTTCCGCAAATATAGTACTGAAATTTTAATAAGCGATCACTGTTTTCTTAGTCTTACTTTGTAAAACACCTTAAGATGTGTAATTATCACCAAATTAAAGTTTGTTTTCGTAGATCACCCCAAGCGCACGGCAGCCATTACGTACAGTACTGCCGAGATCTCGAATTTCGCCCTTTTTTAGAGTCACAAAATTACGTATTCTAGATAATTTGTTCGTCAGAAATTTTGGATTTTAGCTCATGACATACAAATGAGTCAGTTTATAGTTACTTTTTATCGTATTTTTAAACAAACTTTTAGTATTTTAGGATTTTCGAAGCCGTGCGCAATGTGTCCTGGTCGGCATTTACAGTATTACGATCTGTATTCATAAATCTAAATGTAGTCTATCTAACATGCATTCAAATTATTTTAAAGTAATATCACTTCAATTTGAGACTTCACTAGCAGTCCATGGAATAAAAGCGACTGACATTAAAAAATAAACTCTACAGCATTAAAACTGAACGATTTCACCATTTTAATTTTCGAGATCTCGGCAGCCATACGTTTACGTAAACATGTACATAGCGTAGATCTGCATATAAGTGTAACACAGTAGTTTATAGCATTCCTTTAAAGCAAGATATACACGGAAAAGAACGAAATATATATCTTTTACAAGTACTTATTGAGATATGTGTTGGTAATTACGTATTTATATTATTAAATTCCCAGCTATGGGCTGTGGCCTGAGGTGATCTACCAGCGAAGGCTCCATGCACGAGCGGCCGTGGTCTGGCAATGTGGTTCACATTTCGTTATATTTAATAGTATTGTGAACAAGTTTTTCATGTATAACATAAACGTTACACAATAAAATCAATGATCTATTCATAACTTTTTCACAACAAGGATTTCTACCTGTGAAGAAAAAACGGGTACTGTGACGGCCCGACACCGCTTGGCAAGCTGGCTTCAACACTCTATCTACACAAATATATTCAGCAATAAACAATTGTAAATACAAAAATATAAATGTCTGTAACCTCTGAAACAATAAGAAACAATTTTAAAATCGGAATTTGCAAGTATGAATGTGTATACTTTTGTCAAAGTATCGATTGTGTAGCAGCGATGTACGTATCTGTTATTGTTTTTATTAGTCGCCATACTGTGTTTGTACCTTTGAGGACCCGGATGTAAACTTTCTGTGACGTCACGCCATCTTTTCTGAAATCTCCTATAATGTACCAATTGATCAGCTTTTTTCTTTGATATAACCGAACTATAGTTTTACGCGGAATGACTAAATTCGAAGCGCAGATGTAATGGTCAATTTGCTTTGAACCAGGAGGCCCAAGACGGGATAATTTTACTCTGAATGCGTTTATAGATGGTTTTATTATATCTTAGAGGCGCGAGAGAGAAAAATCTATTACCTTTAAGTGATCAAGATCGGGTTATCTCATTCTCGGGCTAAGATTTTGTTGGGATTATGTTACAAAATCTTAGCCCTCGACTGAGATAACCCGATCTCGATCACTTAAAAGTAACAGATTTTATTAATCTTTCCTAATGCCTCCCTTGGCACCGCCTCACTTTTGGCCTTGCGTTGAGCGTTCGCCCCTGTGAGGAAGGCTCTGGGTTCTGTCCCCTGGCCGAGACACACCAAAGTCTATAAAAGTGGTAGTTTCTGCTCCTGCTTAGCGCTCAGCAAACGGGGAGTGGGACGACTTGTTCGCCCGTTGTCAGTATAATGTGGGTCGGATGGGGTGTGTTGCTTGGTGCTTCAGTGATATAGCACTATAAAAAGGGCAATAGTTCCACTATATTAGAAGACACAACATGAATATACCGCAGTCTCCCAAAACACGCACCTCGCACAACATACACGCAACACACCGCATACATGGGAGGCCGTCCTTACATGACCATAGCTGTTAAAAGGAGGTTGATTAATCAAACAAACAAAAAATGTTAAGGGTAACAAATTGTCTACATGTTCAGGCCGTTATCAGGACAATTTTTGTATACAAACAATTACGCTGAAGTTAAGAATTGCGGTAACATTAATGACGTAATGAACTACAAATTGATTTGTGATGGACAAATGTATAGAAGTTATACGTAGTTCCTTTGTGAATTTAAAGATGCTGTATACAGATTGGATAAGAACATCTGGTTGTATTACGTAAACATCATTCTCATCTAAGCGAAAGGTGTCTTCCAGACTGTTAATGTTCATAGGGGATTGAAATTGTTCTTCATAAGCTACATAATTATATGATGACAGTTCCTGGAATATATCTCCTCATCATCCGAAGATAAATATAGGTCTTCTTCCAGTCTGTTTAAGATACTTGAATGGGTTGTTCTGAGTGTTCTCTGCGATATTTCTCAGAAGCACTGACATTTCTGAATTTTGTCTTGCTGACATCTACCTGACTGGCTTCGAACGTTGGTTTCCAAGCAGTAGGTTTTGTAGCTAACTTGTGGAGAAAATTGTTCGGTAGTAATGGTTGTGGTGATATCTTCTGGGTGGACATTCTTGACGTGTCTTGCGGCTACGTCTTTCCTGCAGAAGTGTTTTAGGCAAATGCGGCATTCATATCTGGTGACTTACACACTATGTTTGTTAGGTCACCTGACACCAAGATTCTAATCGCCTTTTGTCTGTCGTGCGATGTACATAATGCGTTGCAAGTCCGTAAATAATTTACATTTTCGACTTCTCTAAAACTGTTGAAGCAATTTCAATGAAATTTTACAAAACCTTCTAAGGCATAAGACCAATCAAATTGTGATTTATATGCTGGTCCCCATCCCCAAGGAGGCTGTGGAAGGGGCCAAAAGGGGTAAAATTGAATAAATTTCAAAACTCTTCTCACTCGCAGATGTGGTGGAATCAAATACTCTTCATTGACAGAAAGGTCTAAAGATCCTTTACAAAAATTGTGAACTATATGACCCTATGGTCTCTTTTCCCCCTGGGGAGGGGGTTAAGTTTACTATTAATAATAGTTTATATAGGGAAAACACATTTTTGAGCATTATTTGGTCATTTGTAATAGGAAATATATTATATTGTCTGAATTATCAGTATGAGATGGCCATTGAATCCTATTTACAAATTATCCATGACTGACCCCCAGGAGCCTTAGGGGCGGGGTCAAAAGGAGTCAAGTAGGCTATAATTTCAAAAATCTTCTGAAATTCTGGAAATGGTAGAATCATATGCTCTTCATAGATGGAAATGTCTTGAGATCCTTTAAAAAATTGTGAATTATATGACCCTGGGGTCTAACGTTTTCCCCTGGGGAGGGGGGGGGGGTCAAGTTTCCTATAGTTTATATAGTGAAAACACATTTATGAGCATTTGTTGCTCAATTTTCATAGGAAATGAGTCAAACTTGTTTAGAATGAATAGCCTGAGAAGCATTTTAATATCATATCCATATTGGTCTTGGCCGACCCCTTTGGGGGGAGAGGGGCAGAGGGGCCGGGAGCAAATAGGCTCAAGTTTCAAAAAATCTTCTTAAATTCTGGAAATGGTTGAATCAAATACTCTTCATAATGGAAAAGTCTTTAGACCATGGCTGTTAATAGGACGTTAAAAATAATCAAACAAACAAACAAAAGGTGTTTCATCAAAATTGCATGACCCTGGGGTCTCGCGTTTCCCCCTTGGGAAGTTTACTTTGGTTTATATATGAAAACTACATTTATGAACATTATTTGTTCAATTTTCATAAGACATGATTCAAACTTGATTAGAATTATTGGCCTGAGATATATTATTTTAACATCCATATCAGTCCTCGCTGACCCCATGGGAGACCACTCAGACCAGAGGGGCGGGGCCAAGCAGGGTCAAAATGACTTAAAACAAAAATTATTCTGAGTTCACAGGTTTGATGGAAGCAAATACTCTTCATAGATTAAAAAGTCGAATTTATAAAATCACTGACCGACTTCAAGTGCCATTATATAAGTGTTTATATGTCTTTGTTTATTCTGAACAAACTCAGGTGACCGTTAAGGCCCATGGGCCTCTTGTTATTCATGTCTTCTTAGTGCAGCGATGGTGCTGAGTTTGGTAATGCACTTTGAGCATTGAATATGTTTTGTGGCTTCTTCCGTTCAGTAGAGGATTTGATTAGTTTCTTCTTGGGTAAATTTGATATTGGTCATAATTTAAATTGCCCTGCAGGTAGAGCGTTAGAATTGTACCTGCTGCCCTATTGCATGATCGTAAAAGGCGACTAAATTTAGGATCTTATCTTTTGTCTTCTTCCTAACTGACTTTATCTTTCCTAATGCCTCCCTTGGCACCACCTCACATTTGGCCTTTGAGTTGAGCGTTCGCCCCTGTGAGAAAGGCTCTGGGTTCTGTCCCCTGGCCGGGTGGGGTGTGTTGCTTGGTGTCTTCGGCGTCCTTACCTGACCATAGCTGTTAATAGGACGTTAATTAATCAAACAAACAAACAAAAATTGGATGTTTAGTCCGTCCGGTTGTAGAGTGCGTAGACTCGTGATCCACGCCTCCTAGGTTCGTAGGCGGATGTTGTTGTTTACTGCGGTTGCTACTACAATGATGATGGCGTCATCAATGTGATGGTTGCGTGTGGAGTAATGATACTTGTTTATACTCGTTGGCGTTTCCTCTCATTCTTTCTTGAATGTTGGAAGTTTGGCCAACGTACTGAATTCTGGGTGTGATACAAGTTATAGAACAAATATTTTCTCTCCCAATCTTGGACATTTAACTTGCGACGGCCAAGTGGTTAAGATGTCCCGACATATTACAACAAACTTTCCACCTCGCCTTGGTGGCCGAGTGGTGAAGATGTCCCGACATATAAACCACAAGCCCTCCCCCTCTGGGATGCGGGGTCGAATCCCATGTGGGGCAGTTGCCAGGTACTGACCGCTGATCGGTTGTTTTTTTCCTGATACTCCGGCTTTCGTACAGCAACAAACCTGACACGTCTTTACTGTAGCAGGATCTACTTAGTGGTTTTAAAGTAATGAAGCACTCCACGCAGAAGTAATCCAATTGATGACGTTTATTACTCCATAAAACACCCTAAAATAACAAATAACACCAATTTAATGTACAATGTAGATGGTGTAGCTTACATATGAATACAGTATAATGGAATAATCCATTTACAATAACGTGAAGGATGCACGCACCCAGTACAATACTACCCTTAACGCTTAAAACAATTCAATGCTACTACAAACAGTAACAACATAGGATAATTCACAAGACCTACCTCTTCATGAATGAAGAGGGCCCGACTTCCGGGAACACCCGTACGTCGTATGGAACGTGCGCACAAAGCGCTACAATTTAACAAATAATAAAAAACATAAACGTACTTGCGCCGGACGTCTAGCAGATTGTATAAACCATAGACTATGAAATGCATAAAGCTTACAGTTATCAGATCATTTTTTTTTTTTTTTTTTTTTTTTTTTGATTTCTTAACGTCCTAACAGCTATGGTAAGGTAAGGACGGCCTCCCATGTATGCGGTGTGTTGCGTGTATGTTGTGCGAGGTGCGTGTTTCGGGAGACTGCGGTATATTCGTGTTGTGTCTTCTTGTATAGTGGAACTTTTGCCCTTTTTATAGTGCTATATCACTGGAGCATGCCGCCGAAGACACCAAGCAACACACCCCACCCGGTCACATTATACTGACAACGGGCGAACCAGTCGTCCCACTCCCTTTTTGCTGAGCGCTAAGCAGGAGCAGAAACTACCAGTTTTATAGACTTTGTTGTGTCTCGGCCAGGGGACAGAACCCAGAGCCTTCCTCACAGGGGCGAACGCTCAACTCAAGGCCAAAAGTGAGGCGGTGCCAAGGGAGGCATTAGGAAGGATAAAGTCATTTAGGAAGAAGAGAAAAGATAAGATCCTAAATTTAGTCGCCTTTTACGATCATGCAATAGGGGCATCAGATCAATCAAAACACTAATATTACAATCGATACAATTTGGCGGGAAATACAAATACTAATCAATAAGCCAATTCACTCTCCAAATACTTCTGATTTACAGATGAAACAAAAGATATAAATAATAAAATTGAACATAATCTTTATAATGAATATGAACATAGATAATTCATAAATAAAGTACTTACATAGTAATGGAGCTGATCTATCTAAAGTACGCTCAAGATCTACATATAATCATATATACGTCCTTCCTCTACGGGAGTGACGCGACCCTAAAAAACGCGGGTGCGCAATGACCCATGGTCAATCTCAATATAAAAATAGATATAACCTCTGAACCCTGGCAGACAGGTTTGCACAGGTGTTACATAACAGTGTAATATATACACTCACGTACTACACACAGGTAAACATATACGGTGACCTGATGTACATATTTATTAATACAAATGTTAATACAAATACCAAATAAATTAATACTTATTTATACAAATGCAAATGTCACAAATAATTGACACTGTTACATTACATGACTCTGACTTTTAATAGGACATTTAACTAATAAAACCAAATGCTGAGGATTCGACGACTACCCCTATGCCTTTCCCTTGGTGGATACCGTAGAAGTGGCGTTCAACCAGAAAGCCGTGGTCATGGTCGGCAAAAGAGATGTCTTGTATTGGGTCGAGCAACCCACAGGGACTTGTAACGTAGGTTGTGAGAAAGTCTGCTGTGTATACATGTGTACGATATACTATATAAAAGGACAAGGGAACCAACGGCTCGCTTGGAAGAGGTACATCTGCCTCTACAAAAGTCGCCCGTATTCCGTCAAACATTGATAAATATGTACATATTCAATACCAATATATTCTTAAATAAATTTTCGACATGGAAAACACAACTTTAAACACGAAATAATATATTAACATACCTTTATTTCACTATAAACGTGGAAAATGCAGTCAGATATCACCGATGTCGTTTTGCCTGTCCAGTAAAATCTAGGTCAAAAGCACTCACATTCCCGTGTAACAAATTTTGTATGCATTCATTTCACTTTCTGGTGATATTTTCCCATTGCAAATACAAATAGGCTATCTCTGATAACTCTTTCATTAATCCAATCCAACAGCTAAGCGAGGAATCACACTTTTTTTATCCAGCACTCGACTCTTGTTCGTATAATCCGCCATATTGTAATTGATGATGGGTGCCTTTTTGGTGTACTCGCCCTTACCCGATACTACACTGAAATTCTGTACTCAGACTTTGTATAAATTAAGTTTCACGGTTTAGGTTCTTAGAAGAACCTTTATTTGAGATGCATATATCATTAATTGAAGAATCTAACTTAAATGGAGACTCTAATGTTGTACTTGGCCGTTACCACATTGATATTTTAGCGTTTAGTGTACAGACACCGGGTATATGGTGTTTCCAGTCCGGGTCCGGGTATGGGGTACACAATATCCACACAAACGTGTTTAACCTAGATTTCAGTGGACAGGCAAAACGACATCGGTGATATCTGACTGCATTTTCCACGTTCATAGTGAAATAAAGGTATGTTAATATATTATTTCGTGTTTAAAGTTGTGTTTTCCATGTCGAAAATTTATTTAAGAATATATTGGTATTAAATATGTACATATTTATCAATGTTTGACGGAATACGGGCGACTTTTGTAGAGGCAGGTGTACCTCTTCCAAGCGAGCCGTTGGTTCCCTTGTCCTTTTATATAGTATATCGTACACATGTATACACAGCAGACTTTCTCACAACCTACGTTACAAGTCCCTGTGGAGCAACCAGTCAGTTGTATTTCCCTCCCAATTGTCACCTTTTTGCAGGCGTTCATTGGCAAGAGAAAATAAATCGGCAACACTGCAACAGCATGGCCATCTTGCTGCATATCATCTGAGACAAACACCATTGCCTCCTGAACAACATCAAACATAATCCTCTTCTGGTCTCTAGTAATAAGCGACTATTGGATTGATAGTGACACTACTGTGTCCCCAGTGGGCATTCTGGTTTGAGCATGAATAGTTTTCTGAAAAGTCAAGACAACCTGGTACTGTCTTCATCAGTCCCGAAAATTGAACTTGCTGCCAATTTTGCCACTTCTCCAACTCATTGGCTAGTTTGATAACAACCAAATTAGCTTCTTTCTTATATGCGACTTGGGCATGCTTTTGGTGGTATCCTTCAATTTCCTGATTACAGTTACCCTTTCAAAATTTTGAATAGATGATTCTCTCAGAGGCTATGGCAAGGAGTGGGGTGTAGAAAGCAACAATGCCGTCGATCTCACAACTTTCACACTGCACTGTTTCTTGTGTCATTTTTGGCCGAGTTCCCTCTTACACATAGTTTTTTTCAAATGCCTCTTTTTTGTTGTTCAGCTTTACATCACCTTTGCTCTTAATCGCTTATTTGTTTCTTTGTTTGATTAATTAACAGCCAAAATCATGCAAGGACGGCCTCCCATGTATGTGGAGTGTAGCTAGCGTGCATGAAGTGCGAGGTGTGTGTTTTGGGAGACAGCGGTATGTTCGTGTTGTGTCTTCTTGTATAATGGAACTGTTGTCCTTTTTATAGTGCTATATCACTGAAGCATGCCGCAGAAAACGCCAAGCAATACACCTCACCCGGTCACACTATACTGGTAACGGGTGAATCATTCGTCCTACCCTCTGTATGCTGAGCGATAAAAAAAATACTAGGCTTTACATTTAATTAACATTTTTCACAATTATGTATAATGAAGCAATATACATGTACTTAATTTTTCATTGCATAATAAGTACTAATTTTAGAAAACATCAGACCTGTTACAGTATTAATCAAAATGTAACTAAACTGAGAGAGAGAAAAAAAAGAATGAAATTAAATTTGATTGGTTTATATTTATTTACTATTATTAATTTTATCATTTTATCAACAACTAGTCTAAAATCTACATAAAAAATTCCGGAAAAATAATCCCCTTCCCATTTAAAAATTTGATTGTTTAATAAGCAGCCGATCGATCTCAGACTCGGTTGTAATACACCTAACGTTACACACGTGAATGTATGACTGACTGATAATTAGGACTGCTGATGTTGGTCAGAGAGTGTTCACACCTCTTTGTTTACTTCATTATCAAGGTATGGCCAGTGCTTCACTGCCTAGATATGGCTAGGATTGGCGGATTTAAATGTATGGAAACGTCTGGAAAAAAAATCTGGATTTACCGATTTTTTTAAGGTGCGCTGCAATTATTATATATATATTTTTTTTTTTTTTACATATGGTGCAGCTATAAAACCAACTGTATGTCAGATTCAAGAACATCAACCAGCAATGTATATGATAATTGTGTATGAACTCTCGGGTAATAATTACTTTTGTCTGGATTTAATTTATTGCAGATGGTATACCAAGGGTAATTGCAATTCGCATTGAATTTATCAGTTGTTTTCAGCTGTAACTGGTTAATTAAAAAAAACTTTATTGATCTATGTAATAGTATAGCAGACTCGCCTTGTGATTCAACTTTACATTGTAAACCAGTTTGAAATACTTTACCTTTTTCATTACCAGCTTCCAGAAAGTTCCATGTAGAAGAATGAAAGCCATACTCAAAAGTTTTCTTGGACAACAGGTAGAATTCTGCTTGTTACGGTATTGGGTGTTAGGTCCATCGCTCACAAAGCGGATAGTCGTAGTGTTGGTTTTATCTTTGAGGTATTTAAAAATTGGATCCAAGTGAGCCCATATACCAGCTGGAGAGTGGTGGTCAAGATAGTCAGAAACCGTGCAGAAGGACTCTGTTGTCTGTTGTGTAGGTTACAACCGTATGTAAGGATATATGTCTCTGAGACGACCCAAAGTGCAGGCTTTGGATCTCATTACTGTATTTGCAATTAAAGTTCTCAGAGAAATCCATAAGAACGATGACCTCATCGTTAGAAAGATTTTCTTTCAGCTTTCTCATGGTACTGGTGATAGATGTTGAAAACATGTTTAGATATCCGTGGTACGGATTTATTGAGTTCGTCGCAAAGCACCTGAACTGATCCACCGTCTTTTACTTTACAGGTTATATTCACAACAGAGTTACGGTTTTTGCTTGAACCTTCTTTTCTTTTCAACTCTTTTTGTCCTTCACTCAAACCACGAAACCTGTTTCCCTACGTCTAGGCTAGGATCGAAGATGATAGTCTGCTCTCTGCAGTTTTTACATTCTCCATACATGCAAGACTTATTTCTTGTACTAAAAACCTTGCCTTCAAGGACCTTCGGTACATCTTTGCTTTTCAATCCCTTCTCATGATGACATCTTTCAATTTCAAGTCAAAGTTCTAACATATTCTACATAAGCAAGGGTCCCTGTCTTTGGATGTAGGCTTAATGATGTGGAAGGGTTTCAAATTGCAAAAAAAGGCTATATGAAATTTTAGTATTTGTTTCTGTGAGATAAAAAGATCGAAGCCTGATCTGCCGCTTTTCTCCATGGCGCGTGACAGTAGATTTTTTTCCCGCCTTTATTCTGGAGTTGTTGTCTCTACTTAGAAAGTCAAAGACGATTCTCTTCGACTGCGGTGTAATTGGTTTCACTTTTGATCATCGATCTCTCCCTGAAGATCCTAGTGTCGTTCTAGCATATTTACACAGGCGATGCCGCTTAAGACTTTTATAAGCAAAGACTAAGCTGGAGATAAGCGCTTGTCCCTGTCTGATTTTGTTGCCTCATAGCGTGTTTTCATTCTTGTGACGATATCTTCATGCAACAAGAGTGCTCTCTTCACTTCTCCTTTTTGAATCACTGCATCATTTGTTCCCTCTTTGTCTGTCTGAATCTAACTCTTCAAACGTTCACGTCGCTTTTTTCCATTTACTTACAAGACGCTTTTGCTTGAATAGACATACTTGAAGTTTGTTAATT